>NC_074665.1:6216694-6291694 GCF_029448725.1 Salvelinus fontinalis | reverse complement strand
AGTCCCATTATGAGGAAGATATATGAGTGTGCGTTGTCTAATTAAAATCTAAACATGGATTCAAGGAAAATGTTTTCCAAAATTGTTATTTCTAGTTTCAGCCCAAACAGTCAAAAAACGAAGTTGTAATTTCAGAGTCTTTAATTGTAGAGGGAAGTCAGCAGGATTGTGTTGGTTTTGTATCGCGACGAGTCTAAACACACAGTTGTTTAAGGATCTGATAACACGTTCTACTTTCCTCTATTCGATAGACTAGCAGCGATCTACCCATGGAGTCACATTTATCAAACGTATAGATCTACCCATGGAGTCACGTTTATCAAACGTATAGATCTACCCATGGAGTCACGTTTATCAAACGTATAGATCTACCCATGGAGTCACATCTACAAACATATAGATCTACAAATGTATAGATCTACAAACGTATAGATCTACAAACGTATAGATCTACCAATGGAGTCACATTTATCAAACGTATAGATCTACAAAAGTATAGATCTACAAACGTATAGATCTACAAACGTATAGATCTACAAACGTAAAGATCTACAAATGGAGTCAAATTTATCAAACGTATAGATCTACAAACGTATAGATCTACCAATGGAGTCACATTTATCAAATGTATAGATCTACAAAAGTATAGATCTACAAACGTATAGATCTACAAATGTATAGATCTACAAACGTAAAGATCTACAAACGTATAGATCTACCAATGGAGTCACATTTATCAAACGTATAGATCTACAAAAGTGTAGATCTACAAACGTATAGATCTACAAACGTAAAGATCTACAAACGTATAGATCTACCAATGAAGTCACATTTATCAAACGTATAGATCTACAAACGTATAGATCTACAAACGTATAGATCTACAGACGTATAGATCTACCAATGGAGTCACATTTATCAAACGTATAGATCTACAAAAGTATAGATCTACAAACGTATAGATCTACAAACGTATAGATCTACCAATTGAGTCACATTTATCAAACGTATAGATCTACAAACGTATAGATCTACAAACGTATAGATCTACAAACGTATAGATCTACAAACGTATAGATCTACAAAAGGATCTACAAACGTATAGATCTACAAACGTATAGATCTACAAACGTATAGATCTACAAACGTATAGATCTACAAACGTATAGATCTACAAACGTATCTACAAACGTATAGATCTACAAACGTATCTACCAACGTATAGATCTACCAACGTATAGATCTACCAACGTATAGATCTACAAACGTATAGATCTACAAACGTATAGATCTACAAACGTATAGATCTACAAAAGGATCTACCAACGTATAGATCTACCAACGTATAGATCTACAAACGTATAGATCTACAAAAGGATTTACAAACGTATAAATCTACAAACGTATACTGCTACGTGTTATTTGGAAACACGCTTTTCAAAAATCCAAAAGTGCAACAATTAAATTAAAACACCAAAGCAACGAAGACGCATATAGTTTACAGTACTTACCAATAGTAGGTACCTCCTCAAGGAAACATATGCAAATGAGTGTGTTTAGGATGTAAATATAGGCAAAGATCTCAGAAAATATATGACAATGTCCAGTCTACTAGTGCTGCTACACCTCAATGTATAACTGACCACTGACTGGTGCCTCGACCCTCTACCTCTGTTAGTACTGTAAACTGGGTGGGTACAGTAGACTACAGTAGGGTGCAGTAGGGTACAGTAGGGTGCAGTAGGGTACAGTAGGTTACAGTAGGTTACAGTAGACTACAGTAGGGTACAGTAGACTACAGTAGGTTACAGTAGGTTACAGTAGACTACAGTAGGGTCCAGTAGACTACAGTAGGTTACAGTAGGGTATAGTAGACTACAGTAGGGTGCAGTAGACTACAGTAGGGTGCAGTAGACTACAGTAGACTACAGTAGGGTACAGTAGGGTGCAGTAGACTACAGTAGACTACAGTAGGGTGCAGTAGACTACAGTAGGATGCAGTAGACTACAGTAGACTACAGTAGGGTGCAGTAGACTACAGTAGACAACAGTAGACTACAGTAGGGTGCAGTAGACTGCAGTAGACTACAGTAGGGTGCAGTAGACTACAGTAGAGTGCAGTAGGGTACAGTAGGGTGCAGTAGACTACAGTAGGGTGCAGTAGACTACAGTAGGGTGCAGTAGACTACAGTAGGGTGCATTAGACTACAGTAGGGTGCAGTAGACTACAGTAGGGTGCAGTAGACTACAGTAGGGTACCGTATACTACAGTAGGGTGCAGTAGACTACAGTAGGGTGCAGTAGGGTACAGTAGACTACAGTAGGGTGCAGTAGACTACAGTAGGGTGCAGTAGGGTACAGTAGACTACAGTAGGGTGCAGTAGACTACAGTAGACAACAGTAGGGTACAGTAGACTACAGTAGGGTGCAGTAGACTACAGTAGACTACAGTAGACTACAGTAGGGTACATTATACTATAGTAGGGTGCAGTAGACTACAGTAGACTACAGTAGGGTACAGTAGCTACAATAGGGTACAGTAGGTGGTTATTTCTCAACCACATCAAGAGCTATGTGAGGCTCTCTTAGTAGTGGTAAGTACTTAGAGTGCATCCCCAATGACACCCTACTCCCTTCATAGTGCCCTACGTTTCACCAGGACCTACATAGGGATCCATTTGGCATGCACATTAACTATACTCTGCTTCACCATACTGCCTATTAACTAAAATAACAGTTTCCCTTCGAGCTCTGGAAAAGCCTGGAGATTTTCACTGCAAGACACAGATTGAATTGATGAAATGGAGGAAAGGACACCTGCTGCTCATTAAACTGATGATACCAACAGCCAGCTGAATACTTCCTAGTTACAGCAGGACTGGTACTCATTAAACTGATAATACCAACAGCCAGCTGAATACTACCCTGGTTACAGCAGGACTGGTACTCATTAAACTGATAATACCAACAGCCAGCTGAATACTACCCTGGTTACAGCAGGACTGGTACTCATTAAACTGATAATACCAACAGCCAGCTGAATACTTCCTGGTTACAGCAGGACTGGTACTCAATAAACTGATAATACCAACAGCCAGCTGAATACTACCCTGGTTACAGCAGGACTGGTACTCATTAAACTGATAATACCAACAGCCAGCTGAATACTTCCTGGTTACAGCAGGACTGGTACTCAATAAACTGATAATACCAACAGCCAGCTGAATACTACCCTGGTTACAGCAGGACTGGTACTCATTAAACTGATAATACCAACAGCCAGCTGAATACTACCCTGGTTACAGCAGGACTGGTACTCATTAAACTGATAATACCAACAGCCAGCTGAATACTACCCTGGTTACAGCAGGACTGGTACTCATTAAACTGATAATACCAACAGCCAGCTGAATACTACCTGGTTACAGCAGGAAAGGATTCCTTCAAGCTAGGTTCTTATAGGCTGTGTCCCAAATAGAATACTAAACTCTACAGTTGAAGTCGGAAATTTACATACACTTTAGCCAAATACATTTAAACTCAGTTTTTCACAATTCCTGACATTTAATCAGAGTAAAAATGTCCTGTCTTAGGTCAGTTAGGATCACCACTTTATTTTAAGAATGTGAAATGTCAGAATAATAGTAGAGAGAATAATTTCTTTCAGCTTTTATTTCTTTCATCACATTCCCAGTGGGTCAGAAGTTTACATACACTTAATTAGTATTTGGAAGCATTGCCTTAAAAATTGTTTAACTTGGGTCAAACATTTCGGGTAGCCTTCCAGAAGCTTCCCACAATAAGTTGGGTGAATTTTGGCCCATTCCTCCTGACAGAGCTGGTGTAACTGAGTCAGGTTTTTAGGCCTCCTTGCTCGCACACGCTTTTTCAGTTCTGCCCACAAATGTTCTATAGGATTGAGGTCAGGGCTTTGTGATGGCCACTCCAATACCTTGACTTTGTTGTCCTTAAGCCATTTTGCCACAACTTTGGAAGTATGCTTGTGTAACGGATGTGAAATGGCTAGCTAGTTAGCGGGTGCGCGCTAGTAGCATTTCAATCAGTTACGTCACTTGCTCTGAGACTTAAGTAGTGTTGCCCCTTGCTCTGCAAGGGACGTGGCCTTTGTGGAGCGATGGGTAAAAGTGCTTCGTGGGCGACCGTTGTTGATGTGTGCAGAGGGTCCCAGGTTCGCGCCCGTGTCGGGGCGAGGGGACGACGTAAAGTTATACTGTTACACTTGTGGGTCATTGTCCATTTGGAAGACCCATTTGCGATCAAGCTTTAACTTCCTGACTGATGTCTTGAGATGTTGCTTGAATATATCCACATAATTCTCCTACCTCATGATGCCACCTATTTTGTGAAGTGCACCAGCCTCCCCCTTTTTCCTCCAAACATAACGATGGTGTCACGCTCGTCGTTAGGTGGAAGAGAGGAGGACCAAATTGAATTGACATCAGCCAGGGAGAAATATTTACACTAGTTTGAAAAGGTAATATAGACACTGTGGAGGTTTGTCTACAAGCCTAAATCATTTTGGTTTCCAGTAGGATATCTTTAGCCTGGGTACCAGTTTGTTTAGCTATCACTCCACTCCTTGCCACTCTTGTCAAATGACACATAGTACCAGGAGTGGAAGGTTAGCACAAACAGACTGGATTTCAGGCTAAAGATATTCTACTGGAGACCAAAATGATTTAGGCTTGTAGACAAACCCCCACAGTGTCTATATTACCCTCTCAAACTAGTGTAAACATTTCCCTGGCTTTGCCAAAGGGTACATTACACACATTAGACGAGGTACACTAGATTACAACCATTTATTTTTTAGGCGACGCAAAGAAGAGAATACCTTCTGCATATTTGCTCTAACAGATATCAGAGGATACATTTGAATTAAACAAATGGCCAAATGCTCCTAGTATTCTTAAAAGGGATTAGAAGGCTTACTTTAAGAGCATTGGTTGCTTTGTGGTTTAAACACGGTCTCTGTCTATGCAGCCAATCTATTCTTTTCTATTCTCAATACACTATGCTCCCGAGTGGCGCATCTCAGTGCTAGAGGCACAACTACAGACACCCTGGTTCGAATCCAGGCTGTATCACGACCAGCCGTGATTGGGAGTCACATAGGGCGGCTCACAATTGGCCCAGCGTCGTCAGGGTTTGGCAATCATTGTAAATACGAATATGTTATAAACCGACTTGCCTAGTTAAATTAAGGTTAAATAAAATAAATACAAAAATAAATGCTGACATCTCTCAAAGAATTCTCAAATTGGCCCACTATTTATATTGTCTTGAAATCAACTAAAATTGGGGTATAAAATTAACATTTTCAAAAAAAAATGAATGTATGTGTAGAATAGTTATTAGACTATAGTGCTTCTAATAACAGATGTACAGACAAAGATTATCTCAGAAAGCTATTCTGAATATGTACAGCAACAGTAAGGTGACACATTTATATTTCAGCTTTATCTGAACTTGATACAGCGTTCAGCCTTTTTGAAGATGTCTTCAATACTATTGTGGATCATGATTATGTCCCGCCCTGATCTGTTTCACCTGTTCCTGTGACTGTCTCCACCCCCTCCAGGTGTCGTTTATTTCCCCCAGTGTATTTATCAAAACAAATGTATTTATAAAGTCCTTCTTACATCAGTTGATATCTCAAAGTGCTGTACAGAAACCCAGCCTAAAACCCCAAACAGCAAACAATGCAGGTGTAGGAGCACGGTGGCTAGGAAAAACTCCCTAGAAAGGCCAAAAGAATAGGGGAACCAGGCTATGAGGGGTGGCCAGTCCTCATCTGGCTGTGCCGGGTGGAGATTATAACAGAACATGGCCAAGATGTTCAATTGTTCATAAATGACCAGCATGGTCAAATAATAGTAATCACAGTAATATTTAACCCTGTGTTTCCTGTCGCTCTGTACCAGTGTATTTATCCCTGTGTTTCCTGTCTCTCTGTACCAGTGTATTTATCACTGTGCTGCCTGTCTCTCTGTACCAGTGTATTTATCCCTGTGTTTCCTGTCTCTCTGTGCCAGTGTATTTATCCCTGTGTTTCCTGTCTCTCTGTACCAGTGTATATATCCCTGTGTTTCCTGTCTCTCTGTACCAGTGTATTTATCCCTGTGTTTCCTGTCTCTCTGTGCCAGTGTATTTATCCCTGTGTTTCCTGTCTCTCTGTGCCAGTTTGTCTTGTATGTTCAAATCAACCAGCGTTTTTTTCCCCGTACTCCTTTTGCTATTCTCTTTTTGATCGTTTTCCTAGTTTTGACCCCTGCCTGACTCTGGACTACTTTCCCGCCTGCCTGGTCATCCTGCCTACCCTGACCTTGATTCTGCCTGTCCTTCGGTACCTTTTGGACTCTGAACTTGTTCTGACCCTTTTTGCCTGACCACGACCACTCTCTTGCTTTACCCTTTTGGAATAATAAATATTGTAAGACTCCAACCATCTGCCTCCTGTGTCTGCATCTGGGTCTCATCTTGTGTCATGATAGATTACTTCATTGGCAAAGTAGGCAAACTTAGAAATTCCAACAACGAACAGTGAGCCATCGAATAATGACAAAAAAGCATTGTACGTCTGAATTTTATAAAGTTTGCGTGAGAGAGGTGGAGGAATTATTGTCATCAATCAATAATGACAAACCTCCTGGCATTGACAACTTAGATGGAAAGCTACTGAGGATGGTAGCTGACTCTATAGCCACTCCTTTCTGTCATATTTGTAATCTGAGCCTAGATGAAAGACTTTGTCCTCATGCCTGGAGGGAAGCCAAAGTAATTCCGCTACCCAAGAGTGGTAAAGCGGCCTTTACTGGTTCTAACAGCAGACCTATAGGCTTGCTGCCAGTACTTAGCAAACTGTTTGAATAAAATGTGTTTGACCAAATACAATGCAATTTTACTGTAAACAAATGAACAACAGACTTTCATCTTGATTATAGAGAAGGGCACTCAACATGTACTGCCCTGACAAATCACTGATGATTGGTTGAAATAAATTGATAAGATGATTGTGTGAGCTTTTTGTTAGACTTCAGTGCAGCCTTAGATGTTGATGAAAATCTATGTCCCTTATCAATCTACACACAATACCCCCTAATGACGAAGCAAAAAGTTTAGATAATTTTGCCAAATTTATTAAAAAAAATGATAAATAATGACATTTCACAATTATATAAGAACAGTGTCTTTCGAAAATATTCACCCCCCTTGGCATTTTTCCTATTTTGTTGCATTAACCTGGAATTAAAATAGATTTTGGGGGGGTTGTATCATTTGATTTACACAACATGTTTACCATTTTGAAGATGCCAAATATTTTTGTGTGTGGAACAAACAAGAAATAAGACAAAAAAACTGAAAACTTGAGAGTGCATAACTATTCACCCGCCCAAAGTCAATAATTTGTAGAGCAACCTTTTGCAGCAATTACAGTTGCAAGTCCCTTGGTGTATGTCTCCATAAGCTTGGCACATCTAGCCTCTTGGATTTTTGCCCATTCTTCAAGGCAAAACTGCTCCAGCTCCTTCAAGTTGGATGGGTTCCTGCTGGTGTACAGCAAACTTTAAGTCATACCACAGATTCTCAATTGGATTTAGGTCTGGGCTTTGACTAGGCCTTTAAATTTAAATGTTTCCCCTTAAACCACTTGAGTGTTGCTTTAGCAGTATGCTTATGGTCATTGTCCTGCTGGAAGGTGAACCTCCGTCCCAGTCTCAAATCTCTGGAAGACAAACAGGTTTCCCTCAAGAATGTCCCTGTATTTAGCTCCATCCATCATTCCTTCAATTCTGACCAGTTTCCCAGACCCTGACGATTAAAAACATCCCCACAGCATGATGCTGCCACCACCATGCTTCAATGTGGGGATGGTGTTCTCAGGGTGATGAGAGGTGTTGGGTTACCTTCTTCTATATGTTTGGGGAGTCTCCCACATGCCTTTTGGTGAACACCGAACGTGTTGGCTTATTTTTTTCTTTAAGCAATGGCTTTTTTCTGGACACTCTTCCGTAAAGCCCAGCTCTGTGGAGTGTACGGCTTAAAGTGGTCCTATGGACAGATACTCCAATCTCCGCTGTGGAGCTTTGCAGCTCCTTCAGGGTTATCTTTGTTGCCTCTCTGATTAATGCCCTTCATGCTGGTCCGTGAGTTTTGCTAGGCGGCCCTCTCTTGGCAGGTTTTTTGTGGTGCCATATTCTTCCCATTTTTTAATAATGGATTTAATGGTGCTTTGTGGGATGTTCAAAGTTTTGTATATTTTTTTATAACCCAACCCTGATCTGTACTTCTCCACAACTTTGTCCCTGACCTGTTTGGAGAGCTCCTTGGTCTTCATGGTGGTGCCCCTTGCTTAGTGGTGTTGCAGACTCTGGGGCCTTTCAGAACAGGTGTATATATACTGAGATCATCTGACAGATCATGTGACACTAAGATTGCACACAGGTGGACTTTATTTAACTAAATAATAATAATAATAATAATAATAATAATAAATAATAATAATTGAACTAATTATGTGACTTCTGAAGGTAATTGGTTGCACCAGATCTTATTTAGTGGCTTCATAGCAAAGGAGGTGAACACATACAGTGGGGGAGAACAAGTATTTGATACACTGCCGATTTTGCAGATTTTCCTACTTACAAAGCATGTAGAGGTCTGTATTTTTTTTTATCATAGGTACACTTCAACTGTGAGAGACGGAATCTAAAACAAAAAAATCCAGAAAATCACATTGTATGATTTTTAAGTTATTCATTTGCATTTTATCAAATACATTTGATGACATGCACCACTTTTTTATTTATTTTTTTTCTTCTCTTTTTTTTGAAACAAGTAATTATTTTCATTTCACTTCACCAATTTAGACTATTTTGTGTATGTCCATTACATGAAATCCAAATAAAAATCTATTTAAATTACAGGTTGTAATTCAACAAAATAGGAAAAACGCCAAGGGGGTGAATATTTTAGCAAGGCACTGTATTCAGACGCTTTACTTTGTTGAAGCACCTTTGGCAGCGATTACAGCCTCAAGCTTTCTTGGGTATGACGCACACCTGTGCTTGGGGAGTTTCTACCATTCTTCTCTGTAGATCCTCTCAAGATCCTCTCAGGTTAGTTGGGGAGAGTCGCTGAACAGCTATTGGTCTCTCCAGAGATATTCGATCGGGTTCAAGTCCGGGCTCTGGCTGGGCCACTCAAGAACATTTAGAAACTTTTCCCGAAGCCACTCCCGCGTTGTCTTGGCTGCGGAATCAGGGTCGTTGTCCTGCTGGAAGGTGAACCTTCACCCCAGTCTGAGGTCCTGAGGGCTCTGGAGCAGGTTTTCATCAAGGATCTCTCTGTACTTTGCTTTGTTCATCTTTCCCTTGATCCTGATTTGTCGCTCAGTCCCTGCCACTGAAAAAACATCCCCACAGCACGATGCTGCCACCACCATGCACATTTGTGGCCTGCTGGAGGTCATTTTGCAGGGCGCTGGCAGTGCACCTCCTTGCACAAAGGCGGAGGTAGCGGTCCTGCTGCTGGGTTGTTGCCCTCCTACGGCCTCCTCCACGTCTCCTGATGTACTGGCCTGTCTCCTGGTAGCGCCTGCATGCTCTGGACACTACGCTGACAGACACAGCAAACCTTTTTGCCATAGTTCGCATTGATGTGCCATCATGGATGAACTGCACTACCTGAGCCACTTGTGTGGGTTGTAGACTCCGTCTCATGCTACCACTAGAGTGAGAGCACCGCCAGCATTCAAAAGTGACCAAAACATCAGCCAGGAAGCATAGGAACTGAGAAGTGGTCTGTGGTCACCACCTGCAGAATCCCTCCTGTTTTGGGGGGTATCTTGCTAATTGCCTATAATTTCCACCTTTTTTCTATTCCATTTGCACAACAGCATGTGAAATTTATTGTCAATCAGTGTTGCTTCCTAAGTGGACAGTTTGATTTCACAGAAGTGTGATTGACTTGGAGTTACATTGTGTTGTTTAAGTGTTCCCTTTATTTTTTTGAGCAGTGTATATAAAGATCACTACATTGAAAGACTTTGAGACTGAAATGAAGCCGTTTCCACTGATTCCCGTTGGCCGTTGACATTGGTGAAGATCCAATCAGACGGTAGAGTAAGGATACATCCAAAATGGCACCCTATTCTCCTATATAGTGCACTACTTTAGACCAGAGCCCTATGGCACCCTATTCCCTATATAGTGCACTACCTTTCACCAGAGCCCTATGGCACCCTATTCCCTATATAGTGCACTACCTTTCACCAGAGCCCTAAGGCACCCTATTCCCTATATAGTGCACTACCTTTCACCAGAGCCCTATGGGACCTGATCAAACGTATTTCACTATGAAGGGAATAGGGTGCCATTTCTAACATATCCTAGTGACCAGTGGCGTAAAGTACTTCAGTAAAAATACTACTTAAGTTGTTTTTTGGGGGGTTTATCTGTCTTATCTATCTGATCTGGAGGCAGTATCTGTACTTTACTTATCCAGAGAACATCCCTGGTCATCCCTACTGCCTCTGATCTGTTAGAGTCACTAAACAGAGAACATCCCTGGTCATCCCTACTGCCTCTGATCTGTTAGAGTCACTAAACAGAGAACATCCCTGGTCATCCCTACTGCCTCTGATCTGGAGGCAGTATCTGTACTTTACTTATCAAGAGAACATCCCTGGTCATCCCTACTGTCTCTGATCTGTTAGAGTCACTAAACAGAGAACATCCCTGGTCATCCCTACTGCCTCTGATCTGTTAGAGTCACTAAACAGAGAACATCCCTGGTCATCCCTACTGTCTCTGATCTGTTAGAGTCACTAAACAGAGAACATCCCTGGTCATCCCTACTGCCTCTGATCTGTTAGAGTCACTAAACAGAGAACATCCCTGGTCATCCCTACTGCCGCTGATCTGGAGGAATCACTAAACAGAGAACATCCCTGGTCATCCCTACTGCCTCTGATCTGGAGGCAGTATCTGTACTTTACTTATCCAGAGAACATCCCTGGTCAACCCTACTGCCTCTGATCTGGAGGACTCACTAAACAGAGAACATCACTGGTCATCCCTACTGCCTCTGATCTGTTAGAGTCACTAAACAGAGAACATCCCTGGTCATCCCTACTGCCTCTGATCTGTTAGAGTCACTAAACAGAGAACATCCCTGGTCATCCCTACTGCCTCTGATCTGTTAGAGTCACTAAACAGAGAACATCCCTGGTCATCCCTACTGTCTCTGATCTGTTAGAGTCACTAAACAGAGAACATCCCTGGTCATCCCTACTGCCTCTGATCTGTTAGAGTCACTAAACAGAGAACATCCCTGGTCATCCCTACTGCCGCTGATCTGGAGGAATCACTAAACAGAGAACATCCCTGGTCATCCCTACTGCCTCTGATCTGGAGGCAGTATCTGTACTTTACTTATCAAGAGAACATCCCTGGTCATCCCTACTGTCTCTGATCTGTTAGAGTCACTAAACAGAGAACATCCCTGGTCATCCCTACTGCCTCTGATCTGTTAGAGTCACTAAACAGAGAACATCCCTACTGCCTCTGATCTGTTAGAGTCACTAAACAGAGAACATCCCTGGTCATCCCTACTGCCTCTGATCTGGAGGCAGTATCTGTACTTTACTATTTATTTTTTTGACAACTTTTACTTCACTACATTCCTAAAGAAAATAATGTACTTTTTACTCCATACATTTTTCCTGACACCCAAAAGTACTCGTTCCATTTTGAATGCTTAGCAGGACAGGAAAATGGTCTAATTCACGCACTTATCAAGAGAACACCCCTGGTCATCTCTACTGCCTCTGATCTGACAGACTCACTAAACACATGCTTATTTAAAAATGTATATATGTATATATATTTTTTTATACACATGCTTAGTTTGTAAATGATGCCTCAGTGCCCCTGGTAATGAAAAAAACAAGAAAATGATGACATTTGGTTTGTGTAATATAAGGAATTTCAAATTACTTATATTTTTACTTTTGATACTTTTTAATGAATTTTTTTATTTTACCTAGGCAGGTCAGTTAAGAGCAAATTCTTATTTACAATGACAGCCTCCCGGGGAACAGTGGGTTAACTGCCTTGTTCAGAGGACGAATGACAGACTTTTACGTTGTCAGCTCAGGGATTCGATCTAGCAACCTTTCGGTTACTGGCCCAACGCTCTAACCACTAGGCTACCCTGCCGCCCTTTAAGTATATTTTAGTAATTACATTTGATTTTGATACTTAAGTATATTTAAAACTAAATACTTTTATACTTTTACTCAAGTAGAATTTTACTGGGAGACTTTTACTTGAGTCCTTTTCTATTATTAAAGTATCTTTACTTTTACTCAAGTATGACAGTTGGGTACTTTTTGTCACCTCTGCTAGTGCTTTCCTTCCTCCTCTCTGTCTTTCGCCAGTCCCTCCACTTCCTCCTCTCTGTCTCCCCCCAGTCTCTCCACTTCCTCCTCTCTGTCTCCCCCCAGTCCGTCCACTTCCTCCTCTCTGTCTCCCCCCAGTCTCTCCACTTCCTTCTCTCTGTCTCCCCCCAGTCTCTCCACTTCCTCCTCTCTGTCCCCCCCCAGTCCGTCCACTTCCTCCTCTCTGTCTCCCCCCAGTCTCTCCACTTCCTTCTCTCTGTCTCCCCCCAGTCCGTCCACTTCCTCCTCTCTGTCTCCCCCCAGTCTCTCCACTTCCTTCTCTCTGTCTCCCCCCAGTCTCTCCACTTCCTCCTCTCTGTCCCCCCCCAGTCCCTCCACTTCCTCCTCTCTGTCTCCCCCCAGTCCCTCCACTTCCTCCTCTCTGTCTTTCGCCAGTCCCTCCACTTCCTGCTCTCTGTCTCCCCCCAGTCCCTCCACTTCCTCCTCTCTGTCTTCTCCCCAGTCCCTCCACTTCCTCCTCTCTGTCTTCTCCCCAGTCCCTCCACTTCCTCCTCTCTGTCTTCTCCCCAGTCCCTCCACTTCCTCCTCTCTGTCTCCCCCCCAGTCCCTCCACTTCCTCCTCTCTGTCTCCCCCCAGTCCCTCCACTTCCTCCTCTCTGTCTCCCCCCAGTCCCTTCACTTCCTCCTCTCTGTCTCCCCCCAGTCCCTCCACTTCCTCCTCTCTGTCTCCCCCCAGTCCCTCCACTTCCTCGTCTCTGTCTCCCCCCAGTCCCTCCACTTCCCCCTCTCTGTCTCCCCCCCAGTCCCTCCACTTCCCCCTCTCTGTCTCCCCCAAGTCCCTCCACTTCCTCCTCTCTGTCTCCCCCAAGTCCCTCCACTTCCTCCTCTCTGTCTCCCCCAAGTCCCTCCACTTCCTCCTCTCTGGAGATACAATGAGTTCTAATGCTGGAGTTGTTTAAACACTGCTCCTCTGTCCTTGAACCTTGAGGTGTCATCGTGCACTGTACACACACACACACACACACACACACACACACACACACACACACACACACACACACACACACACACACACACACACACACACACACACACACACACACACACACACACACACACGGGGACGAGAGGGCAGCAGCCACGCTGGCGTTTAATATCTTACCGTTAGACATCCCATCAGGCTCTGCTCAAAGGGTCGTTGGAAGGCCCGGGGGTCACCGCACCAGTCCAGCAGCTCTGTTGCTGCCGTTTGGAAATTGGCAGGGTTCTGTAAGTGCTAAGGAAGAAAAGGAAGTACAAACATAAAGGAAAGGTCATTAGGGGTCAAATAACAGACAAAATGTCAAAGGTCACAAACACATATTTGTCAATGAGGTTACAGGAGCGGATTATTAGTGCATTTAACCTAGATAATTATATGTAACCAGAAAATATAATATTTCATAGTATACTATAATATTATTCTATAGCAGTTATATAGTATGTAGATTAATGTATAGAATAATAGCGTACATACATCATATTATTCAACCTGCTATAAAAGAGGGAGAGAGAGAGAGACAGAGAAAGAGGGAGAGAGAGAGAGACAGAGAGAGAGAGAGACAGAGGAAGAGAGACAGAGAGACAGAGAGAGACAGAGAAAGAGAGAGATAGAGAGAGACCGAGACAGAGAGACAAAGACAGAGACAGATACAGAGAGAGAGAGAGAGAGAGAGAGAGAGAGAGAGAGAGAGAGAGAGAGAGAGAGAGAGAGAGAAGAGAGACAGAGAAAGAGAGACAGAGAGACAAAGACAGAGACAGAGAGAGAGAGACAGAGAGAGAGAGAGACACAGAGAGAGTGAGAGAGAGAGAGACAGAGAGACACAGAGAGAGAGACAGAGAGAGAGAGAGACAGAGAGAGACAGAGAGAGAGAGAGACACAGAGAGAGTGAGAGAGAGAGAGAGAGAGACAGAGAGACACAGAGAGAGAGACAGAGAGAGAGAGAGAGAGAGAGACAGAGAGAGACACAGAGAGAGTGAGAGAGAGAGAGAGACAGAGAGACACAGAGAGAGAGACAGAGAGAGAGAGAGAGAGAGAGAGAGAGAGACAGAGAGAGAGAGAGACACACAGAGAGAGAGACACAGAGACACAGAGAGAGAGAGAGAGAGAGACACAGAGAGAGAGACAGAGAGAGAGAGAGAGAGAGAGAGAGAGAGAGAGAGAGAGAGAGAGACAGAGAGAGAGAGAGAGACACAGAGAGAGAGAGAGAGAGAGACAGAGAGAGACAGAGAAAGAGAGAGATAGAGAGAGACCGAGACAGAGAGACAAAGACAGAGACAGATACAGAGAGAGAGAGAGAGAGAGAGAGAGAGAGAGAGAGAGAGAGAGAGAGAGAGAGAGAGAGACAGAGAGAGAGAGACAGAGAAGAGAGACAGAGAAAGAGAGACAGAGAGACAAAGAGAGAGAGAGAGAGACAGAGAGAGAGAGAGAGACAGAGAGAGTGAGAGAGAGAGAGAGAGACAGAGAGACACAGAGAGAGAGACAGAGAGAGAGAGAGACAGAGAGAGAGAGAGACACAGAGAGAGTGAGAGAGAGCGAGAGACAGAGAGACACAGAGAGAGAGAGACAGAGAGAGAGAGAGAGAGAGAGAGACAGAGAGAGAGAGAGAGACACAGAGAGAGAGACAGAGAGAGGGAGAGAGAGAGAGAGAGAGAGAGACAGAGACACAGAGAGAGAGACAGAGAGAGGGAGAGAGAGAGAGAGAGAGAGAGACAGAGACACAGAGAGAGAGACACAGAGACACAGAGAGAGAGAGAGAGAGAGAGTCCGTGTTACCAAGGACACAGTAACAGTAAAATGACAGGGGCCGAATCAATAAAACAATGAAAAGCACTAAATGCAAACATTTTTTTTTACTAATATATTTAATCACCATATGAGATAAACATAAAGAATGCAGAACACATCCAATATTCTCCCAGAACATTGTGTTAATACAGTGGTACATTGTGTTAATGCAGTGGTACATTGTGTTAATGCAGTGGTACATTGTGTTAATGCAGTGGTACATTGTGTTAATGCAGTGGTACATTGTGTTAATGCAGTGGTACATTGTGTTAATGCAGTGGTACATTGTGTTGATGCAGTGGTACATTGTGTTAATGCAGTGGTACATTGTGTTAATGCAGTGGTACATTGTGTTAATGCAGTGGTACATTGTGTTAATGCAGTGGTACATTGTGTTAATGCAGTGGGACATTGTGTTAATGTAGTGGGACATTGTGTTAATGCAGTGGTACATTGTGTTAATGCAGTGGTACATTGTGTTAATGCAGTGGTACATTGTGTTGATGCAGTGGTACATTGTGTTGATGCAGTGGTACATTGTGTTAATGTACATTGTGTTAATGCAGTGGGACATTGTGTTAATGCAGTGGTACATTGTGTTAATGCAATGGTACATTGTGTTAATGCAGTGGTACATTGTGTTAATGCAGTGGGACATTGTGTTGATGCAGTGGTACATTGTGTTGATGCAGTGGTACATTGTGTTGATGCAGTGGTACATTGTGTTAATGTAGTGGTATATTGTATTAATGCAGTCGTACATTGTGTTAATGCAGTGGTACATTGTGTTAATGCAGTGGGACATTGTGTTAATGCAGTGGGACATTGTGTTAATGCAGTGGTACGTTGTGTTAATGTAGTGGTACATTGTGTTGATGCAGTGGTACATTGTGTTAATGCAGTGGTACATTGTGTTAATGCAGTCGTACATTGTGTTAATGCAGTGGTACATTGTGTTAATGCAGTGGTACATTGTGTTAATGCAGTGGTACATTGTGTTAATGCAGTGGTACATTGTGTTAATGCAGTGGTACATTGTGTTAATGTAGTGGTACATTGTGTTAATGCAGTGGTACATTGTGTTAATGCAGTGGTACATTGTGTTAATGTAGTGGTACATTGTGTTAATGCAGTGGTACATTGTGTTAATGCAGTGGTACATTGTGTTAATGCAGTGGTACATTGTGTTGATGCAGTGGTACATTGTGTTGATGCAGTGGTACATTGTGTTGATGCAGTGGTACATTGTGTTAATGTACATTGTATTAATGCAGTGGTACATTGTGTTAATGCAGTGGTACATTGTGTTAATGCAGTGGTACATTGTGTTAATGTAGTGGTACATTGTGTTGATGCAGTGGTACATTGTGTTAATGTAGTGGTACATTGTGTTAATGTAGTGGTACATTGTGTTGATGCAGTGGTACATTGTGTTAATGCAGTGGTACATTGTATTAATGTAGTGGTACATTGTATTAATGTAGTGGTACATTGTGTTAATGTAGTGGTACATTGTGTTAATGTACATTGTGTTGACGCAGTGGTACATTGTGTTAATACAGTGGTACATTGTGTTAATGTAGTGGTACATTGTGTTAATGTAGTGGTACATTGTGTTAATGCAGTGGTACATTGTGTTAATGTACATTGTGTTAATGCAGTGGTACATTGTGTTGATGCAGTGGGACATTGTGTTGATGCAGTGGTACATTGTGTTAATGCAGTGGTACATTGTGTTAATGCAGTGGTACATTGTGTTAATGTAGTGGTACATTGTGTTAATGTAGTGGTACATTGTGTTGATGTAGTGGTACATTGTGTTAATGCAGTGGTACATTGTGTTAATGTAGTGGTACATTGTGTTAATGTAGTGGTACATTGTGTTAATGTAGTGGTACATTGTGTTAATGTAGTGGTACATTGTGTTAATGTAGTGGTACATTGTGTTAATGTAGTGGTA
Source organism: Salvelinus fontinalis (assembly GCF_029448725.1). NCBI lineage: Eukaryota > Metazoa > Chordata > Actinopteri > Salmoniformes > Salmonidae > Salvelinus > Salvelinus fontinalis. The sequence goes on along the minus strand of NC_074665.1, from coordinate 6,274,483 downwards.
CATTGTGTTAATGTAGTGGTACATTGTGTTAATGTAGTGGTACATTGTGTTAATGTACATTGTGTTAATGTAGTGGTACATTGTGTTGATGCAGTGATACATTGTGTTAATGTACATTGTATTAATGTAGTGGTACATTGTGTTAATGTACATTGTGTTGACGCAGGGGTACATTGTGTTAATGTAGTGGTACATTGTATTAATGTAGTGGTACATTGTGTTAATGTACATTGTGTTGACGCAGTGGGACATTGTGTTAATGTACATTGTGTTAATGTAGTGGTACATTGTGTTAATGTAGTGGTACATTGTGTTAATGTAGTGGTACATTGTGTTAATGTACATTGTGTTAATGTAGTGGTACATTGTGTTAATGTAGTGGTACATTGTGTTAATGTAGTGGTACATTGTGTTAATGTAGTGGTACATTGTGTTAATGTAGTGGTACATTGTGTTAATGTAGTGGTACATTGTGTTAATGTACATTGTGTTAATGTAGTGGTACATTGTGTTGATGCAGTGATACATTGTGTTAATGTACATTGTATTAATGTAGTGGTACATTGTGTTAATGTACATTGTGTTGACGCAGGGGTACATTGTGTTAATGTAGTGGTACATTGTATTAATGTAGTGGTACATTGTGTTAATGTACATTGTGTTGACGCAGGGGTACATTGTGTTAATGTAGTGGTACATTGTATTAATGTACATTGTGTTAATGTAGTGGTACATTGTGTTAATGTACATTGTGTTAATGTAGTGGTACATTGTGTTAATGCAGTGGTACATTGTGTTAATGCAGTGGTACATTGTGTTGATGCAGTGGTACATTGTGTTAATGTACATTGTGTTGATGTAGTGGTACATTGTGTTGATGTAGTGGTACATTGTGTTGATGTAGTGGTACATTGTGTTAATGTAGTGGTACATTGTGTTAATGTAGTGGTACATTGTGTTAATGTAGTGGTACATTGTATTAATGTACATTGTGTTAATGTAGTGGTACATTGTGTTAATGCAGTGGGACATTGTGTTAATGTACATTGTGTTAATGTAGTGGTACATTGTGTTAATGCAGTGGTACATTGTGTTGATGCAGTGGTACATTGTGTTGATGCAGTGGTACATTGTGTTGATGCAGTGGTACATTGTGTTGATGCAGTGGTACATTGTGTTGATGCAGTGGTACATTGTATTAATGCAGTGGGACATTGTGTTGATGTACATTGTGTTAATGTAGTGGTACATTGTGTTAATGTAGTGGTACATTGTGTTAATGCAGTGGTACATTGTGTTGATGCAGTGGTACATTGTGTTGATGCAGTGGTACATTGTGTTAATGCAGTGGTACATTGTGTTAATGTACATTGTGTTAATGTAGTGGTACATTGTGTTAATGTAGTGGTACATTGTATTAATGCAGTGGTACATTGTGTTAATGTAGTGGTACATTGTATTAATGCAGTGGGACATTGTGTTAATGTACATTGTGTTAATGTAGTGGTACATTGTGTTAATGTAGTGGTACGTTGTGTTAATGCAGTGATACATTGTGTTAAGACAGTGAGGCTCAGTAAAGCTGTTCCTCTGGTTCTGTACATCAGTAAAGCTGTTCCTCTGGTTCTGTACATCAGTAAAGCTGTTCCTCTGGTTCTGTACATCAGTAAAGCTGTTCCTCTGGTTCTGTACATCAGTAAAGCTGTTCCTCTGGTTCTGTACATCAGTAAAGCTGTTCCTCTGGTTCTGTACATCAGTAAAGCTGTTCCTCTGGTTCTGTACATCAGTAAAGCTGTTCCTCTGGTTCTGTACATCAGTAAAGCTGTTCCTCTGGTTCTGTACATCAGTAAAGCTGTTCCTCTGGTTCTGTACATCAGTAAAGCTGTTCCTCTGGTTCTGTACATCAGTAAAGCTGTTCCTCTGGTTCTGTACATCAGTAAAGCTGTTCCTCTGGTTCTGTACATCAGTAAAGTTGTTCCTCTGGTTCTGTACATCAGTAAAGTTGTTCCTCTGGTTCTGTACAGCATATCTGAGTCCCGACTGGAACCCTAGTCCCTATATAGTGATCTGCACTACTTTTGACAAGGGCCCGTAGTGTAAAAGTAATGCATTATGTAGTGTATAGGGTGCCATTTGGTCTGCAGACCATGTAGGTGACAAAGAGACTAAAGGAGGACAACTCCAGGTGACAGAGAGACTAAAGGAGGACAACTCCAGGTGACAGAGAGACTAAAGGTGGACAACTCCAGGTGACAGAGACTAAAGGAGGACAACTCCAGGTGACAGAGACTAAAGGAGGACAACTCCAGGTGACAGAGACTAAAGGAGGACAACTCCAGGTGACAGAGATTAAAGGAGGACAACTCCAGGTGACAGAGACTAAAGGTGGACAACTCCAGGTGACAGAGACTAAAGGAGGACAACTCCAGGTGACAGAGACTAAAGGAGGACAACTCCAGGTGACAAAGAGACTAAAGGAGGACAACTCCAGGTGACAAAGAGACTAAAGGAGGACAACTCCAGGTGACAGAGAGACTAAAGGTGGACAAAGAGACTAAAGGAGGACAATTCCAGATGACAAAGAGACTAAAGGAGGACAACTCCAGGTGACAGAGAGACTAAAGGAGGACAACTCCAGGTGACAGAGAGACTAAAGGAGGACAACTCCAGGTGACAAAGAGACTAAAGGAGGACAACTCCAGGTGACAGAGACTAAAGGAGGACAACTCCAGGTGACAAAGACACTAAAGGTGGACAACTCCAGGTGACAAAGAGACTAAAGGAGGACAACTCCAGGTGACAGAGACTAAAGGAGGACAACTCCAGGTGACAGAGAGACTAAAGGAGGACAACTCCAGGTGACAAAGACTAAAGGAGGACAACTCCAGGTGACAGAGAGACTAAAGGAGGACAACTCCAGCTGACAGAGACTAAAGGAGGACAACTCCAGGTGACAAAGACTAAAGGAGGACAACTCCAGGTGACAGAGAGACTAAAGGAGGACAACTCCAGCTGACAGAGAGACTAAAGGAGGACAACTCCAGGTGACAGAGAGACTAAAGGAGGACAACTCCAGGTGACAGAGAGACTAAAGGAGGACAACTCCAGCTGACAGAGACTAAAGGAGGACAACTCCAGCTGACAGAGACTAAAGGAGGACAACTCCAGGTGACAGAGACTAAAGGAGGACAACTCCAGGTGACAGAGAGACTAAAGGAGGACAACTCCAGGTGACAAAGAGACTAAAGGAGGACAACTCCAGGTGACAAAGACTAAAGGTGGACAACTCCAGGTGACAGAGACTAAAGGAGGACAACTCCAGCTGACAGAGACTAAAGGAGGACAACTCCAGCTGACAGAGACTAAAGGAGGACAACTCCAGCTGACAGAGACTAAAGGAGGACAACTCCAGGTGACAGAGACTAAAGGAGGACAACTCCAGGTGACAGAGACTAAAGGAGGACTACCCCAGGTCACAATGAGACTAAAGGAGGACAACTCCAGGTGACAGAGACTAAAGGAGGACAACTCCAGGTGACAAAGAGACTAAAGGAGGACAACTCCAGGTGACAAAGAGACTAAAGGTGACAAAGAGAACAGCAGATCAGGCAGAGAATGTCACTATGTCAGTCTCACAGTCAGTCACTCACAACACGACCACATTGTCTCACCTCACTTAAGAGATCCAGGGCTAATTTAAAAAAAACAACAGATGTCATTTTCAATGTGATTAAATCCCAATAAGGCATCTCTCCTCTCCTATCCTCTCTGAAGCAGTGCATTGCCTTTCTGCTGAGAGATTATACCCACACGCTGCTTCTTCCTTTGTGCTGTGTTTGCCAGGTTACAAATCAGAAACTCGGTGCACAGGCTCAGCAGCATCAAAAGGCACATAGTACAGCTCGTCATGTTGAACAGAGCTGCTTGCTTTGATTCCATCTCCTCCACACACACCTGGGTTCAGTCAGTATTCAACATCTTTCCATACTATCAGGTGTTTGCTCAAGCCTGCACGAAGGGCCAGGTGGACGGGGGTTTGCTTTGTAGATTTACAGTTCTATTCTATCGGTACACCTGAGCCAGACGGGCTCAATCGAGCCCAGATAAAGAATTTGAAATGATTTCTAATACTATTTAAACCCAGGCGTGATCCTCTCCTCTGTAAGAGACAGGAAACGGGGGGGAAAAGCAGCAGACTAGTTACAGTCAGAAGGTCTTTCTTCTTCTCTTTAGGTGGCAGTAGAGGTCAGCATTTTGATTCGCCTCCAAATCCATTTGTAAAAGGCATCGTTTGACAAGGGCCAGATGAAGGGCCAGTCTTGTTTATTTCATGTGGAATCCTAGACCATTTCCCTGCAGAGTAAATCTTTGTTCAGGGTAGGGGCAGGTGTGTGTGTGTGTGTTTACTGTGTGTGTGTGTGTTTTCTGTGTGTGTGTGTGTGTGTGTGTGTGTGTGTGTGTGTGTGTGTGTGTGTGTGTGTGTGTGTGTGTGTATACGTGTGTGTGTGTGTATACGTGTGTACGTGTGCGTGTGTGTGTATACGTGTGTACGTGTGTGCGTGTGTGTGTGTGTGTGTGTGTGTGTGTGTGTGTGTGTGTGTGTGTGTGTGTGTGTGTGTGTGTGTGTGTGTGTGTGTGTGTGTGTGTTTGTGTGTGTACTGTGTAAGTGAAGGGGGTTAAGAGAATGTGCATCCTGCTGTTGGATAGAGTCAGCTCTGGAAAAACTCACATTCAGAGATGCTAAATATAGATTAGACTGGAAGATAAACACACACTCAGTCAGTGTACCGAGAGAGAGAGAGAGGAGAGAGGAGAGAGAGGGAGGAGAAGAGAAAGAGTGAGAAAGAGGGAGGAGAAGAGAAAGAGGGAGAAAGAGGGAGGAGAAGAGGGGAAGTAGAAAGATAAATATATATAGAGATAAGGAGGAATTGTTTGGAGGGATATGTTATGTATAAAGGAGGTAAAAAAATAAAACACCATTATCATTGTGGCTTGCAGTGATTACTGCTCAACATCATTATCACTGTGGCTTGGAGTGATTACTGCTCAACATCATCATCACTGTGGCTTGGAGTGATTACTGCTCAACATCATTATCACTGTGGCTTGGAGTGATTACTGCTCAACATCATTATCACTGTGGCTTGGAGTGATTACTGCTCAACATCATTATCACTGTGGCTTGGAGTGATTACTGCTCAACATCATTATCACTGTGGCTTGGAGTGATTACTGCTCAACATCATTATCACTGTGGCTTGGAGTGATTACTGCTCTTTGCACTCAGAACAATTGGTCACCAAGTGTGTTAATGGCTGCTGCTCTTGCTGTGCTCGCTTGGCACTGCCACTTCGCAGATGTTCCCTCTTCTCCAGCCAAAACCCACCAATCAAGCCTAACTAGTGGCCAAGAGACATAGCCACTATCCCCTGGGCGGGAGAGTACTCCAACATGTAAACACACTCCAGACCAGCCAGAGAAACACAGAGAGACACAAAGAAAGGCTGGCTGATACTGTCATGTATGTCGAGGGATGCAGCCGCCTTAAAGAGAGAATGATTGACAAGTTATTGTGTATTAGACTGTGTCAAGGGTTTAATAATCAACATTTCATCTATTATCCATTCATAACATCTCATCTATTACCCTTCATAACATCTCATCTATTACCCTTCATAACAACATCTCGTCTATTACCCTTCATAACATCTCATCTATTACCCTTCATATCAACATCTCGTCTATTACCCTTCATAACATCTCATCTATTACCCTTCATAACAACATCTCGTCTATTACCCTTCATATCTCGTCTATTACCCTCCATAACAACATCTCAACTATTACCCTTCATATCTCGTCTATTACCCTTCATAACATCTCATATATTACCCTTCATAACAACATCTCATCTATTACCCTTCATATCTCGTCTATTACCCTTCATAACAACATCTCGTCTATTACCCTTCATATCAACATCTCATCTATTACCCTTCATAACAACATCTCGTCTATTACCCTTCATAACATCTCATCTATTACCCTTCATAACAACATCTCATCTATTACCCCTTCATAAAAACATCTCATCTATTACCCTTCATATCAACATCTCGTCTATTACCCTTCATAACAACATCTCGTCTATTACGCTTCATAACATCTCATCTATTACCCTTCATAACATCTCGTCTATTACCCTTCATAACATCTCATATATTACCCTTCATAACATCTCATCTATTACCCTTCATAACATCTCATCTATTACCCTTCATAACAACATCTCGTCTATTACCCTTCATAACAACATCTCGTCTATTACCCTTCATAACAACATCTAATCTATTACCCTTCATAACATTTCATATATTACCCTTCATAACAGCATCTCGTCTATTACCCTTCATAACAACATCTCAACTATTACCCTTCATAACATCTCATCTATTACCCTTCATAACAACATCTCAACTATTACCCTTCATAACATCTCATCTATTACCCTTCATAACAACATCTCATCTATTACCCTTCATAACAACATCTCAACTATTACCCTTCATAACAACATCTCATCTATTACCCTTCATAACATCTCATCTATTACCCTTCATAACATCTCATCTATTACCCTTCATAACATCTCATCTATTACCCTTCATAACATCTCATCTATTACCCTTCATAACAACATCTCATCTATTACCCTTCATAACATCGCATCTATTACCCTTCATAACATCTCATCTATTACCCTTCATAACAACATCTCATCTATTACCCTTCATAACATCTCATATATTACCCTTCATATCAACATCTCATCTATTACCCTTCATATCTCGTCTATTACCCTTCATAACATCTCATCTATTACCCCTTCATAACAACATCTCATCTATTACCCTTCATAACATCTCATCTATTACCCTTCATAACATCTCGTCTATTACCCCTTCATAACATCTCATCTATTACCCTTCATAACAACATCTCATCTATTACCCTTCATAACAGCATTTCATATATTACCGATTCATAACATCTCATCTATTACCCTTCATAACATCTCATCTATTACCCTTCATAACAACATCTCATCTATTACCCTTCTTAACAACATCTCGTCTATTACCCTTCTTAACAACATCTCGTCTATTACCCTTCATAACATTTCATCTATTACCCTTCATAACATCTCATATATTACCCTTCATAACAGCATTTCATATATTACCGATTCATAACATCTCATCTATTACCCTTCATAACATCTCATATATTACCCTTCATAACAACATCTCATTTATTACCCTTCATAACATCTCATCTATTACCCTTCATAACATCTCATCTATTACCCTTCATAACATCCCATCTATTACCCTTCATAACAATATCTCGTCTATTACCCTTCATAACATCCCATCTATTACCCCTTCATAACATCCCATCTATTACCCCTTCATAACAACATCTCATCTATTACCCTTCATAACAACATCTCGTCTATTACCCTTCATAACATCCCATCTATTACCCTTCATAACATCCCATCTATTACCCCTTCATAACAACATCTCATCTATTACCCTTCATATCAACATCTCGTCTATTACCCTTCATAACATCTCATCTATTACCCTTCATAACATCCCATCTATTACCCTTCATAACAACATCTCGTCTATTACCCTTCATAACATCTCATCTATTACCCCTTCATAGAAACCTCTCATCTATTACCCTTCATATCAACATCTCGTCTTTTACCCTTCATAACATCTCATCTATTACCCTTCATAACATCTCATCTATTACCCTTCATATCAACATCTCATCTAGTACCCTTCATAACAACATCTCATCTATTACCCTTCATATCATCATCTCATCTATTACCCTTCATAACATCTCATCTATTACCCTTCATAACATCTCATCTATTACCCTTCATAACAACATCTCATATATTACCCTTCATAACAACATCTCATATATTACCCTTCATAACAACATCTCATCTATTACCCTTCATATCTCATCTATTACCCTTCATAACATCTCATCTATTACCCTTCATAACATCTCATCTATTACCCTTCATAACAACATCTCATCTATTACCCTTCATAACAACATCTCATCTATTACCCTTCATAACAACATCTCATCTATTACCCTTCATAACAACATCTCATCTATTACCCTTCATATCAACATCTCGTCTATTACCCTTCATAACATCTCATATATTAAACTTCATAACATCTCATCTATTACCCTTCATAACAACATCTCATCTATTACCCTTCATATCAACATCTCGTCTATTACCCTTCATAACATCTCGTCTATTACCCTTCATAACATCAAATCTATTACCCTTCATAACATCTCATCTATTACCCTTCATAACAACATCTCGTCTATTACCCTTCATAACATCTCATCTATTACCCTTCATAACAACATCTCATCTATTACCCTTCATATCAACATCTCGTCTATTACCCTTCATAACATCTCATATATTACCCTTCATAACATGTCATCTATTACCCTCCATAACAACATCTCAACTATAACCCATTCATAACATGTCATCTATTACCCTTCATAACAACATCTTGTCTATTACCCTTCATAACATCTCATCTATTACCCTCCATAACAACATCTCAACTATAACCCATTCATAAAATGTCATCTATTACCCTTCATAACAACATCTTGTCTATTACCCTTCATAACATCTCATATATTACCCTTCATATCTCGTCTATTACCCTTCATAACAACATCTTGTCTATTACCCTTCATAACATCTCATATATTACCCTTCAAATCTCGTCTATTGCCCTTCATATCAACATCTCATCTATTACCCTTCATATCTCGTCTATTACCCTTCATATCAACATCTCATATATTACCCTTCATATCTCGTCTATTACCCTTCATATCAACATCTCATCTATTACCCTTCATATCTCGTCTATTACCCTTCATATCAACATCTCATATATTACCCTTCATATCTCGTCTATTACCCTTCATAACAACATCTCGTCTATTACCCTTCATAACATCTCATCTATTACCCTTCATAGCAACATCTCATCTATTACCCTTCATATCAACATCTCATCTATTACCCTTCATATCTCGTCTATTACCCTTCATAACAACATCTCATCTATTACCCTTCATAACATCTCATATATTACCCTTCATAACATCTCATCTATTACCCTTCATAACATCTCATCTAATACCCTTCATAACAACATCTAATCTATTGCCCTTCATAACATTTCATATATTACCCTTCATAACAGCATCTCGTCTATTACCCTTCATAACAACATCTCAACTATTACCCTTCATAACATCTCATCTATTACCCTTCATAACAACATCTCAACTATTACCCTTCATAACATCTCATCTATTACCCTTCATAACAACATCTCATCTATTACCCTTCATAACAACATCTCAACTATTACCCTTCATAACAACATCTCATCTATTACCCTTCATAACATCTCATCTATTACCCTTCATAACATCTCATATATTACCCTTCATAACATCTCATCTATTACCCTTCATAACATCTCATCTATTACCCTTCATAACAACATCTCATCTATTACCCTTCATAACAACATCTCATCTATTACCCTTCATAACATCTCATCTATTACCCTTCATAACAACATCTCATCTATTACCCTTCATAACAGCATTTCATATATTACCGATTCATAACATCTCATCTATTACCCTTCATAACATCTCATCTATTACCCTTCATAACAACATCTCATCTATTACCCTTCTTAACAACATCTCGTCTATTACCCTTCTTAACAACATCTCGTCTATTACCCTTCATAACATTTCATCTATTACCCTTCATAACATCTCATATATTACCCTTCATAACAGCATTTCATATATTACCGATTCATAACATCTCATCTATTACCCTTCATAACATCTCATATATTACCCTTCATAACAACATCTCATTTATTACCCTTCATAACATCTCATCTATTACCCTTCATAACATCTCATCTATTACCCTTCATAACATCCCATCTATTACCCTTCATAACAATATCTCGTCTATTACCCTTCATAACATCCCATCTATTACCCCTTCATAACATCCCATCTATTACCCCTTCCAAACAACATCTCATCTATTACCCTTCATAACAACATCTCGTCTATTACCCTTCATAACATCCCATCTATTACCCTTCATAACATCCCATCTATTACCCCTTCATAACAACATCTCATCTATTACCCTTCATATCAACATCTCGTCTATTACCCTTCATAACATCTCATCTATTACCCTTCATAACATCCCATCTATTACCCTTCATAACAACATCTCGTCTATTACCCTTCATAACATCTCATCTATTACCCCTTCATAGAAACATCTCATCTATTACCCTTCATATCAACATCTCGTCTATTACCCTTCATAACATCTCATCTATTACCCTTCATAACATCTCATCTATTACCCTTCATATCAACATCTCATCTATTACCCTTCATAACAACATCTCATCTATTACCCTTCATATCAACATCTCATCTATTACCCTTCATAACATCTCATCTATTACCCTTCATAACATCTCATCTATTACCCTTCATATCAACATCTCATCTATTACCCTTCATAACAACATCTCATCTATTACCCTTCATAACATCTCATATATTACCCTTCATAACATCTCATATATTACCCTTCATAACATCTCATCTATTACCCTTCATAACATCTCATATATTACCCTTCATAACAACATCTCATCTATTACCCTTCATATCAACATCTCGTCTATTACCCTTCATAACATCTCATCTATTACCCTTCATAACAACATCTCATCTATTACCCTTCATATCAACATCTCATCTATTACCCTTCATAACATCTCATCTATTACCCTTCATAGCAACATCTCATCTATTACCCTTCATATCAACATCTCATCTATTACCCTTCATATCTCGTCTATTACCCTTCATAACAACATCTCATCTATTACCCTTCATAACATCTCATATATTACCCTTCATAACATCTCATCTATTACCCTTCATAACATCTCATCTAATACCCTTCATAACAACATCTCATATATTACCCTTCATAACAACATCTCATATTACCCTTCATATCAACATCTCATCTATTACCCTTCATATCTCATATATTACCCTTCATAACAACATCTCATATATTACCCTTCATAACAACATCTCATATATTACCCTTCATAACAACATCTCATCTATTACCCTTCATATCTCATCTATTACCCTTCATAACATCTCATCTATTACCCTTCATAACATCTCATCTATTACCCTTCATAACAACATCTCATCTATTACCCTTCATAACAACATCTCATCTATTACCCTTCATAACAACATCTCATCTATTACCCTTCATAACAACATCTCATCTATTACCCTTCATATCAACATCTCGTCTATTACCCTTCATAACATCTCATATATTAAACTTCATAACATCTCGTCTATTACCCTTCATAACAACATCTCGTCTATTACCCTTCATAACATCTCGTCTATTACCCTTCATAACATCAAATCTATTACCCTTCATAACATCTCATCTATTACCCTTCATAACAACATCTCGTCTATTACCCTTCATAACATCTCATCTATTACCCTTCATAACAACATCTCATCTATTACCCTTCATATCAACATCTCGTCTATTACCCTTCATAACATCTCATATATTACCCTTCATAACATGTCATCTATTACCCTCCATAACAACATCTCAACTATAACCCATTCATAACATGTCATCTATTACCCTTCATAACAACATCTTGTCTATTACCCTTCATAACATCTCATCTATTACCCTCCATAACAACATCTCAACTATAACCCATTCATAAAATGTCATCTATTACCCTTCATAACAACATCTTGTCTATTACCCTTAATAACATCTCATATATTACCCTTCATATCTCGTCTATTACCCTTCATAACAACATCTTGTCTATTACCCTTCATAACATCTCATATATTACCCTTCATATCTCGTCTATTACCCTTCATATCAACATCTCATCTATTACCCTTCATATCTCGTCTATTACCCTTCATATCAACATCTCATATATTACCCTTCATATCTCGTCTATTACCCTTCATATCAACATCTCATCTATTACCCTTCATATCTCGTCTATTACCCTTCATATCAACATCTCATATATTACCCTTCATATCTCGTCTATTACCCTTCATAACAACATCTCGTCTATTACCCTTCATAACATCTCATCTATTACCCTTCATAGCAACATCTCATCTATTACCCTTCATATCAACATCTCATCTATTACCCTTCATATCTCGTCTATTACCCTTCATAACAACATCTCATCTATTACCCTTCATAACATCTCATATATTACCCTTCATAACATCTCATCTATTACCCTTCATAACATCTCATCTAATACCCTTCATAACAACATCTCATATATTACCCTTCATAACAACATCTCATATTACCCTTCATATCAACATCTCATCTATTACCCTTCATATCTCATATATTACCCTTCATAACAACATCTCATATATTACCCTTCATAACAACATCTCATATATTACCCTTCATAACAACATCTCATCTATTACCCTTCATATCTCATCTATTACCCTTCATAACATCTCATCTATTACCCTTCATAACATCTCATCTATTACCCTTCATAACAACATCTCATCTATTACCCTTCATAACAACATCTCATCTATTACCCTTCATAACAACATCTCATCTATTACCCTTCATAACAACATCTCATCTATTACCCTTCATATCAACATCTCGTCTATTACCCTTCATAACATCTCATATATTAAACTTCATAACATCTCATCTATTACCCTTCATAACAACATCTCATCTATTACCCTTCATATCAACATCTCGTCTATTACCCTTCATAACATCTTGTCTATTACCCTTCATAACATCAAATCTATTACCCTTCATAACATCTCATCTATTACCCTTCATAACAACATCTCGTCTATTACCCTTCATAACATCTCATCTATTACCCTTCATAACAACATCTCATCTATTACCCTTCATATCAACATCTCGTCTATTACCCTTCATAACATCTCATATATTACCCTTCATAACATGTCATCTATTACCCTCCATAACAACATCTCAACTATAACCCATTCATAACATGTCATCTATTACCCTTCATAACAACATCTTGTCTATTACCCTTCATAACATCTCATCTATTACCCTCCATAACAACATCTCAACTATAACCCATTCATAAAATGTCATCTATTACCCTTCATAACAACATCTTGTCTATTACCCTTCATAACATCTCATATATTACCCTTCATATCTCGTCTATTACCCTTCATAACATCTCATCTATTACCCTTCATAACAACATCTCATCTATTACCCTTCATAACATCTCATCTATTACCCTTCATAACATCTCATCTATTACCCTTCATAACATCTCATCTATTACCCTTCATATCAACATCTCATCTATTACCCTTCATAACAACATCTCATCTATTACCCTTCATAACAACTCATCTATTACCCTTCATAACATCTCGTCTATTACCCCTTCATAACATCTCATCTATTACCCTTCATAACAACATCTCATCTATTACCCTTCATAACAGCATTTCATATATTACCGATTCATAACATCTCATCTATTACCCTTCATAACATCTCATCTATTACCCTTCATAACAACATCTCATCTATTACCCTTCTTAACAACATCTCGTCTATTACCCTTCTTAACAACATCTCGTCTATTACCCTTCATAACATTTCATCTATTACCCTTCATAACATCTCATATATTACCCTTCATAACAGCATTTCATATATTACCGATTCATAACATCTCATCTATTACCCTTCATAACATCTCATATATTACCCTTCATAACAACATCTCATTTATTACCCTTCATAACATCTCATCTATTACCCTTCATAACATCTCATCTATTACCCTTCATAACATCCCATCTATTACCCTTCATAACAATATCTCGTCTATTACCCTTCATAACATCCCATCTATTACCCCTTCATAACATCCCATCTATTACCCCTTCATAACAACATCTCATCTATTACCCTTCATAACATCTCATCTATTACCCTTCATAACAACATCTCATCTATTACCCTTCATATCAACATCTCATCTATTACCCTTCATAACATCTCATCTATTACCCTTCATAGCAACATCTCATCTATTACCCTTCATATCAACATCTCATCTATTACCCTTCATATCTCGTCTATTACCCTTCATAACAACATCTCATCTATTACCCTTCATAACATCTCATATATTACCCTTCATAACATCTCATCTATTACCCTTCATAACATCTCATCTAATACCCTTCATAACAACATCTCATATATTACCCTTCATAACAACATCTCATATATTACCCTTCATAACAACATCTCATATATTACCCTTCATAACAACATCTCATCTATTACCCTTCATATCTCATCTATTACCCTTCATAACATCTCATCTATTACCCTTCATAACATCTCATCTATTACCCTTCATAACAACATCTCATCTATTACCCTTCATAACAACATCTCATCTATTACCCTTCATAACAACATCTCATCTATTACCCTTCATAACAACATCTCATCTATTACCCTTCATATCAACATCTCGTCTATTACCCTTCATAACATCTCATATATTAAACTTCATAACATCTCGTCTATTACCCTTCATAACATCTCGTCTATTACCCTTCATAACATCTCGTCTATTACCCTTCATAACATCAAATCTATTACCCTTCATAACATCTCATCTATTACCCTTCATAACAACATCTCGTCTATTACCCTTCATAACATCTCATCTATTACCCTTCATAACAACATCTCATCTATTACCCTTCATATCAACATCTCATCTATTACCCTTCATAACATCTCATATATTACCCTTCATAACATGTCATCTATTACCCTCCATAACAACATCTCAACTATAACCCATTCATAACATGTCATCTATTACCCTTCATAACAACATCTTGTCTATTACCCTTCATAACATCTCATCTATTACCCTCCATAACAACATCTCAACTATAACCCATTCATAAAATGTCATCTATTACCCTTCATAACAACATCTTGTCTATTACCCTTCATAACATCTCATATATTACCCTTCATATCTCGTCTATTACCCTTCATAACAACATCTTGTCTATTACCCTTCATAACATCTCATATATTACCCTTCATATCTCGTCTATTACCCTTCATATCAATATCTCATCTATTACCCTTCATATCTCGTCTATTACCCTTCATATCAACATCTCATATATTACCCTTCATATCTCGTCTATTACCCTTCATATCAACATCTCATCTATTACCCTTCATATCTCGTCTATTACCCTTCATATCAACATCTCATATATTACCCTTCATATCTCGTCTATTACCCTTCATAACAACATCTCGTCTATTACCCTTCATAACATCTCATCTATTACCCTTCATAGCAACATCTCATCTATTACCCTTCATATCAACATCTCATCTATTACCCTTCATATCTCGTCTATTACCCTTCATAACAACATCTCATCTATTACCCTTCATAACATCTCATATATTACCCTTCATAACATCTCATCTATTACCCTTCATAACATCTCATCTAATACCCTTCATAACAACATCTCATATATTACCCTTCATAACAACATCTCATATTACCCTTCATATCAACATCTCATCTATTACCCTTCATATCTCATATATTACCCTTCATAACAACATCTCATATATTACCCTTCATAACAACATCTCATATATTACCCTTCATAACAACATCTCATCTATTACCCTTCATATCTCATCTATTACCCTTCATAACATCTCATCTATTACCCTTCATAACATCTCATCTATTACCCTTCATAACAACATCTCATCTATTACCCTTCATAACAACATCTCATCTATTACCCTTCATAACAACATCTCATCTATTACCCTTCATAACAACATCTCATCTATTACCCTTCATATCAACATCTCGTCTATTACCCTTCATAACATCTCATATATTAAACTTCATAACATCTCATCTATTACCCTTCATAACAACATCTCATCTATTACCCTTCATATCAACATCTCGTCTATTACCCTTCATAACATCTCGTCTATTACCCTTCATAACATCAAATCTATTACCCTTCATAACATCTCATCTATTACCCTTCATAACAACATCTCGTCTATTACCCTTCATAACATCTCATCTATTACCCTTCATAACAACATCTCATCTATTACCCTTCATATCAACATCTCGTCTATTACCCTTCATAACATCTCATCTATTACCCTTCATAACAACATCTTGTCTATTACCCTTCATAACATCTCATATATTACCCTTCATATCTCGTCTATTACCCTTCATAACAACATCTTGTCTATTACCCTTCATAACATCTCATATATTACCCTTCATATCTCGTCTATTACCCTTCATATCAACATCTCATCTATTACCCTTCATATCTCGTCTATTACCCTTCATATCAACATCTCATATATTACCCTTCATATCTCGTCTATTACCCTTCATATCAACATCTCATCTATTACCCTTCATATCTCGTCTATTACCCTTCATATCAACATCTCATATATTACCCTTCATATCTCGTCTATTACCCTTCATAACAACATCTCGTCTATTACCCTTCATAACAACATCTCATCTATTACCCTTCATAACAACATCTCATCTATTACCCTTCATAACAACATCTCATCTATTACCCTTCACAACATCTCGTCTATTACCCTTCATATCAACATCTCATATATTACCCTTCATATCTCGTCTATTACCCTTCATAACAACATCTCGTCTATTACCCTTCATAACAACATCTCATCTATTACCCTTCATAACAACATCTCATCTATTACCCTTCATAACAACATCTCATATATTACCCTTCACAACATCTCGTCTATTACCCTTCATAACATCTCATCTATTACCCTTCATAACATCTCATCTATTACCCTTCATAACAACTTTATCTATTACTCTTCATAACAACTTGTGTAAAAATATATATCATTTACATTTTAGTCATTTAGCAGACGCTCTTATCCAGAGCGACTTACAGTAGAGTGCATACATTTTATTACATTTTACATACTGAGACAAGGATATCCCTACCGGCCAAACCCTCCCTAACCCAGACGACCTTATGCCAATTGTGCGTCGCCCCACGGACCTCCCGGTTGCGGCCGGCTGCGACAGAGCCTGGGCGCGAACCCAGAGACTCTGGTGGCGCAGCTAGCACTGCGATGCAGTGCCCTAGACCACTGCGCCACCCGGGAGGCTATATATATAATAGCTATCATATGGAAGTAAACTTTAAGTCATGACATGATATGTTGTGTGGTCGTCCCACGAGAACTCAGGAAACCATGCCGTTTATTAGGCTACAGATTAAATACATTATGATGAAAGTGCACGTGATGAGAATACCCCATAATGACAATGTGAAAACTTGTTTTCTTAATTTGAAATTGAAATACAGAAATATCTCATTTAGTATTCACACCCCTGAATCAATACTTTGTAGAAGCACCTTCAGCAGCGGTTGCAGCTTTGAGTCGTCTTGGGTATGTCTGAATCAGCTTTGAGTCGTCTTGGGTATGTCTGAATCAGCTTTGAGTCGTCTTGGGTATGTCTGAATCAGCTTTGAGTCGTCTTGGGTATGTCTGTACCAGCTTTGAGTCGTTTTGGGTATGTCTGTATCAGCTTTGAGTCGTCTTGGGTATGTCTGAATCAGCTTTGAGTCGTCGTGGGTATGTCTGTATCAGATTTGAGTCGTTTTGGGTATGTCTGTATCAGATTTGAGTCGTTTTGGGTATGTCTGTACCAGCTTTGAGTCGTCTTGGGTATGTCTGTATCAGCTTTGAGTCATCTTGGGTATGTCTGTGTCAGCTTTGAGTCGTCTTGGGTATGTCTGTACCAGCTTTGAGTCGTCTTGGGTATGTCTGTACCAGCTTTGAGTCATCTTGGGTATGTCTGTACCAGCTTTGAGTCGTCTTGGGTATGTCTGTCTCAGCTTTGAGTCGTCTTGGGTATGTCTGTCTCAGCTTAACACATATGGAATCATGTAGTAACAAAAAAAGTGTTAGACAAATCAAAACAGCCACCCTTTACCTTAATGACAGCTTTGCATACTCTTGGCATTCTCTCAACCAGCTTCATGAGGTAGTCACCTGGAATGCATTTCAGTTAACAGGTGTGCCTTCTTAAAAGTTAATTTGTGGACTTTCTTTCCTTCTAAATGCGTTTGAGACAATCAGTTGTGTTGTGACAAGGTAAGGGTATACAGAAGATAGCCCTATTTGGTAAAAGACCAAGACCGTATTATGGCAAGAACAGCTCAAATAAGCAAAGAGAAACGACAGTCCATTATTACTTTAAGACGTAACATTTTTAGAGTTCAAGTTTCTTCAAGTGCAGTCTTCGCAAAAAACATCAAGCTCTATGATGAAACTGGCTCTCATGAGGACCGCAAGAGGATACGTTATTTAGAGATACCTGCCTCAGAAATTGCAATCAAAATAAACGCTTCACAGAGTTCAAGTAACAGACACATCTCAACATCAACTGTTCAGAGGAGACTGTGTGAATCAGGCCTTCGTGGTTGAATTGCTGCAAATAAACCACTACTAAAGGACACCAATAATAAGAAGAGACTTGCTTGGGCAAAGAAACACAAGCAATGAACATTAGACCGGTGAAAATCTGTCCTTTGGTCTGATGAGTCCACATGTAAGATTTTTGGTTCTAATTGTCGTGTCTTTATGAGATGCAGAGTAGGTGAACGGATGATCTTCACATGTGTGCTTCCCACCGTGAAGCATGGAGGAGGAGGTGTTATGGTGTGAGGCTGGTGACAATGTCTGTGATTTATTTAGAATTCAAGGCACACTTAACCAGCATGGCTACCACAGCATTCTGCAGCGATACGCCATCCCATCTGGTTTGGGCTTAGTGAGACTATCATTTGTTTTTCAACAGGACAATGACCCAACACACCACCAGGCTGTGTAAGGGCTATTTGACCAAGAAGGAGAGTGATGGAGTGCTGCATCAGATGACCTGGCCTCCACAATCACCCGACCTCAACCCAATTGAGATGGTTTGGGATGAGTCAGACGGCAGAGTGAAGGAAAAGCAGCCAACAAGTGCTCAGCATAGCTGGGAACTCCTTCAAGACTGTTGGAAAATCATTCCAGGTGAAGCTGGTTGAGAGAATGCCAAGAGTGCGCAAAGCTGTCATCAA
This sequence comes from Salvelinus fontinalis, assembly GCF_029448725.1. Lineage (NCBI taxonomy): Eukaryota > Metazoa > Chordata > Actinopteri > Salmoniformes > Salmonidae > Salvelinus > Salvelinus fontinalis. The sequence continues at coordinate 6,254,935 of NC_074665.1, read as the reverse complement.
GGCAAAGAGTAGCTACTTTGAAGAATCTTAAAATGTAGAAAATAGTCAAATAAAGAAAAACCCTTGAATGAATAGATGTGTCCAAACTTTTGACTGACATTGTACATATTTGTTTAACTCATCATCATGCTAAGATTATTCGAATCAGCTTCGTAGAGCAACAAACAAAATGTCCCCCACTTGGGGTCCACAGGATCCAGTCTGGGAAATGCTGCTGTAACTATTTATATTTTATGGTTAAACACTAGATTGGTCCAAGAAAAAACAAACGGAATAACGTAGTACAGATGGATTAATGTCGCTCTCTTCTGTTTGACGTGTGTCCATCAGGGACCACGTTGGAAACAAGTGGAAACTCACCTGTTTGACGTGTGTCCATCAGGGACCACGTTGGAAACAAGTGGAAACTCACCTGTTTGACGTGTGTCCATCAGGCACGACAATGGAAACAAGTGGAAACTCACCTGTTTGATACACAACAGCCGGTCGTTGGTCTGCTGTATGTGCCTGTCCATCGACGGAATGGAGGCCATTTTGTCCCTCTTTGACCTCTACCTTCCAGCCATTAAACTAGTGACCTCTGGAGGAGAAGACAGAGAGACAAAGACATTAAACTAGTGACCTCTGGAAGAGAAGACAGAGAGACAAATACATTAAAGTAGTGACCTCTGGAAGAGAAGACAGAGAGACAAAAACATTAAACTAGTGACCTCTGGAAGAGAAGACAGAGAGACAAAGACATTAAATTAGTGACCTCTGGAAGAGAAGACAGAGAGACAAAGACATTAAACTAGTGACCTCTGGAAGAGAAGACAGAGAGACAAAGACATTAAACTAGTGACCTCTGGAGGAGAAGACAGAGAGACAAAGACATTAAAGTAGTGACCTCTGGAGGAGAAGACAGAGAGACAAAGACATTAAAGTAGTGACCTCTGGAGGAGAAGACAGAGAGACAAAGACATTAAACTAGTGACCTCTGGAGGAGAGGACAGAGAGACAAAGACATTAAACTAGTGACCTCTGGAAGAGAAGACAGAGAGACAAAGACATTAAACTAGTGACCTCTGGAGGAGAAGACAGAGAGACAAAGACATTAAAGTAGTGACCTCTGGAGGAGAAGACAGAGAGACAAAGACATTAAAGTAGTGATCTCTGGAGGAGAAGACAGAGAGACAAAGACATTAAACTAGTGACCTCTGGAGGAGAAGACAGAGAGACAAAGACATTAAACTAGTGACCTCTGGAAGAGAAGACAGAGAGACAAAGACATTAAACTAGTGACCTCTGGAAGAGAAGACAGAGAGACAAAGACAAACTAGTGACCTCTGGAGGAGAAGACAGAGAGACAAAGACATTAAACTAGTGACCTCTGGAAGAGAAGACAGAGAGACAAAGACATTAAACTAGTGACCTCTGGAAGAGAAGACAGAGAGACAAAGACAAACTAGTGACCTCTGGAGGAGAAGACAGAGAGACAAAGACATTAAACTAGTGACCTCTGGAGGAGAAGACAGAGAGACAAAGACATTAAACTAGTGACCTCTGGAAGAGAAGACAGAGAGACAAAGACAAACTAGTGACCTCTGGAGGAGAAGACAGAGAGACAAAGACATTAAACTAGTGACCTCTGGAAGAGAAGACAGAGAGACAAAGACATTAAACTAGTGACCTCTGGAGGAGAAGACAGAGAGACAAAGACATTAAACTAGTGACCTCTGGAAGAGAAGACAGAGAGACAAAGACAAACTAGTGACCTCTGGAGGAGAAGACAGAGAGACAAAGACATTAAACTAGTGACCTCTGGAGGAGAAGACAGAGAGACAAAGACATTAAACTAGTGACCTCTGGAGGAGAAGACAGAGATAAAAAAAAAAATGATATTGCAGTGTGTATGTCTGTGTGTGTGTCTGTGCTTCTGTGTGTGTGTGTTCCCGTATGTGTGTGTTAGGAGGGAGCTGTGACATTTGTGTGTGTGTCTGTGCCTCTGTGAGTTGTGTGTGTTCCCGTATGTGTGTGTTAGGAGGGAGCTGGCAGGTGCGTGGAAGGAGAGAGGTAAAGCTATTGATTTGACAGGTGACTAGCACCTCAAAGAGAATTGCATTCCTCTCAGTCACAGTGACACTCTCAACAAGCCCTGGCAGTGGCCTCTCACACTGTCTGACTGAGTGACTGACTGACTGGCTGGCTGACTGACTGGCTGTCTGACTGACACACAACCACAGTGACACTGGAAGAAGAGAAGCCTCTGAACTGAGACAGTGTTGTGCAAACACACACACCAGGGTTTCCGTTATCTGGTAATTGCTGGCTTTTGGCTGAGAGAGAGAGAGACAGCCGGCGCTCCAACGGACTCAGACATTTTTGTTTTATTTATTTAGACAATTTTAGTCTTCAATAAAGGGCAGACACTGTAGGTGTTGCATATTACTCTACAGTAGAGCTAAGCAAACACCACCAGTTAATTTGAACAGTTTAAGAGTTGAATGCGGAACAGAGTTAAATCTTTTACACTTTCAAAAGTATTATTTTAACACCAGTTCAGTGGGACTCATATGTTCACTGAAAATAATGTATATTTGACACTTTCCCGAGTTAAATGTTCACCATTGATGTTGCTGTGTGTGTGTGCGACGTGTGTGTGCATGTGTGTGCGGGTGTGCACGTGTATATGTGTGCAGGCGTGCGAGCGTGGGACAAACGGCCCCAGGGACAGCAGGGGAATTGATCATTGTTCTACAGAGGGCTTTATTTCCGGTGCTCATCTGATTGAATTAATTGAACTTGAGGTGAGGAAGAATGTTTCAGGCTCAACAGAGCTACTCATTTAATCAATAAACAATAGATTATATTTTAAAAAAAATATTCTGATTTGCAAATTAACCAATTTGGTAGCCTAGTGGTTAGAGCGTTGTACCAATAACCTGGATTGAATCCCTGAGCTGACAAGGTAAAAAATCTGTTGTTCTGCCCCTGAACAAGGCAGTTAAGAACTGTTCCTAGACCGTCATTGTAAATAAGAATGTGTTCTTAAAACGGACTTGCCTGGTTAAATTACGGTATTTCAAAAAAATTATAATAATAAATAAAATTGGAGAGGAATTTTTTTGGGGCCTCCTTCTGTACATTAATCTGTATAGCAGCCTATCTGACAAGGACAAAGGTATGTTGGTGTACAGAGATAGACAGAGAGACAGAGACAGACAGAGAGACAGAGACAGAGACAGAGACAGACAGAGACACAGAGAGAGACAGAGATACAGAGACAGACAGAGACAGACAGGGAGACAGAGACAGACAGAGAGAAAGAGACAGACAGAGAGACAGAGACAGACCGAGACAGAGATACAGAGACAGACAGAGACAGACAGGGAGACAGAGACAGAGAGAGACAGAGATACAGAGACAGACAGAGACAGACAGGGAGACAGAGACAGACAGAGAGAAAGAGACAGACAGAGACAGAAAGAGACAGACAGAGAGACAGAGACAGAGACAGACAGAGACAGAGATACAGAGACAGACAGAGACAGACAGGGAGACAGAGACAGACAGAGAGAAAGAGACAGACAGAGACACAGAGACAGAGACAGACAGAGAGAAAGAGACAGACAGAAAGACAGAGACAGACAGAGACACAGAGAGAGACAGAGAGACAGACAGAGAGAAAGAGACAGAGAGACAGAGACAGACAGAGAGACAGACAGAGATACAGAGACAGACAGAGAGAAAGAGACAGTAATTGAGGAATCCATAGAATCAAACCACTTCTGGGAGAATTGGAATAAATTAAACAAACCTCATCATGAGGAATTGGCTATCCAAAATGGGGATATGTGGAGAAATCACTTTGCAAACCTCTACAGCAATATAACAAAGAGCCCAGAACAAAAAGATATACAAGAAAAATTACAAATCCTTGAATTAGCAGTCAAAGACTACCAGAATCCTGTGGATACCCCAATTACAGAAGCAGAATTATTAGAAAAACTTTGCACTCTCCAACCCAAAAAGGCCTGTGGTGCTGATGGTATTTTAAATGAAATGATCAAATATACAGACCACAAATTCAAATTGGCTATACTCAAACTCTTCAACATTATCCTCACTGCAGGTATTTCCCCTCGATATTTGGAACCAGGGATTGATCACAAATGGAGACAAATTTGACCCAAATAATTACAGAGGAATTTGCGTTAACAGCAACTTGGGGAAAATTCTCTGCAGTATTATAAATAGCAGACTACATCATTTCCTTGACGAACACAACGTCCTGAGCAGAAGCCAGATTGGATTTCTAAAAAATTATCGTACAACAGACCACATTTACACCCTCCACACTCTAATTGATAAACAAGTTAACCACAACAAAGGCAAAATCTACTCGTGTTTTGTAGATTTCAAGAAAGCATTTGATTCAATTTGGCACAAAGGTCTTTTTTATAAACTAATAGAAAGTTGTATTGGAGAGAAAACATATGATGTTATTAAATCAATGTACATTAAAAACAAATGTGCGGTTAAAACTGTCAACAAGCAAACAGACTTCTTCTCTCAGGGACTTGGAGTGAAACAGGGCTGCCCAATAAGTCCAACATTATTTAACATCTACATTAATGAATTGGCAAAAACATTAGAAGAATCGGCAGCACCTGGTATCACCCTACACAACACTGAAATCAAGTGTCTGTTGTACGCAGATGACCTGGTGCTGCTGTCTCCCACTAAAGAGGGGTTACAGCAGCACCTAGATCGTCTTCACAGGTTCTGTCAGACCTGGGCTCTGACCGTTAACCTAAAAAAAACTAATATAATGATATTCCAAAAAAGGTCCGGAAATAAGGATGACAAATATAAATTCAATTTGGACACAGTTCTATTAGAACACACCAAAAACTACACATATCTAGGACTAAATATGAGCAACACAGGTAGCTTTCACATGGCTGTGAATGAGCTGAGAGACAAAGCAAAAAGAACATTCTATGCCATTAAAAGGAACATCAAAATAAAAATTCCAATTAGAATCTGGCTCAAAATGTTTCAATCAGTTATAGAACCAATTGCTCTATATGGCAGTGAAGTATGGTGTCCGCTCTCTAATAATGAATTTACCAAATGGGACAAACATCCAATTTAAATATTGCATGCAGAGTTTTGCAAGACTGTATTGCGAGTACAAAGAAAAACTCCAAATAACGCATGTAGGGCAGAATTAGGCCAATACCCCCTCCTCATTCGAATAGAAAAAAGAGCCATCAAATTTTATAACCATCTAAAAACAAGTGACCCCAAAACATTCCATCACACAGCTCTACAATGTCAAGAGATGAAACCAGAGAAGAGTCCCCTCAGCCAGCTGGTTCTGAGGCTCAACCATCTTCATCACTCTTCATCACACAGCTCTACAATGTCAAGAGATGAAACCAGAGAAGAGTCCCCTCAGCCAGCTGGTTCTGAGGCTCAACCATCTTCATCACTCTTCATCACACAGCACTACAATGTCAAGAGATGAAACCAGAGAAGAGTCCCCTCAGCCAGCTGGTTCTGAGGCTCAACCATCTTCATCACTCTTCATCACACAGCCCTACAATGTCAAGAGATGAAACCAGAGAAGAGTCCCCTCAGCCAGCTGGTTCTGAGGCTCAACCATCTTCATCACTCTTCATCACACAGCCCTACAATGTCAAGAGATGAAACCAGAGAAGAGTCCCCTCAGCCAGCTGGTTTAGAGGCTCAACCATCTTCATCACTCTTCATCACACAGCCCTACAATGTCAAGAGATGAAACCAGAGAAGAATCCCCTCAGCCAGCTGGTTCTGAGGCTCAACCATCTTCATCACTCTTCATCACACAGCCCTAAAATGTCAAGAGATGAAACCAGAGAAGAGTCCCCTCAGCCAGCTGGTTCAGAGGCTCAACCATCTTCATCACTCTTCATCACACAGCCCTACAATGTCAAGAGATGAAACCAGAGAAGAGTCCCCTCAGCCAGCTGGTTCAGAGGCTCAACCATCTTCATCACTCTTCATCACACAGCCCTACAATGTCAAGAGATGAAACCAGAGAAGAGTCCCCTCAGCCAGCTGGTTCAGAGGCTCAGTTCACTAACCCAAACGAGCCCCATAGAGACTCAGGACAGCAGTCAGAAAATCTGGCCCAACCAAATCATCACAAAACAAAAAGAAAAATATAGAACCTATTGGAAAGACACAACAAAAAATCTAAGTAAACTTCAATGCCATTTGGCTCTAAACAGACAGTACATGGTGGCAGACTATCTCACCACTGTGACTGATAGAAAACTGAGGAAAACACTGACTAGGTACAGACTCAGTGAGCACAGTCTGGCTATAGAGACCGGTCGTCACAGACAAACCTGGCTGCCCAGAGAGGACAGGCTGTGCTCACTCTGCTCCAGGGGAGAGGTAGAGACAGAGCTGCATTTCCTATTACACTGTGACAAATACTCAGACCTAAGAGAATATTTATTTCCCAAAAGTATTATTCAGTACAAATAATTTGAAACTATAAAAGATTAAGAAAAAATCTAATATTTATTGGGTGAAAAGCCAAAATGCGCAGTTTTGGCAGCCAAATATGTGTCCTCCTGCCACAACCTGAGAGACAGCCAGTGAAAAGTGCAAAGTAATGTTGATAATATTTCCCATCTTGTTTTGTTTTGTCTTTCATACCAGGTCATGTGTCTTCTCAGTCATGTTGACACTGGTCTACTACCAGGTCATGTGTCTTCTCAGTCATGTAGACACTGGTCTACTACCAGGTCATGTGTCTTCTCAGTCATGTTGAGACTGGTCTACTACCAGGTCATGTGTCTTCTCAGTCATGTTGACACTGGTCTACTACCAGGTCATGTGTCTTCTCAGTCATGTTGACACTGGTCTACTACCAGGTCATGTGTCTTCTCAGTCATGTTGAGACTGGTCTACTACCAGGTCATGTGTCTTCTCAGTCATGTTGACACTGGTCTACTACCAGGTCATGTGTCTTCTCAGTCATGTTGACACTGGTCTACTACCAGGTCATGTGTCTTCTCAGTCATTTTGAGACTGGTCTACTACCAGGTCATGTGTCTTCTCAGTCATGTTGACTCTGATCTACTACCAGGTCATGTGTCTTCTCAGTCATGTTGACACTGGTCTACTACCAGGTCATGTGTCTTCTCAGTCATGTTGACACTGGTCTACTACCAGGTCATGTGTCTTCTCAGTCATGTTGACACTGGTCTACTACCAGGTCATGTGTCTTCTCAGTCATGTTGACACTGGTCTACTACCAGGTCATGTGTCTTCTCAGTCATGTTGACACTGGTCTACTACCATGTCATGTGTCTTCTCAGTCATGTTGAGACTGGTCTACTACCAGGTCATGTGTCTTCTCAGTCATTTTGAGACTGGTCTACTACCAGGTCATGTGTCTTCTCAGTCATGTTGACACTGGTCTACTACCAGGTCATGTGTCTTCTCAGTCATGTAGACACTGGTCTACTACCAGGTCATGTGTCTTCTCAGTCATGTTGACACTGGTCTACTACCAGGTCATGTGTCTTCTCAGTCATGTTGACACTGGTCTACTACCAGGTCATGTGTCTTCTCAGTCGTGTTGAGACTGGTCTACTACCAGGTCATGTGTCTTCTCAGTCATGTTGACACTGGTCTACTACCAGGTCATGTGTCTTCTCAGTCATGTTGACACTGGTCTACTACCAGGTCATGTGTCTTCTCAGTCATGTTGACACTGGTCTACTACCATGTCATGTGTCTTCTCAGTCATGTTGAACTGGTCTACTACCAGGTCATGTGTCTTCTCAGTCATTTTGAGACTGGTCTACTACCAGGTCATGTGTCTTCTCAGTCATGTTGACACTGGTCTACTACCAGGTCATGTGTCTTCTCAGTCATGTAGACACTGGTCTACTACCAGGTCATGTGTCTTCTCAGTCATGTTGACACTGGTCTACTACCAGGTCATGTGTCTTCTCAGTCATGTTGACACTGGTCTACTACCAGGTCATGTGTCTTCTCAGTCATGTTGACACTGGTCTACTACCAGGTCATGTGTCTTCTCAGTCATGTTGACACTGGTCTACTACCATGTCATGTGTCTTCTCAGTCATGTTGAGACTGGTCTACTACCAGGTCATGTGTCTTCTCAGTCATTTTGAGACTGGTCTACTACCAGGTCATGTGTCTTCTCAGTCATGTTGACACTGGTCTACTACCAGGTCATGTGTCTTCTCAGTCATGTAGACACTGGTCTACTACCAGGTCATGTGTCTTCTCAGTCATGTTGACACTGGTCTACTACCAGGTCATGTGTCTTCTCAGTCATGTTGACACTGGTCTACTACCAGGTCATGTGTCTTCTCAGTCGTGTTGAGACTGGTCTACTACCAGGTCATGTGTCTTCTCAGTCATGTTGACACTGATCTACTACCAGGTCATGTGTCTTCTCAGTCATGTTGACACTGGTCTACTACCATGTCATGTGTCTTCTCAGTCATGTTGACACTGGTCTACTACCATGTCATGTGTCTTCTCAGTCATGTTGAGACTGGTCTACTACCAGGTCATGTGTCTTCTCAGTCATGTTGCCACTGGTCTACTACCAGGTCATGTGTCTTCTCAGTCATGTTGACACTGATCTACTACCAGGTCATGTGTCTTCTCAGTCATGTTGACACTGGTCTACTACCAGGTCATGTGTCTTCTCAGTCATGTTGACACTGGTCTACTACCATGTCATGTGTCTTCTCAGTCATGTTGACACTGGTCTACTACCAGGTCATGTGTCTTCTCAGTCATGTAGACACTGGTCTACTACCAGGTCATGTGTCTTCTCAGTCATGTTGACACTGGTCTACTACCATGTCATGTGTCTTCTCAGTCATGTTGACACTGGTCTACTACCAGGTCATGTGTCTTCTCAGTCATGTTGACACTGGTCTACTACCAGGTCATGTGTCTTCTCAGTCATGTAGACACTGGTCTACTACCAGGTCATGTGTCTTCTCAGTCATGTTGACACTGGTCTACTACCAGGTCATGTGTCTTCTCAGTCATGTTGACACTGGTCTACTACCAGGTCATGTGTCTTCTCAGTCATGTAGACACTGGTCTACTACCAGGTCATGTGTCTTCTCAGTCATGTTGACACTGGTCTACTACCATGTCATGTGTCTTCTCAGTCATGTTGACACTGGTCTACTACCAGGTCATGTGTCTTCTCAGTCATGTTTACACTGGTCTACTACCAGGTCACGTGTCTTCTCAGTCATGTTGACACTGGTCTACTACCAGGTCATGTGTCTTCTCAGTCATGTTTACACTGGTCTACTACCAGGTCATGTGTCTTCTCAGTCATGTTGACACTGGTCTACTACCAGGTCATGTGTCTTCTCAGTCATGTTGAGACTGGTCTACTACCAGGTCATGTGTCTTAGTCATGTTGACACTGGTCTACTACCAGGTCATGTGTCTTCTCAGTCACGTTGACACTGGTCTAATACCAGGTCATGTGTCTTCTCAGTCGTGTTGAGACTGGTCTACTACCAGGTCATGTGTCTTCTCAGTCATGTTGACACTGGTCTACTACCAGGTCATGTGTCTTCTCAGTCATGTTGAGACTGGTCTACTACCAGGTCATGTGTCTTCTCAGTCATGTTGACACTGGTCTACTACCAGGTCATGTGTCTTCTCAGTCATGTTGACACTGGTCTACTACCAGGTCATGTGTCTTCTCAGTCATGTTGACACTGGTCTACTACCAGGTCATGTGTCTTCTCAGTCATGTTGACACTGGTCTACTACCAGGTCATGTGTCTTCTCAGTCATGTTGACACTGGTCTACTACCAGGTCATGTGTCTTCTCAGTCATGTTGAGACTGGTCTACTACCATGTCATGTGTCTTCTCAGTCATGTTGACACTGGTCTACTACCAGGTCATGTGTCTTCTCAGTCATGTAGACACTGGTCTACTACCAGGTCATGTGTCTTCTCAGTCATGTTGACACTGGTCTACTACCAGGTCATGTGTCTTCTCAGTCATGTTGAGACTGGTCTACTACCAGGTCATGTGTCTTCTCAGTCATGTTGACACTGGTCTACTACCAGGTCATGTGTCTTCTCAGTCACGTTGACACTGGTCTACTACCAGGTCATGTGTCTTCTCAGTCGTGTTGAGACTGGTCTACTACCAGGTCATGTGTCTTCTCAGTCATGTTGACACTGGTCTACTACCAGGTCATGTGTCTTCTCAGTCATGTTGAGACTGGTCTACTACCAGGTCATGTGTCTTCTCAGTCATGTTGACACTGGTCTACTACCAGGTCATGTGTCTTCTCAGTCATGTAGACACTGGTCTACTACCAGGTCATGTGTCTTCTCAGTCATGTTGACACTGGTCTACTACCAGGTCATGTGTCTTCTCAGTCATGTTGAGACTGGTCTACTACCAGGTCATGTGTCTTCTCAGTCATGTTGACACTGGTCTACTACCAGGTCATGTGTCTTCTCAGTCACGTTGACACTGGTCTACTACCAGGTCATGTGTCTTCTCAGTCGTGTTGAGACTGGTCTACTACCAGGTCATGTGTCTTCTCAGTCATGTTGACACTGGTCTACTACCAGGTCATGTGTCTTCTCAGTCATGTTGACACTGGTCTACTACCAGGTCATGTGTCTTCTCAGTCATATTGACACTGGTCTACTACCAGGTCACGTGTCTTCTCAGTCATGTTGACACTGGTCTACTACCAGGTCATGTGTCTTCTCAGTCATATTGACACTGGTCTACTACCAGGTCATGTGTCTTCTCAAGTCATATTGACACTGGTCTACTACCAGGTCACGTGTCTTCTCAGTCATGTTGACACTGGTCTACTACCAGGTCATGTGTCTTCTCAGTCATGTTGACACTGGTCTACTACCATTGATTTAATGTATTGTTGTTCTGATTAATATTGTTGTTGTAGTTGTTGTTAATGGTAATCCCATGTCCACTACTACTGTTATTATTGCTGTTGGTCCCACCATTTATTTATATATAAATATATATTTTGTATATATATACATACATATTTGATTTGTATTTTTCGATATGTATACTTTGACAATGTAAGTAATAATGAACTTGCCATGTCAATAAAGTCAATTGAATTGAAGAGAGAGAGTGAGATCTCCTTCCATCGTGCGGCAGTGAGATACCTTGGCATGTGTTGACTGTTTACCCTGCTCAGTCATGTAATCTGTTGGTTAACATTGATCTGTATCCTAGGACATGTTCGGACTACATCTCATCCACACACACACACACACACACACACACACCCCCCCCCACACCCCCCCCCCCCCCCCCCCCCCACACACACACACACACACACACACACACACACACACACACACACACACACACACACACACACACACACACACAGTTCATGGAAATAGTATTTCTGAGGACTCATTTTTCAGGGAACTAAAAGGACTTGAGGAAACTACAGGATCCAACATGCCCCGCTAACATTAAAGGTTATCAATTCTGCCTGGAGAACTGATTTAACGCAGCGTTCAACGTCAAAATAAATCTAACCTCAGAGCTCTGGTCATAACTCATAACGCAGCTGTAAGTACAGGACAACGTGAATTAATGACAACGGAGCTGCATCTCTCTCTGTCTTCCTCCTCCATCCCCCTCTTTTTCTCTCTCTCATCTCTCTCCGTCTTCCTCCTCCATCCCCCTCTTTCTCTCTCTGTCTTCCTCCTCCATCCTCCTCTTTCTCTCTCTGTCTGTCTTCCTCCTCCATCCTCCTCTTTCTCTCTCTGTCTTCCTCCTCCATCCCCCTCTTTCTCTTTCTCTCTCCGTCTTCCTCCTCCATCCCCCTCTTTCTCTCTCCGTCTTCCTCCTCCATCCCCCTCTTTCTCTTTCTCTCTCTGTCTTCCTCCTCCATCCCCCTCTTTCTCTCTCTGTCTTCCTCCTCCATCCCCCTCTTTCTCTCATCTCTCTCCGTCTTCCTCCTCCATCCCCCTCTTTCTCTTTCTCTCGCTGTCTTCCTCTTCCACCCCCCTCTTTTTCTCATCTCTCTCCATCTTCCTCCTCCATCCCCCTCTCTCTCTCATCTCTCTCCATCTTGATCATCCATCCCCCTCTCATCTCTCTGCGTCTTCCTCCTCCATCCCACTCTTTCTCTCTCCGTCTTCCTCCTCCATCCTCCTCTTTTTCTCTCTCTCATCTCTCCGTCTTCCTCCTCCATCCGCATCTTTCTCTCATCTCTATCCATCTTCCTCCTCCATCCCCCTCTTTCTCTCCCTCTCATCTCTCTCTGTCTTCCTCCTCCATCCCTCTCTTTCTCTCATCTCTCCATCTTCCTCCTCCATCCCCATCTTTCTCTCATCTCTATCCATCTTCCTCCTCCATCCCCCTCTTTCTCTCCCTCTCTGGTTTATCTCTCCCTGGCTGTCACGCTACATTTCCTTATTTTACACTAGAATAAGAAGGAATAGAAGAGGAGAGGAGGAATAGAGAGGAGAGGAGGAATAGAGAGGAGATGAGGAATAGAGAGGAGAGGAGGAATAGAGAGGAGAGAGGATGAATATAGAGGAGAGAGGAGGAATATAGAGGAGAGATGAGGAATAGAGAGGGGGAATAGAGAAGAGAGAGGAGGAATAGAGAGGAGAGAGGAGGAATAGAGAGGAGGAATAGAGAGGAGAGAGGAGGAATAGAGAGGAGAGAGGAAGAATAGAGAGAAGAGAAGAGGAATAGAGAGGAGAGAGGAGGAATAGAGAGGAGAGAGGAGGAATAGAGAGGAGAGAGGAGGAATAGAGAGGAGAGAGGAGGAATAGAGAGGAGAGAAGAGGAATAGAGAGGAGGGGGGGAAAAAAGAGAGGAGAGAGGAGGAATAGAGAGGAGAGAGGAGGACTAGATATGAGAGAGGAGGAATAGAGAGGAGGAATAGAGAGGAGAGAGGAGGAATAGAGAGGAGAGGGGATGAATATAGAGGAGAAATAGAGAGGAGAGAGGAAGAATAGAGAGGAGAGAAGAGGAATAGAGAGGAGAGAGGAGGAATAGAGAGGAGAGAGGAAGAATAGAGAGGAGAGAATAGGAATAGAGAGGAGGAATAGAGAGGAGAGAGGAGGAATAGAGAGGAGAGAGGGGGAATAGAGAAGAGAGAGGGTAAATAGAGAGGGGAGAGGAAGAATAGAGAGGAGAGAAGAGGAATAGAGAGGAGAGAGGAGGAATCGAGAGGAGACATGGGGAATAGAGAGGAGGAATAGAAAGGAGGAATAGAGAGGAGAGAGGAGGAATAGAGAGGAGAGAGGAGAGAGGATGAATAGAGAGGAGAGATGAGGAATAGAGAGGAGAGAGGAGGAATGGAGAGGAGAGGAGGAATAGAGAGGATAGAGGAGGAATAGAGGAGAGAGGAGAAAGAGAGGAAGAATAGAGAGGAGAGAAGAGGAATAGAGAGGAGAGAGAAGGAATAGAGAGGAGAGAGGGAGAATAGAGAGGAGGAATATAGAGGAGAGAGGAGGAATAGAGAGGAGAGAGGAGGAATAGAGAGGAGAGATGAGAAATAGAGAGGAGAGAGGAAGAATAGAGAGGAGAGAAGAGGAATAGAGGAGAGAGGAGAAAGAGAGGAAGAATAGAGAGGAGAGAAGAGGAATAGAGAGGAGAGAGAAGGAATAGAGAGGAGAGAGGGAGAATAGAGAGGAGGAATATAGAGGAGAGAGGAGGAATAGAGAGGAGAGAGGAGGAATAGAGAGGAGAGATGAGAAATAGAGAGGAGAGAGGAAGAATAGAGAGGAGAGAAGAGGAATAGAGAGGAGAGAGGAAGAATAGAGAGGAGAGAAGAGGAATAGAGAGGATAGAAGAGGAATGGAGAGGAGGAATAGAGAGGAGAGAGTAGGAATAGAGAGGAGAGAGGAAGAATAGAGAGGAGAGAAGATGAATAGAGAGGAGAGAGGAGGAATAGAGAGGAGGAATAGAGAGGAGAGAGGAGGAATAGAGAGGAGAGAGGAAGAATAGAGGGGAGAGAAGAGGAATAGAGAGGAGAGAGGAGGAACAGAGAGGAGGAATAGAGAGGAGAGAGGAGGAATAGAGAGGAGAGAGGAGGAATAGAGAGGAGAGAGGAAGAATAGAGAGGAGAGAAGAGGAATAGAGAGGAGAGAGGTCGAATAGAGAGGAGGAATAGAGAGGAGATAGGAGGAATAGAGAGGAGAGAGGAAGAATAGAGAGGAGAGAATAGGAATAGAGAGGAGAGAGGAGGAACAGAGAGGAGGAATAGAGAGGAGAGAGGAGGAATAGAGAGGAGAGAGGAGGAATAGAGAGGAGAGAGGAAGAATAGAGAGGAGAGAAGAGGAACAGAGAGGAGGAATAGAGAGAAGAGAGGATGAATAGAGAGGAGAGAGGTGGAATAGAGAGGAGGAATAGAGAGGAGAGAGGAGGAATAGAGAGGAGAGAGGATGAATAGAGAGGAGAGAGGAGGAATAAAGAGGAGAGAGGAGGAATAGAGAGGAGAGAGAAGGAATAGAGAGTAGAGAGGAAGAATAGAGAGGAGAGAAGAGGAATAGAGAGGAGAGAGGAGGAATAGAGAGGAGAGAGGAGGAATAGAGAGGAGAGAGGAAGAATAGAGAGGAGAGAAGAGGAACAGAGAGGAGGAATAGAGAGAAGAGAGGATGAATAGAGAGGAGAGAGGTGGAATAGAGAAGAGGAATAGAGAGGAGAGAGGAAGAATAGAGAGGAGAGAAGAGGAATAGAGAGGAGAGAGGAGGAATAGAGAGGAGGAATAGAGAGGAGAGAGGAGGAATAGAGAGGAGAGAGGAAGAATAGAGAGGAGAGAAGAGGAATAGAGAGGAGAGAGGAGGAACAGAGAGGAGGAATAGAGAGGAGAGAGGAGGAATAGAGAGGAGAGAGGAGGGATAGAGAGGAGAGAGGAGGAATAGAGAGGAGAGAAGAGGAATAGAGAGGAGAGAGGAGGAATAGAGAGGAGGAATAGAGAGGAGAGAGGAGGAATAGAGGAGAGAGGAAGAATAGAGAGGAGAGAAGAGGAATAGAGAGGAGAGAGGAGGAACAGAGAGGAGGAATAGAGAGGAGAGAGGAGGAATAGAGAGGAGAGAGGAGGAATAGAGAGGAGAGAGGAGGAATAGAGAAGAGAGAGGAAGAATAGAGAGGAGAGAAGAGAAACAGAGAGAAGGAATAGAGAGGAGAGAGGATGAATAGAGAGGAGAGAGGTGGAATAGAGAGGAGGAATAGAGAGGAGAGAGGAGGAATAGAGAGGAGAGAGGAGGAATAAAGAGGAGAGAGGAGGAATAGAGAGGAGAGAGAAGGAATAGAGAGGAGAGAGGAAGAATAGAGAGGAGAGAAGAGGAATAGAGAGGAGAGAGGAGGAATAGAGAGGAGAGAGGAGGAATAGAGAGGAGAGAGGAAGAATAGAGAGGAGAGAAGAGGAACAAAGAGGAGGAATAGAGAGGAGAGAGGATGAATAGAGAGGAGAGAGGTGGAATAGAGAGGAGGAATAGAGAGGAGAGAGGAGGAATAGAGAGGAGAGAGGAAGAATAGAGAGGAGAGAATAGGAATAGAGAGGAGAGAGGAGGAACAGAGAGGAGGAATAGAGAGGAGAGAGGAGGAATAGAGAGGAGAGAGGAGGAATAGAGAGGAGAGAGGAAGAATAGAGAGGAGAGAAGAGGAACAGAGAGGAGGAATAGAGAGAAGAGAGGATGAATAGAGAGGAGAGAGGTGGAATAGAGAGGAGGAATAGAGAGGAGAGAGGAGGAATAGAGAGGAGAGAGGATGAATAGAGAGGAGAGAGGAGGAATAAAGAGGAGAGAGGAGGAATAGAGAGGAGAGAGAAGGAATAGAGAGTAGAGAGGAAGAATAGAGAGGAGAGAAGAGGAATAGAGAGGAGAGAGGAGGAATAGAGAGGAGAGAGGAGGAATAGAGAGGAGAGAGGAAGAATAGAGAGGAGAGAAGAGGAACAGAGAGGAGGAATAGAGAGAAGAGAGGATGAATAGAGAGGAGAGAGGTGGAATAGAGAAGAGGAATAGAGAGGAGAGAGGAAGAATAGAGAGGAGAGAAGAGGAATAGAGAGGAGAGAGGAGGAATAGAGAGGAGGAATAGAGAGGAGAGAGGAGGAATAGAGAGGAGAGAGGAAGAATAGAGAGGAGAGAAGAGGAATAGAGAGGAGAGACGAGGAACAGAGAGGAGGAATAGAGAGGAGAGAGGAGGAATAGAGAGGAGAGAGGAGGGATAGAGAGGAGAGAGGAAGAATAGAGAGGAGAGAAGAGGAATAGAGAGGAGAGAGGAGGAATAGAGAGGAGGAATAGAGAGGAGAGAGGAGGAATAGAGAGGAGAGAGGAAGAATAGAGAGGAGAGAAGAGGAATAGAGAGGAGAGAGGAGGAACAGAGAGGAGGAATAGAGAGGAGAGAGGAGGAATAGAGAGGAGAGAGGAGGAATAGAGAGGAGAGAGGAGGAATAGAGAAGAGAGAGGAAGAATAGAGAGGAGAGAAGAGGAACAGAGAGAAGGAATAGAGAGGAGAGAGGATGAATAGAGAGGAGAGAGGTGGAATAGAGTGGAGGAATAGAGAGGAGAGAGGAGGAATAGAGAGGAGAGAGGAGGAATAAAGAGGAGAGAGGAGGAATAGAGAGGAGAGAGAAGGAATAGAGAGGAGAGAGGAAGAATAGAGAGGAGAGAAGAGGAATAGAGAGGAGAGAGGAGGAATAGAGAGGAGAGAGGAGGAATAGAGAGGAGAGAGGAAGAATAGAGAGGAGAGAAGAGGAACAAAGAGGAGGAATAGAGAGGAGAGAGGATGAATAGAGAGGAGAGAGGTGGAATAGAGAGGAGGAATAGAGAGGAGAGAGGAGGAATAGAGGAGAGAGGATGAATAGAGAGGAGAGAGGAGGAATAAAGAGGAGAGAGGAGGAATAGAGAGGAGAGAGAAGGAATAGAGAGGAGAGAGGAAGAATAGAGAGGAGAGAGGAGGAATAGAGAGGAGAGAGGAGGAATAGAGAGGAGAGAGGAAGAATAGAGAGGAGAGAATAGGAATAGAGAGGAGAGAGGAGGAACAGAGAGGAGGAATAGAGAGGAGAGAGGAGGAATAGAGAGGAGAGAGGAGGAATAGAGAGGAGAGAGGAGGAATAAAGAGGAGAGAGGAGGAATAGAGAGGAGAGAAGAGGAATAGAGAGGAGAGAGGAGGAACAGAGAGGAGGAATAGAGAGGAGAGAGGAGGAATAGAGAGGAGAGAGGAGGAATAGAGAGGAGAGAGGAGGAATAGAGAGGAGAGAGGATAAATAGAGAGGATGAAGAGGAATAGAGAGGAGAGAGGAGGAATAGAGAGGAGGAATAGAGAGGAGAGAGGAGGAATAGAGAGGAGGAATAGAGAGGAAAGAAGAGGAATAGAGAGGAGAGAGGAGGAACAGAGAGGAGGAATAGAGAGGAGAGAGGAGGAATAGAGAGGAGAGAAGAGGAATAGAGAGGAGAGAGGAGGAATAAAGAGGAGAGTGTTCTGCACCATACTGATAATGCTCACTTTGGGGGTTCTGCAGGGATTTAACTGCAGGCTGGTAATCTAGTCCACTAGACAGATACACATTCTGCTACCTACTGGAGCAGCCCTCTCTCCGTCTCCCTCCCTCCCTCCCTCTCTCTGTCTCTCTCTCTCTCTCTTTCTTCGTCTCCCTCCCTCCCTCTCTCCGTCTCCCACCCTCACTCACTCTGTCTCTCTCTCTGTCTCCCTCCCTCTCTCTGTCTCTCTTTCTTTCTCTCTCTTCGTCTCGCTCCCTCCCTCCCTCTCTCTCTCCGTCTCCCTCCCCCCCTCCCTCCCCCCCTCTGACAATCTCTAGCTGTATGTCTCTCTTTCTCTCATACATCTCTCTCCCTCTCTCTCATATGATTGATGTTGGAAGTGTTGTGAAGGAACAGTCCCACTGTTCTGCACGAGAATGAGACGGTGACGTGTATTTATCAGTAACTAAACATCAACTGTTGCTAGGAATATGTCATTTCTTAACTGGAAAGTCCTCATCAGTAAAATATTGTAAAAGTCACATTATTAGGGAACTTGTTCTTCTTGCAAAGCATGTAAACGTTTAAACCAAACAATTATTTAATCTGACTATCCACAATAAGGATAACAGCTCAGTACTGTTGTCTCTCCATCCTCTAACAGCTCAGTACTGTTGTCTCTCCTTCCTGTAACAGCTCAGTACTGTTGTCTCTCCTTCCTCTAACAGCTCAGTACTGTTGTCTCTCCTTCCTGTGTAACAGCTCAGTACTGTTGTCTCTCCTTCCTCTAACAGCTCAGTACTGTTGTCTCTCCTTCCTCTCTAACAGCTCAGTACTGTTGTCTCTCCTTCCTCTAACAGCTCAGTACTGTTGTCTCTCCTTCCTGTGTAACAGCTCAGTACTGTTGTCTCTCCTTCCTCTAACAGCTCAGTACTGTTGTCTCTCCTTCCTCTAACAGCTCAGTACTGTTGTCTCTCCTTCCTGTGTAACAGCTCAGTACTGTTGTCTCTCCTTCCTCTAACAGCTCAGTACTGTTGTCTCTCCTTCCTCTAACAGCTCAGTACTGTTGTCTCTCCTTCCTGTGTAACAGCTCAGTACTGTTGTCTCTCCTTCCTGTGTAACAGCTCAGTACTGTTGTCTCTCCTTCCTGTAACAGCTCAGTACTGTTGTCTCTCCTTCCTCTAACAGCTCAGTACTGTTGTCTCTCCTTCCTGTGTAACAGCTCAGTACTGTTGTCTCTCCTTCCTCTAACAGCTCAGTACTGTTGTCTCTCCTTCCTCTCTAACAGCTCAGTACTGTTGTCTCTCCTTCCTGTGTAACAGCTCAGTACTGTTGTCTCTCCTTCCTCTCTAACAGCTCAGTACTGTTGTCTCTCCTTCCTCTCTAACAGCTCAGTACTGTTGTCTCTCCTTCCTCTAACAGCTCAGTACTGTTGTCTCTCCTTCCTCTAACAGCTCAGTACTGTTGTCTCTCCTTCCTCTAACAGCTCAGTACTGTTGTCTCTCCTTCCTCTCTAACAGCTCAGAACTGCTGTCTCTCCTTCCTCTAACAGCTCAGTACTGTTGTCTCTCCTTCCTCTCTAACAGCTCAGAACTGCTGTCTCTCCTTCCTCTAACAGCTCAGTACTGTTGTCTCTCCTTCCTCTAACAGCTCAGTACTGTTGTCTCTCCTTCCTCTCTAACAGCTCAGAACTGCTGTCTCTCCTTCCTCTAACAGCTCAGTACTGTTGTCTCTCCTTCCTCTAACAGCTCAGTACTGTTGTCTCTCCTTCCTCTAACAGCTCAGTACTGTTGTCTCTCCTTCCTCTCTAACAGCTCAGTACTGTTGTCTCTCCTTCCTGTGTAACAGCTCAGTACTGTTGTCTCTCCTTCCTCTCTAACAGCTCAGTACTGTTGTCTCTCCTTCCTCTAACAGCTCAGTACTGTTGTCTCTCCTTCCTCTCTAACAGCTCAGTACTGTTGTCTCTCCTTCCTCTCTAACAGCTCAGAACTGCTGTCTCTCCTTCCTCTAACAGCTCAGTACTGTTGTCTCTCCTTCCTCTAACAGCTCAGTACTGTTGTCTCTCCTTCCTCTCTAACAGCTCAGTACTGTTGTCTCTCCTTCCTCTCTAACAGCTCAGAACTGCTGTCTCTCCTTCCTCTAACAGCTCAGTACTGTTGTCTCTCCTTCCTCTAACAGCTCAGTACTGTTGTCTCTCCTTCCTCTCTAACAGCTCAGTACTGTTGTCTCTCCTTCCTCTCTAACAGCTCAGAACTGCTGTCTCTCCTTCCTCTAACAGCTCAGTACTGTTGTCTCTCCTTCCTCTCTAACAGCTCAGTACTGTTGTCTCTCCTTCCTGTAACAGCTCAGTACTGTTGTCTCTCCTTCCTCTAACAGCTCAGTACTGTTGTCTCTCCTTCTTCTGTAACAGCTCAGTACTGTTGTCTCTCCTTCCTCTAACAGCTCAGTACTGTTGTCTCTCCTTCCTCTAACAGCTCAGTACTGTTGTCTCTCCTTCCTCTCTAACAGCTCAGTACTGTTGTCTCTCCTTCCTCTCTAACAGCTCAGTACTGTTGTCTCTCCTTCCTCTAACAGCTCAGTACTGTTGTCTCTCCTTCCTGTGTAACAGCTCAGTACTGTTGTCTCTCCTTCCTCTAACAGCTCAGTACTGTTGTCTCTCCTTCCTCTCTAACAGCTCAGTACTGTTGTCTCTCCTTCCTCTAACAGCTCAGTACTGTTGTCTCTCCTTCCTCTAACAGCTCAGTACTGTTGTCTCTCCTTCCTCTCTAACAGCTCAGTACTGTTGTCTCTCCTTCCTCTCTAACAGCTCAGTACTGTTGTCTCTCCTTCCTCTAACAGCTCAGTACTGTTGTCTCTCCTTCCTCTCTAACAGCTCAGAACTGCTGTCTCTCCTTCCTCTAACAGCTCAGTACTGTTGTCTCTCCTTCCTCTCTAACAGCTCAGTACTGTTGTCTCTCCTTCCTCTCTAACAGCTCAGTACTGTTGTCTCTCCTTCCTGTAACAGCTCAGTACTGTTGTCTCTCCTTCCTCTAACAGCTCAGTACTGTTGTCTCTCCTTCTTCTGTAACAGCTCAGTACTGTTGTCTCTCCTTCCTCTAACAGCTCAGTACTGTTGTCTCTCCTTCCTCTAACAGCTCAGTACTGTTGTCTCTCCTTCCTCTCTAACAGCTCAGTACTGTTGTCTCTCCTTCCTCTCTAACAGCTCAGTACTGTTGTCTCTCCTTCCTCTAACAGCTCAGTACTGTTGTCTCTCCTTCCTGTGTAACAGCTCAGTACTGTTGTCTCTCCTTCCTCTAACAGCTCAGTACTGTTGTCTCTCCTTCCTCTCTAACAGCTCAGTACTGTTGTCTCTCCTTCCTCTAACAGCTCAGTACTGTTGTCTCTCCTTCCTCTAACAGCTCAGTACTGTTGTCTCTCCTTCCTCTCTAACAGCTCAGTACTGTTGTCTCTCCTTCCTCTCTAACAGCTCAGTACTGTTGTCTCTCCTTCCTCTAACAGCTCAGTACTGTTGTCTCTCCTTCCTCTCTAACAGCTCAGAACTGCTGTCTCTCCTTCCTCTAACAGCTCAGTACTGTTGTCTCTCCTTCCTCTCTAACAGCTCAGTACTGTTGTCTCTCCTTCCTCTCTAACAGCTCAGTACTGTTGTCTCTCCTTCCTCTAACAGCTCAGTACTGTTGTCTCTCCATCCTCTAACAGCTCAGTACTGTTGTCTCTCCTTCCTCTAACAGCTCAGAACTGTTGTCTTTCCTTCCTGTAACAGCTCAGTACTGTTGTCTCTCCTTCCTCTCTAACAGCTCAGAACTGTTGTCTCTCCTTCCTGTAACAGCTCAGTACTGTTGTCTCTCCTTCCTGTAACAGCTCAGTACTGTTGTCTCTCCTTCCTGTAACAGCTCAGAACTGTTGTCTCTCCTTCCTCTAACAGCTCAGTACTGTTGTCTCTCCTTCCTCTAACAGCTCAGTAATGTTGTCTCTCCTTCCTCTCTAACAGCTCAGTACTGTTGTCTCTCCTTCCTGTGTAACAGCTCAGAACTGTTGTCTCTCCTTCCTCTGTAACAGCTCAGTACTGTTGTCTCTCCTTCCTCTAACAGCTCAGTAATGTTGTCTCTCCTTCCTCTAACAGCTCAGTAATGTTGTCTCTCCTTCCTCTCTAACAGCTCAGTACTGTTGTCTCTCCTTCCTGTGTAACAGCTCAGTACTGTTGTCTCTCCTTCCTCTCTAACAGCTCAGTACTGTTGTCTCTCCTTCCTCTGTAACAGCTCAGTACTGTTGTCTCTCCTTCCTCTAACAGCTCAGTACTGTTGTCTCTCCTTCCTCTAACAGCTCAGTACTGTTGTCTCTCCTTCCTGTGTAACAGCTCAGTACTGTTGTCTCTCCTTCCTGTAACAGCTCAGTACTGTTGTCTCTCCTTCCTCTAACAGCTCAGAACTGTTGTCTCTCCTTCCTCTAACAGCTCAGAACTGTTGTCTCTCCTTCCTCTAACAGCTCAGTACTGTTGTCTCTCCTTCCTCTAACAGCTCAGTACTGTTGTCTCTCCTTCCTTTCTCTGTATCCACAATGACATCCTCAGAGTCCTGTGCACCACAGCAGAGCACATCGACAGACAGAAAGACACAGCTTGTAGTCCCATCCATGGTAGAATACAGAGCCACACTGCGGAGACACAATCATAGCCCCATCCAGCCAGCTCAAACCACACGGTGTCTTTCAGGCCAGCCACCAGCAGGTGTCTCCCTGCCCCTCTGACAGTCTCACCCTCCCTCCCACCCGTCCTCTCCTCTCACAGCACCAAGAGGTGGAGGGAGGGAGAGAGAGGTGCACCTTTAAGCCTTTACCAGCTCTACTAATCCTCCGCTGCTGCTTCCTAACAAGGCCCACTCAGACCAACACTGACTGTCTGACCTCATGCTTATTGATGAGCTCTCTCTCTGTATCTCTCTCTGTTTCCATCTCTCTCTCTGTATCTCTCACTCTCTCTGTTTCCATCTCTCTCTCTGTATCTCTCACTCTCTGTATCTCTCACTCTCTCTGTTTTCATCTCTCTCTCTGTATCTCTCACTCTCTGTTTCCATCTCTCTCTCTGTATCTCTCACTCTCTGTATCTCTCACTCTCTCTGTTTCCATCTCTCTCTCTGTTTCCATCTCTCTCACTCTCTGTATCTCTATCTGTATCTCTGTATCTCTCTCTGTATCTCTCACTCTCTCTGTTTCCATCTCTCTCTCTGTATCTCTCACTCTCTGTTTCCATCTCTCTCTCTGTATCTCTCACTCTCTGTATCTCTCACTCTCTCTGTTTCCATCTCTCTCTCTGTTTCCATCTCTCTCACTCTCTGTATCGCTATCTGTATCTCTCACTCTCTGTATCTCTATCTGTATCTCTGTATCTCTCTATGTATCTCTATCTGTATCTCTATCTGTTTCTCTCTCTGTATCTCTATATCTCATTCTCTGTATCTCTATCTGTTTCTCTCTCTGTATCTCTATCTCTCTATCTGTCATTTTCTGTATCTCTATATCTCTGTATCTCTCTCTGTATCTCTCTCTCTCAATTCAATTCAATTCAAGGGGCTTTATTGGCATGGGAAACATGTGTTAACATTGCCAAAGCAAGTGAGGTAGACAATACACAAAAGTGAAACAAACAAAACGAATTAACAGTAAACATTACACATACAGAAGTTTCAAAACAATAAAGAAATTACAAATGTCATATTATATATATACAGTGTTGTAACAATGTACAAATGGTTAAAGCACACAAGTTAAAATAAGTAAGCATAAATATGGGTTGTATTTACAATGGTGTTTGTTTTTCACTGGTTGCCCTTTTCTTGTGGCAACAGGTCACAAATCTTGCTGCTGTGATGGCACACTGTGGAATTTCACCCAGTAGATATGGGAGTTTATCAAAATTGGATTTGTTTTCGAATTCTTTGTGGATCTGTGTAATCTGAGGGAAATATGTGTCTCTAATATGGTCATACATTTGGCAGGAGGTTAGGAAGTGCAGCTCAGTTTCCACCTCATTTTGTGGGCGGTGTGCACATAGCCTGTCTTCTCTTGAGAGCCATGTCTGCCTACGGTGGCCTTTCTCAATAGCAAGGCTATGCTCACTGAGTCTGTACATAGTCAAAGCTTTCCTTAAGTTTGGGTCAGTCACAGTGGTCAGGTATTCTGCCAGTGTGTACTCTCTGTTTAGGGCCAAGTAGCATTCTAGTTTGCTCTGTTTTTTTGTTAATTCTTTCCAATGTGTCAAGTAATTATCTTTTTGTTTTCTCATGATTTGGTTGGGTCTAATTGTGCTGTTGTCCTGGGGCTTTGTGGGGTGTGTTTGTGTTTGTGAACAGAGCCCTAGGACCAGCTTGCTTAGGGGACTCTTCTCCAGATCCATCTCTCTGTAGGTGATGGCTTTGTTATGGAAGGTTTGGGAATCGCTTCCTTTTAGGTGGTTGTAGAATTTAACGGCTCTTTTCTGGATTTTGATAATTAGTGGGTATCGGCCTAATTCTGCTCTGCATGCATTATTTGGTGTTCTACGTTGTACACGGAGGATATTTTTGCAGAATTCTGCATGCAGAGTCTCAATTTGGTGTTTGCCCCATTTTATGAAATCTTGGTTGGTGAGCGGACCCCAGACCTCACAACCATAAAGGGCAATTGGCTCTATGACTGATTCAAGTATTTTTAGCCAGATCCTAATTGGTATGTTGAAATTTATGTTCCTTTTGATGGCATAGAATGCCCTTCTTGCCTCTCTCTCTCTGTCTCTCTCTCTCTATTTAATTCAAATTGCTTTATTGGCATGACATAGCAATGTACATTTTGCCAATGCGTACTTTGGAGATTAAATTATTAATTCACAATATTAACGTACTACAAATAATAATAATAATAATCAAAATTGTCAACGGGAAAACAGTAACAACAATAACCAAGTGTCAAAATAACCATACATTTAACAATAACAATACGCATACAGTAGAGGACACTGACAGACCAATCAATTCAGAGCCAGATAGCTGTTTGTACTTAAGTGTACTTAATTTACTGCAACTACTAGTTAGGCATCACATGACAACAAGATGAGATGACTCCTCTATAACCATAACAAGATGACTCCTCTATAACCATAACAAGATGAGATGACTCCTCTATAACCATAACAAGATGACTCCTCTATAACCATAACAAGATGACTCCTCTATAACCATAACAAGATGACTCCTCTATAACCATAACAAGATGACTCCTCTATAACCATGACAAGATGACTCCTCTATAACCATGACAAGATGACTCCTCTATAACCATAACAAGATGACTCCTCTATAACCATAACAAGATGACTCCTCTATAACCATGACAAGATGACTCCTCTATAACCATGACAAGATGACTCCTCTATAACCATAACAAGATGACTCCTCTATAACCATAACAAGATGACTCCTCTATAACCATAACAAGATGACTCCTCTATAACCATGACAAGATGACTCCTCTATAACCATGACAAGATGACTCCTCTATAACCATAACAAGATGACTCCTCTATAACCATAACAAGATGACTCCTCTATAACCATAACAAGATGACTCCTCTATAACCATAACAAGATGACTCCTCTATAACCATGACAAGATGACTCCTCTATAACCATAACAAGATGAGATGACTCCTCTATAACCATAACAAGATGACTCCTCTATAACCATAACAAGATGACTCCTCTATAACCATGACAAGATGACTCCTCTATAACCATAACAAGATGACTCCTCTATAACCATGACAAGATGACTCATCTATAACCATGACAAGATGACTCCTCTATAACCATAACAAGATGAGATGACTCCTCTATAACCATAACAAGATGAGATGACTCCTCTATAACCATAACAAGATGAGATGACTCCTCTACAACCATAACAAGATGACTCCTCTATAACCATAACAAGATGACTCCTCTATAACCATAACAAGATGAGATGACTCCTCTACAACCATAACAAGATGAGATGACTCCTCTATAACCATAACAAGATGAGATGACTCCTCTATAACCATAACAAGATGAGATGACTCCTCTATAACCATAACAAGATGAGATGACTCCTCTACAACCATAACAAGATGAGATGACTCCTCTATAACCATAACAAGATGAGATGACTCATCTATAACCATGACAAGATGACTCCTCTATAACCATAACAAGATGAGATGACTCCTCTATAACCATAACAAGATGAGATGACTCCTCTATAACCATAACAAGATGAGATGACTCCTCTATAACCATAACAAGATGACTCCTCTATAACCATAACAAGATGAGATGACTCCTCTATAACCATAACAAGATGAGATGACTCCTCTATAACCATAACAAGATGACTCCTCTATAACCATAACAAGATGACTCCTCTATAACCATAACAAGATGAGATGACTCCTCTATAACCATAACAAGATGACTCCTCTATAACCATAACAAGATGACTCCTCTATAACCATAACAAGATGACTCCTCTATAACCATAACAAGATGAGATGACTCCTCTATAACAATAACAAGATGAGATGACTCCTCTACAACCATAACAAGATGAGATGACTCCTCTATAACCATAACAAGATGAGATGACTCCTCTATAACCATAACAAGATGACTCCTCTATAACCATAACAAGATGAGATGACTCCTCTATAACCATAACAAGATGAGATGACTCCTCTATAACCATAACAAGATGACTCCTCTATAACCATAACAAGATGACTCCTCTATAACCATAACAAGATGAGATGACTCCTCTATAACCATAACAAGATGAGATGACTCCTCTATAACCATAACAAGATGACTCCTCTATAACCATAACAAGATGAGATGACTCCTCTATAACCATAACAAGATGAGATGACTCCTCTATAACCATAACAAGATGAGATGACTCCTCTATAACCATAACAAGACGAGATGACTCCTCTATAACCATAACAAGATGACTCCTCTATAACCATAACAAGATGAGATGACTCCTCTATAACCATAACAAGATGACTCCTCTATAACCATAACAAGATGACTCCTCTATAACAATAACAAGATGAGATGACTCCTCTATAACCATAACAAGATGACTCCTCTATAACCATGACAAGATGACTCCTCTATAACCATAACAAGATGAGATGACTCCTCTATAACCATAACACGATGACTCCTCTATAACCATAACAAGATGAGATGACTCCTCTATAACCATAACAAGATGAGATGACTCCTCTATAACCATAACAAGATGACTCCTCTATAACCATAACAAGATGACTCCTCTATAACCATAACAAGATGACTCCTCTATAACCATAACAAGATGACTCCTCTACAACCATAACAAGATGACTCCTCTATAACCATAACAAGATGACTCCTCTATAACCATAACAAGATGACTCCTCTATAACCATAACAAGATGACTCCTCTACAACCATAACAAGATGACTCCTCTATAACCATAACAAGATGAGATGACTCCTCTATAACCATAACAAGATGACTCCTCTATAACCATAACAAGATGACTCCTCTATAACAATAACAAGATGAGATGACTCCTCTATAACCATAACAAGATGACTCCTCTATAACCATGACAAGATGACTCCTCTATAACCATAACAAGATGAGATGACTCCTCTATAACCATAACACGATGACTCCTCTATAACCATAACAAGATGAGATGACTCCTCTATAACCATAACAAGATGAGATGACTCCTCTATAACCATAACAAGATGACTCCTCTATAACCATAACAAGATGACTCCTCTATAACCATAACAAGATGACTCCTCTATAACCATAACAAGATGACTCCTCTATAACCATAACAAGATGACTCCTCTATAACCATAACAAGATGACTCCTCTATAACCATAACAAGATGACTCCTCTATAACCATAACAAGATGACTCCTCTACAACCATAACAAGATGACTCCTCTATAACCATAACAAGATGAGATGACTCCTCTATAACCATAACAAGATGACTCCTCTATAACCATAACAAGATGACTCCTCTATAACAATAACAAGATGAGATGACTCCTCTATAACCATAACAAGATGACTCCTCTATAACCATGACAAGATGACTCCTCTATAACCATAACAAGATGAGATGACTCCTCTATAACCATAACACGATGACTCCTCTATAACCATAACAAGATGAGATGACTCCTCTATAACCATAACAAGATGAGATGACTCCTCTATAACCATAACAAGATGACTCCTCTATAACCATAACAAGATGAGATGACTCCTCTATAACCATAACAAGATGAGATGACTCCTCTATAACCATAACAAGATGAGATGACTCCTCTATAACCATAACAAGATGACTCCTCTATAACCATAACAAGATGAGATGACTCCTCTATAACCATAACAAGATGACTCCTCTATAACCATAACAAGATGACTCCTCTATAACAATAACAAGATGAGATGACTCCTCTATAACCATAACAAGATGACTCCTCTATAACCATGACAAGATGACTCCTCTATAACCATAACAAGATGAGATGACTCCTCTATAACCATAACACGATGACTCCTCTATAACCATAACAAGATGAGATGACTCCTCTATAACCATAACAAGATGAGATGACTCCTCTATAACCATAACAAGATGACTCCTCTATAACCATAACAAGATGACTCCTCTATAACCATAACAAGATGACTCCTCTATAACCATAACAAGATGACTCCTCTACAACCATAACAAGATGACTCCTCTATAACCATAACAAGATGACTCCTCTATAACCATAACAAGATGACTCCTCTTTACCATAACAAGATGACTCCTCTACAACCATAACAAGATGACTCCTCTATAACCATAACAAGATGAGATGACTCCTCTATAACCATAACAAGATGACTCCTCTATAACCATAACAAGATGACTCCTCTATAACAATAACAAGATGAGATGACTCCTCTATAACCATAACAAGATGACTCCTCTATAACCATGACAAGATGACTCCTCTATAACCATAACAAGATGAGATGACTCCTCTATAACCATAACACGATGACTCCTCTATAACCATAACAAGATGAGATAACTCCTCTATAACCATAACAAGATGAGATGACTCCTCTATAACCATAACAAGATGACTCCTCTATAACCATAACAAGATGACTCCTCTATAACCATAACAAGATGACTCCTCTATAACCATAACAAGATGACTCCTCTACAACCATAACAAGATGACTCCTCTACAACCATAACAAGATGACTCCTCTATAACCATAACAAGATGACTCCTCTATAACCATAACAAGATGACTCCTCTACAACCATAACAAGATGACTCCTCTATAACCATAACAAGATGAGATGACTCCTCTATAACCATAACAAGATGACTCCTCTATAACCATAACAAGATGACTCCTCTATAACAATAACAAGATGAGATGACTCCTCTATAACCATAACAAGATGACTCCTCTATAACCATGACAAGATGACTCCTCTATAACCATAACAAGATGAGATGACTCCTCTATAACCATAACACAATGACTCCTCTATAACCATAACAAGATGAGATGACTCCTCTATAACCATAACAAGATGAGATGACTCCTCTATAACCATAACAAGATGACTCCTCTATAACCATAACAAGATGACTCCTCTATAACCATAACAAGATGACTCCTCTATAACCATAACAAGATGACTCCTCTATAACCATAACAAGATGACTCCTCTATAACCATAACAAGATGACTCCTCTATAACCATAACAAGATGACTCCTCTATAACCATAACAAGATGACTCCTCTATAATCATAACAAGATGACTCCTCTATAACCATAACAAGATGACTCCTCTATAACCATGACAAGATGACTCCTCTATAACCATAACAAGATGAGATGACTCCTCTACAACCATAACAAGATGACTCCTCTATAACCATAACAAGATGACTCCTCTATAACCATAACACGATGAGATGACTCCTCTACAACCATAACAAGATGAGATGACTCCTCTATAACCATAACAAGATGAGATGACTCCTCTATAACCATAACAAGATGAGATGACTCATCTATAACCATAACACGATGAGATGACTCCTCTACAACCATAACAAGATGAGATGACTCCTCTATAACCATAACAAGATGAGATGACTCCTCTATAACCATAACAAGATGAGATGACTCCTCTATAACCGTAACAAGATGACTCCTCTATAACCATAACAAGATGAGATGACTCCTCTATAACCATAACAAGATGACTCCTCTATAACCATAACAAGATGAGATGACTCCTCTATAACCATAACAAGATGAGATGACTCCTCTATAACCATAACAAGATGACTCCTCTATAACCATAACAAGATGAGATGACTCCTCTATAACCATAACAAGATGACTCCTCTACAACCATAACAAGATGACTCCTCTATAACCATAACAAGCTGAGATGACTCCTCTATAACCATAACAAGATGAGATGACTCCTCTATAACCATAACAAGATGACTTCTCTATAACCATAACAAGATGAGATGACTCCTCTATAACCATAACAAGATGAGATGACTCCTCTATAACCATAACAAGATGAGATGACTCCTCTATAACCATAACAAGATGAGATGACTCCTCTATAACCATAACAAGATGACTCCTCTATAACCATAACAAGATGAGATGACTCCTCTATAACCATAACAAGATGAGATGACTCCTCTATAACCATAACAAGATGAGATGACTCCTCTATAACCATAACAAGATGAGATGACTCCTCTATAACCATAACAAGATGAGATGACTCCTCTATAACCATAACAAGATGAGATGACTCCTCTATAACCATAACAAGATGAGATGACTCCTCTATAACCATAACAAGATGAGATGACTCCTCTATAACCATAACAAGATGAGATGACTCCTCTATAACCATAACAAGATGACTTCTCTATAACCAGGACTAGCTGTACCTTTTCCCATGGTCCACTGCCAGAGGAGGACTAGCTCTCCCTTTTCCCATGGTCCACTGCCAGAGGAGGCCTAGCTGTACCTTTTCCCATGGTCCACTGCCAGAGGAGGACTAGCTGTACCTTTTCCCATGGTCCACTGCCAGTGAGGCCTAGCTGTACCTTTTCCCATGGTCCACTGCCAGAGGAGCACTAGCTGTACCTTTTCCCATGGTCCACTGCCAGAGGAGGACTAGCTGTACCTTTTCCCATGGTCCACTGCCAGAGGAGGACTAGCTGTACCTTTTCCCATGGTCCACTGCCAGTGAGGCCTAGCTGTACCTTTTCCCATGGTCCACTGCCAGAGGAGGACTAGCTGTACCTTTTCCCATGGTCCACTGCCAGAGGAGGCCTAGCTGTACCTTTTCCCATGGTCCACTGCCAGAGGAGGACTAGCTGTACCTTTTCCCATGGTCCACTGCCAGTGAGACCTAGCTGTACCTTTTCCCATGGTCCACTGCCAGAGGAGGACTAGCTGTACCTTTTCCCATGGTCCACTGCCAGAGGAGGACTAGCTGTACCTTTTCCCATGGTCCACTGCCAGAGGAGGACTAGCTGTACCTTTTCCCATGGTCCATTGCCAGAGGAGGCCTAGCTGTACCTTTTCCCATGGTCCACTGCCAGAGGAGGACTAGCTGTACCTTTTCCCATGGTCCACTGCCAGAGGAGGACTAGCTACACCTTTTCAACACGATGCTGTTTTATAATCCCAATCTGGGATTTCAATCATGAGGAAGTGAATTAAGCCTTTTAAAGGTGTGATTCCACGCTAGCTAATTCCCCTCAGACTCACGCATATGTACAGGAGAAGATTATATAACAGATTATATATAATTATTATTTAACAGATATAGCCCTTGGTTCACTCCAGACCTGACTGCCCTTGACCAGCACAAAAACATCCTGTGGCGGACTGCAATAGCATCGAATAGTCCCTGCGATATGCAACTGTTCAGGGAAGTCAGGGACCAATACACGCAGTCAGTCAGAAAAGCAAAGGCTAGCTTTTTCAAGCAGAAATTTGCATCCTGTAGCTCTAACTCCAAAAACTTTTGGGACACTGTAAAGTCCATGGAGAACAAGAGCACCTCCTCCCAGCTGCCCACTGCACTGAGGCTAGGTAACACGGTCACCACCGATAAATCCATGATAATAGAAAACTTCAACAAGCATTTCTCAACGGCTGGCCATGCCTTCCCCCTGGCTATTCCAACCTCGGCCAACAGCCCCCCCCCCCCCCCCCCTCGTAGCTACTTGCCCAAGTGTCCCCAGCTCCTCCTTTACCCAAATCCAGTTAGCAGATGTTCTGAAAGAGCTGCAAAACCTGGACCCATACAAATCAGCTGGGCTTGACAATCTAGACCCTCTATTTCTGAAACTAACCGCCGTCATTGTCGCAACCCCTATTACCAGCCTGTTCAACCTGTCTTTCATATCGTCTGAGATCCCCAAGGATTGGAAAGCTGCCGCGGTCATCCCCCTCTTCAAAGGGGGAGACACCCTGGACCCAAACTGTTACAGACCTATATCCATCCTGCCCTGCCTAAGGTCTTCGAAAGCCAAGTTAATAAACAGATCACTGACCACCTCGAATCCCACCGTACCTTCTCCGCTGTGCAATCCGGTTTCCGAGCCGATCACGGGTGCACCTCAGCCACGCTCAAGGTACTAAACGATATCATAACCGCCATTGATAAAAGACAGTACTGTGCAGCCGTCTTCATTGACCTGGCCAAGGCTTTCGACTCTGTCAATCACCATATTCTTATCGGCAGACTCAGTAGCCTCGGTTTCTCTAATGACTGCCTCGCTTGGTTCACCAACTACTTTGCAGACAGAGGTCAGTGTGTCAAATCGGAGGGTATGTTGTCTGGACCTCTGGTAGTCTCTATGGGGGTACCACAGGGTTCAATTCTCGGGCCGACTCTTTTCTCTGTATATATCAATGATGTTGCTCTTGCTGCGGGCGATTCCCTGATCCACCTCTACAACACCATTCTGTATACTTCTGGCCCTTCCTTGGACACTGTGCTATCTAACCTCCAAACAAGCTTCAATGCCATACAACACCCCTTCTGTGGCCTCTAACTGCTCTTAAACGCTAGTAAAACCAAAGGCATGCTTTTCAACCGTTCGCTGCCTGCACCCGCCCGCCCGACTAGCATCACCACCCTGGACGGTCCGACCTAGAATATGTGGACATCTATAAATACCTAGGTGTCTGGCAAGACTGTAAACTCTCCTTCCAGACTCATATTAAACATCTCCAATCCAAAATCAAATCAAGAATCGGCTTTCTATTTCGTAACAAAGCCCCCTTCACTCACGCCGCCAAACTTACCCTAGTAAAACTGACTATCCTACCGATCGTTGACTTCGGCGATGTCATCTACAAAATAGCTTCCAATACTCTACTCAGCAAACTAGATGCAGTTTATCATAGTGCCATCCGTTTTGTTACTAAAACACCTTATACCACCCACCACTGCGACCTGTATACCCTAGTCGGCTGGCCCTCGCTACATATTCGTCGCCAGACCCACTGGCTCCAGGTCATCTATAAGTTTATGCTAGGTAAAGCTCCCCCTTATCTCAGCTCACCGGTCACGATAACAACACCCACCCGTAGCACGTGCTCCAGCAGGTATATCTCACTGATCATCCCAAAAGCCAACACCTCATTTGGCCACCTTTCCTTCCAGTTCTCTGCTGCCTGTGACTGGAACGAATTGCAAAAACCGCTGAAGTTGGAGACTTGTATTTCCCTCACCAACTTTAAACATCAGCTCTCTGAGCAGCTAACCGATCGCTGCAGCTATACATAGTCCATCTGTAAACAGCCCACCCAATTTACCTACCTCACCCCCTTACTGTTTTTATTTATTTACTTTTCTGCTCTTTTGCACACCAGTATCTCTACTTGCACATGATCATCTGATGATTTATCACCCCAGTGTTAATCTGCTAAATTGTAATTATTCGCTCCTATGGCCTATTTATTGCCTACCTCCTCATGCCTTTTGCACACAATGTATATAGACTCATTTTTTCCCCCCTATTGTGTTATTGACTGTAGGTTTGTTTATGTGTAACTCTGTGTTGTTGTCTGTTCACACTGCTATGCTTTATCTTGGCCAGGTCGCAGTTGTAAATGAGAACTTGTTCTCAACTAGCCTACCTGGTTAAATAAAGGTGAAATAAAAACATTTCACAACACAGCGATACGCAGCCGTTATTTAACAAGTCAGTTAAGAACGAATTGTTATTTACAATGACGGACTAGGAACAGTGGGTTAACTGCCTTGTCCAGAACAACAGACTTTTACCTTGTCAGCTCAGGGATTCGATCCAGCAACCTTTCAGTTACTGACCCAACACTCTAACCACCTGCCGTCCCTACACTCTAACCACTAGGCTACCTGCCGTCCCTACACTCTAACCACTAGGCTACCTGCCGTCCCTACACTCTAACCACTAGGCTACCTGCCGTCCCTACACTCTAACCACTAGACTACCTGCCGTCCCTACACTCTAACCACTAGGCTACCTGCCGTCCCTACACTCTAACCACTAGGCTACCTGCCACCCCTACACTCTAACCACTAGGCTACCTGCCGTCCCTACACTCTAACCACTAGGCTACCTGCCGTCCCTACACTCTAACCACTAGGCTACCTGCCACCCCTACACTCTAACCACTAGGCTACCTGCCGTCCCTACACTCTAACCACTAGACTACCTGCCGTCCCTACACTCTAACCACTAGGCTACCTGCCGTCCCTACACTCTAACCACTAGGCTACCTGCCGCCCCTACACTCTAACCACTAGGCTACCTGCCGTCCCCACGCTCTAACCACTAGGCTACCTGCCGTCCCTACGCTCTAACCACTAGGCTACCTGCCACCCCTACACTCTAACCACTAGGCTGCCTGCCGTCCCTACGCTCTAACCACTAGGCTACCTGCCGTCCCTACGCTCTAACCACTAGGCTACCTGCCGTCCCTACGCTCTAACCACTAGGCTACCTGCCGTCCCTACACTCTAACCACTAGGCTACCTGCCGTCCCTACACTCTAACCACTAGGCTACCTGCCGTCCCTACACTCTAACCACTGGGCTACCTGCCGTCCCTACACTCTAACCACTAGGCTACCTGCCGTCCCTACACTCTAACCACTAGGCTACCTGCCGTCCCTACACTCTAACCACTAGACCACCTGTCGTCCCTACACTCTAACCACTAGGCTACCTGCCGTCCCTACACTCTAACCACTAGGCTAGCTACCGTCCCTACACTCTAACAACTAGGCTAGCTACCGTCCCTACACTCTAACCACTAGGCTACCTGCCGCCCCTACACTCTAACCACTAGGCTACCTGCCGTCCCTACACTCTAACCACTAGGCTACCTGCCGTCCCTACACTCTAACTACTAGGCTACCTGCCGTCCCTACACTCTAACCACTAGGCTACCTGCCGTCCCTACACTCTAACCACTAGGCTACCTGCCGTCCCTACACTCTAACCACTAGACTACCTGCAGTCCCTACACTCTAACCACTAGGCTACCTGCCGCCCCTACACTCTAACCACTAGGCTACCTGCCGTCCCTACACTCTAACCACTAGGTTACCTGCCGTCCCTACACTCTAACCACAAGGCTACCTGACGTCCCTACACTCTAACCGCTAGGCTACCTGCCGTCCCTACACTCTAACCACTAGGCTACCTGCCGTCCCTACACTCTAACCACTAGGCTACCTGCCGTCCCTACACTCTAACCACTAGGCTACCTGCCGTCCCTACGCTCTAACCACTAGGCTACCTGCCGTCCCTACACTCTAACCACTAGGCTACCTGCCGCACCTACACTCTAACCACTAGGCTACCTGCCGTCCCTACACTCTAACCACTAGGCTACCTGCCGCCCCTACGCTCTAACCACTAGGCTACCTGCCGTCCATACACTCTAACCACTAGGCAACCTGCCACCTCTACACTCTAACCACTAGGCTACCTGCCGCACCTACACTCTAACCACTAGGCTACCTGCCGCACCTACACTCTAACCACTAGGCGTCCCTATTCAATGCTGAATAAAACATTTTCACAACGGAGTAGAATAATTGTTCCACAGGTCTCTACAACTTAAGAGGAAACTATTTTACACTCCAAACATCCCTCTTCGAAAAAATCAAAAAACACGACAATTCCAAAATGTCTACAGCAAAATCTTATTGACCGACTGCACATATTATGTGATTGAATAAAGAATTGTTCACAACAAACAATAACAGAACTATCCATAGTAGACATCATTAAGAGGGAGGCCCCCCAAACACTCTGAAAGACAGCATCACAATGACTGTCTTTATCACCAGCCATCACAGCAGAACAAATGGAACACACACTCCTGCAGCTTGTGCACTGTTTCTCAGATGAGCTGTCACGGAGGGAGGAGAAAAGGGAGGGAGGAGGGAGAGGGAAGAGGAGAGGGAGGGAGGGAGGGAGGGGGAGAGGGAGGGAAGAGAGGGAGGGAGGAGGGGAGGGAGGGAGGGAGGGAGGGAGGGAGGGGGAGAGAAAAGGAGGTAGGGAGGAGGGGGGGAGGGAGGGAGAGAGAGAGAGAGGGAGGGAGGTAGGTAGGTAGGTAGGTAGGAGGGGAGGGAAGGAGGGAGGGAGGGAGGGAGGTAGGTAGGAGGGGAGGGAGGGAGTGAGGGGAGAGAGAGGGAGGAGGTAGGAGATGGATGGAGGGAAGAGAAGGATGGGGGAGAGGGATGGGGAGGAGAGGGAGGGAGGGAGGTAGGATGGGAGGGAGAGAGAGGGGGGGAGGTAGGTAGGTAGGTAGGAGGGGAGGGAAGGAGGGAGGGAGGGAGGAGAGAGAGAGGGAGGGAGGTAGGTGGGTAGGTAGGTAGGAGGGGAGGGAGGGAGGGGAGAGAGAGGGAGGGAGGGAGGTAGGATGGGAGGGAGAGAGAGAGGGAGGGAGGGAGGAGGAGATGGATGGAGGGAGGAGAGGGATGGGGGGGGAGAGGGATGGGGGAGGAGAGGGAGGGAGGAGGAGATGGATGGAGGGAGGGAGGGAGGAGAGGGAGGAGAGGGAGGAAGGAGGAGAGGGAGGGATAAGGAGAGGGAGGGATGAAGGGAGGGAGGGAGGAGGAGAGGGAGGGAGGGAGAGGGATGGAAGGAGTGAGGAGAAGAGGGAGGGAGGGAGAGGGATGGAAGGAGGGAGGAGGACAGGGATGGAAGGAGGGAGGAGGAGAGGGAGGGAGGGAGGGAGGGGGTAAGGAGTGGTTAATGCATGAATCTAAATGGCTGGTGAACAAAAACAATCAAAGTCCTCCAGGGGCCATTGGAGGATCATTAAGGGAGACGGGCTGCTCGCTCTGGGGCAAGGAAGACTTGAACACAGATCCCAGACCTCCAAGGACTGGGGGTG
The DNA here is from genome assembly GCF_029448725.1 of Salvelinus fontinalis. Lineage (NCBI taxonomy): Eukaryota > Metazoa > Chordata > Actinopteri > Salmoniformes > Salmonidae > Salvelinus > Salvelinus fontinalis. Next base: position 6,217,855 of record NC_074665.1, on the reverse strand, counting down.
GGGAGGGACATGGCATGGACGGAGAGAAAGAGAGGGAGGGGGACAGGGGGAAAAGAGTGGAGAGGAGAGGGAGAGAGAGTGAGGAATAAGAGGGAGAGAGAAAGGAAGAGAAGGAGAGAGAGGGCGTTTCTCTTCTCTTCCCTATCTCCTTCCATCCCTCCTTTCTCTCTCTCTCCCCCTCCCTCTCTCTCACCCGTCTCCCTCTCCGCCCGCCTCCCTCTCCGCCCGCCTCCCTCTCCGCCCGCCTCCCTCTCTGCCCGTCTCTCCGCCCGTCTCCCTGACAGACTCCACTCTCCGCCCGTCTCCCTCTCCGCCCGTCTCCCTGACAGACTCCACTCTCCGCCCGTCTCCCTCTCCGCCCGTCGCCCTGAAAGACTCCACTCTCCGCCTGTCTCTCTGCCCGTCTCCCTCTCCGCCCGTCTCCCTGACAGACTCCTCTCTCCGCCCGTCTCCCTCTCCGCCCGTCTCCCTCTCCGCCCGTCTCCCTGACAGACTCCTCTCTCTGCCCGTCTCTCCGCCCGTCTCCCTCTCCACCCGTCTCCCTGACAGACTCCTCTCTCTGCCCGTCTCTCCGCCCGTCTCCCTCTCCGCCCGTCTCTCCGCCCGTCTCCCTCTCTGCCCGACTCCCTCTCCGCCAGTCTCTCCGCCTGTCTCTCCGCCCGTCTCCCTGACAGACACCTCTCTCTGCCCGTCTCCCTCTCCACCCGTCTCTCCGCCCGTCTCCCTCTCCGCCCGTCTCCCTCTCCGCCCGTCTCCCTGACAGACTCCTCTCTCTGCCCGTCTCTCCGCCCGTCTCCCTGACAGACTCCTCTCTCTGCCCGTCTCTCCGCCCGTCTCCCTGACAGACTCCACTCTCCACCCGTCTCTCCGCCCGTCTCCCTCTCCGTCCGTCTCCCTGACAGACTCCTCTCTCCGCCCGTCTCTCCGCCCGTCTCCCTCTCTGCCCGTCTCCCTCTCCGCCCGTCTCTCCGCCCGTCTCCCTGACAGACTCCTCTCTCCGCCCGTCTCTCCGCCCGTCTCCCTCTCTGCCCGTCTCCCTCTCCGCTCGTCTCTCCGCCCGTCTCCCTGACAGACTCCCCTCTCCGCCCGTCTCCGTCTCCGCCCGTCTCCCTCTCCGCCCGTCTCCCTCTCCGCCCGTCTCTCTGACAGACTCCTCTCTCC
>NC_074665.1:6204194-6211694 GCF_029448725.1 Salvelinus fontinalis | reverse complement strand
TGTGTGTGTGTGTGTGTGTGTGTGTGTGTGTGTGTGTGTGTGTGTGTGTGTGTGTGTGTGTGTGTGTGTGTGTGTGTGTGTGTGTGTGTGTGTGCGTGAGTGAGTGAGTGACACAATGCGATGTAGCTTATCTATTAGTCAAAGACAGATAACAGCAGCCGTATCTCAGGCCCGTTCAGGATCCAGTGTGATTTGAGTAACACATTGAAAGCTAGCCTGGCCTCAGCACAGACAAGACAACGGGCTGAGACGTAACAATAGTATCCTATAGGGTCCAGTCACGCCTGTTCTGTCAGCGGCAACACATCAACATACACTGGAGGAGGGAGACGCACACCTATAAAGGGCTCACTGTGAAGTACAATAGCAGCCAGCTGAATGTACTGAATGTACTGTACCCAGCTGAATGTACTGTACCCAGCTGAATGTACTGTACCCAGCTGAATGTACTGTACCCAGCTGAATGTACTGTACCCAGCTGAATGTACTGTACCCAGCTGAATGTACTGTACCCAGCTGAATGTACTGTAACCAGCTGAATGTACTGTACCCAGCTGAATGTATGTACCAATGTATGTATGTACCCTCCCTCTCTTCCCCTTCATCTCTCTCCCCCTCCCTCTCTCTCCCCTCCCCCCTCTCCATCCCTCCCTCCCTCTCCCTCTCTTCCCCACTCCATCTCTCTCCCTCTCTTCCCCTTCATCTCTCCACCTCCCTCTACCACTCCATCTCTCTCTTCACCTCTCTCCCCCCTCTTTCCCTCCCTCTCTCCTTCCCTCCCCGTAAACCGAAAGTCACCTTGTCCCTGATTCCCAATGTGTGTCTGTTTGTGTGTGTGTGTGTGTGTGTGTGTGTGTGTGTGTGTGTGTGTGTGTGTGTGTGTGTGTGTGTGTGTGTGTGTGTGTGTGTGTGTGTGTGTGTGTGTGTGTGTGTGTGTGTGTCTGGGATCTAATACCTTATCACTACGATAATGATTAATTTACCTGTGCATTGTCATTCCTTCAAAAGATTCACAGGTAAATTTAACTTGTGTTTATTATTATTAATTCTGTTTCCTTTCAAAAATACATAAAGGGCTATGAAAAGAGGACTGTGTTTCCTGGCTGTGAAATCCCCTGGGTCGACACCATGCTGTGGAGGCAATCTGAATTCTGATTGGTGTGGAAGCCATGGAAGTTTTCCCCATTTCTCTTATTAATAGGTGAAATATTTAATCCACACGCACGCCCGCATGCACAAACACCCCACACTCAGTCAGTAAAACCACATGTCACAGTCTCTCTCTCTCCATTATCAGCTACTTTGTTATTTTCTTCTAACCCTCCTCTTCCTCCTCGTCTTCTACCTCCTCTGGCCTAAAACCAGCAGCCTGCCGCCCTCCTGCCTTCAGATGGCTGTAACCACGGCAACTACCTTCATTCACTAGACTAGTGGCAAATAATGAAGACAATGCTTTCCATTTAGATTCATTTTTTAGAGAGAGAGACGGCGAGAGGGAGAGATGGAGAGGAGAGAGAGGGAGAGACGGAGAGATGGAGAGAGAGGGAGAGAGAGACGAAGAGATGGAGAGAGAGAGAGAGAGGGAGAGAGAAAGAGGGAGAGATGGAGAGACGGAGAGGGAGCTAGAGAGAGAGGATATAGAGAGGGAGAGTAGAGAGAGAGAGAGAGAGACAGAGGAGAGTTAGAGAGAGACAGAGAGGAGAGTTAGAGAGAGAGAGAGAGAGAGAGAGAGAGAGAGAGAGAGAGAGAGAGAGAGAGAGAGAGAGAGAGAGAGAGAGAAATATATGGTAACTGTTAAATGAATGGTTTCTGACGACTTATTCTCTAAGTCGTGGATCCACTTAAACAAATCCCCAGTGATACGCCAGGCCACGAACAGTGAAGAAAATTCAGAAGAAATCAACTGAAATACATCCAACCATAATCAACGGAACGTGGAAGTTTGAGCTGTAATGATCATCCCTCATTCATTATCTTTACCTTCTTTTAAATCAGCAGTTGGAGAATGAGTTCTGCTTGGAGAGCACATAAAACAGTGAGGTGTTTATTACATTGCCTGGCAAATGTAATAGAATTTGATTTGTCACATGGGCCGAATACAACAGTGAACTGCTGAATACAACAGGTGTAGTAGACCTCACAGTGAAATGCTGAATACAACAGGTGTGGTAGACCTCACAGTGAAATGCTGAATACAACAGGTGTAGACATCACAGTGAAATGCTGAATACAAAAGGTGTAGTAGACCTCACAGTGAAATGCTGAATACAACAGGTGTAGTAGACCTCACAGTGAAATGCTGAATACAACAGGTGTGGTAGACCTCACAGTGAAATGCTGAATACAACAGGTGTAGACATCACAGTGAAATGCTGAATACAAAAGGTGTAGTAGACCTCACAGTGAAATGCTGAATACAACAGGTGTAGTAGACCTCACAGTGAAATGCTGAATACAACAGGTGTAGTAGACATCACAGTGAAATGCTGAATACAACAGTGAACTGCTGAATACAACAGGTGTAGTAGACATCACAGTGAAATGCTGAATACAACAGGTGTAGTAGACCTTACAGTGAAATGCTGAATACAACAGGTGTAGACCTCACAGTGTAATGCTGAATACAACAGGTGTAGTAGACCTCACAGTGAAATGCTGAATACAACAGGTGTAGTAGACCTCACAGTGAAATGCTGAATACAACAGGTGTAGTAGACCTTACAGTGAAATGCTGAATACAACAGGTGTAGACCTCACAGTGAAATGCTGAATACAACAGGTGTAGTAGACCTCACAGTGAAATGCTGAATACAACAGGTGTAGTAGACCTCACAGTGAAATGCTGAATACAACAGGTGTAGTAGACCTCACAGTGAAATGCTGAATACAACAGGTGTAGTAGACCTCACAGTGAAATGCTGAATACAACAGGTGTAGTAGACCTTTACAGTGAAATGCTGAATACAACAGGTGTGGTAGACCTTACAGTGAAATGCTGAATACAACAGGTGTAGTAGACCTTACAGTGAAATGCTGAATACAACAGGTGTAGTAGACCTTTACAGTGAAATGCTGAATACAACAGGTGTGGTAGACCTCACAGTGAAATGCTGAATACAACAGGTGTAGTAGACATCACAGTGAAATGCTGAATACAACAGGTGTAGTAGACCTCACAGTGAAATGCTGAATACAACAGGTGTAGTAGACCTTTACAGTGAAATGCTGAATACAACAGGTGTAGTAGATCTTACAGTGAAATGCTGAATACAACAGGTGTAGTAGACCTCACAGTGAAATGCTGAATACAACAGGTGTAGTAGACCTTACAGGGAAATGCTGAATACAACAGGTGTAGTAGACCTTACAGTGAAATGCTGAATACAACAGGTGTAGTAGACCTTACAGTGAAATGCTGAATACAACAGGTGTAGTAGACCTTTACAGTGAAATGCTGAATACAACAGGTGTAGTAGACCTCACAGTGAAATGCTGAATACAACAGGTGTAGTAGACCTCACAGTGAAATGCTGAATACAACAGGTGTAGTAGACCTTTACAGTGAAATGCTGAATACAACAGGTGTAGTAGACCTTTACAGTGAAATGCTGAATACAACAAGTGTAGTAGACCTTTACATTGAAATGCTGAATACAACAGGTGTAGTAGACCTCACAGTGAAATGCTGAATACAACAGGTGTAGTAGACCTTACAGTGAAATGCTGAATACAACAGGTGTAGTAGACCTTACAGTGAAATGCTGAATACAACAGGTGTAGACCTTACAGTGAAATGCTGAATACAACAGGTGTAGTAGACCTCACAGTGAAATGCTGAATACAACAGGTGTAGTAGACCTTTACAGCGAAATGCTGAAGACAACAGGTGTAGTAGACCTTACAGTGAAATGAATACAACAGGTGTAGTAGAGCTCACAGTAAAATGCTGAATACAACAGGTGTAGTAGACCTCACAGTGAAATGCTGAATACAACATGTGTAGTAGACCTTACAGTGAAATGCTGAATACAACAGGTGTAGTAGACCTTACAGTGAAATGCAGAATACAACAGGTGTAGTAGACCTCACAGTGAAATGCTGAATACAACAGGTGTAGTAGACCTCACAGTGAAATGCTGAATACAACAGGTGTAGTAGACCTTACAGTGAAATGCTTAATACAACAGGTGTAGTAGACCTTACAGTGAAATGCTTACTTACAAGCCCTTAACCAACAATACAGTTGAAAGAAAAATAAGTGTTAAGTAAAAAATGTATAATTAAAAAAAATAAAAATAAAAGTAGCAAATAATTAAAGAGCAGCAGTAAAATAACAATAGCGAGGCTATATACAGGGTATTACGGTACAGAGTCAATGTGGAGACTATATACAGGGTGTTACGGTACAGAGTCAATGTGGGGGCTGTATACAGGGGGTACCGGTACAGAGTCAATGTGGAGGCTACATACAGGGGGTACCGGTATAGAGTCAATGTGGAGGCTATATACAGGGTGTTACGGTACAGAGTCAATGTGGAGACTATATACAGGGTGTTACGGTACAGAGTCAATGTGGGGGCTGTATACAGGGTGTTACGGTACAGAGTCAATGTGGAGACTATATACAGGGTGTTACGGTACAGAGTCAATGTGGAGGCTATATACAGGGGGTACCGGTACAGAGTCAATGTGGAGGCTATATACAGGGTGTTACGGTACAGAGTCAATGTGGAGGTTATATACAGGGGGTACCGGTACAGAGTCAATGTGGAGGCTATATACAGGGTGTTACGGTACAGAGTCAATGTGGAGGCTATATACAGGGGGGTACCGGTACAGAGTCAATGTGGAGGCTATATACAGGGTGTTACGGTACAGAGTCAATGTGGAGGCTATATACAGGGGGTACCGGTACAGAGTCAATGTGGAGGCTATATACAGGGTGTTACGGTACAGAGTCAATGTGGAGGCTATATACAGGGTATTACGGTACTGAGTCAATGTGGAGGCTATATACAGGGTGTTACGGTACAGAGTCAATGTGGAGGCTATATACAGGGTATTACGGTACTGAGTCAATGTGGAGGCTATATACAGGGTGTTACGGTACAGAGTCAATGTGGAGGCTATATACAAGGTGTTACGGTACAGAGTCAATGTGGAGGCTATATACAGGGGTTACGGTACATAGTCAATGTGGAGGCTATATACAGGGTAATACGGTACAGAGTCAATGTGGAGGCTATATACAGGGTATTACGGTACAGAGTCAATGTGGAGGCTATATACAGGGTGTTACGGTACAGAGTCAATGTGGAGGCTATATACAGGGTGTTACGGTACAGAGTCAATGTGGAGGCTATATACAGGGTATTACGGTACTGAGTCAATGTGGAGGCTATATACAGGGTGTTACGGTACAGAGTCAATGTGGAGGCTATATACAGGGTGTTACGGTACAGAGTCAATGTGGAGGCTATATACAGGGTATTACGGTACTGAGTCAATGTGGAGGCTATATACAGGGTGTTACGGTACTGAGTCAATGTGGAGGCTATATACAGGGTGTTACGGTACAGAGTCAATGTGCGGGGGCACCGGTTAGTCGAGGTAATTGATGTAATATGTACATGTAGGTAGAGTTATTAAAGTGACTATGCATAGATAATAACAGAGAGTAGCAGCGGTGTAAAAGAGAGGGGGGCAATGCAAATAGTCTGGGTTGCCATTTGATTAGATATTCAGGAGTCTTATGGCTTGGGGGTGGAAGCTGTTTAGAAGCCTCTTGGACCTAGACTTGGCGCTCCGGTACCGCTTGCCGTGCGGTAGCAGAGAGAACAGTCTATGACTAGGGTTGCTTGAGTCTTTTAGGGCCTTCCTCTGACACCGCCTGGTATAGAGGTCCTGGATGGCAGGAAGCTTGGCCCCAGTGATGTACTGGGCCATACGCACTACCTTCTGTAGTGCCTTGTGGTCGGAAGCCTAGCAGATGCCATACCAAGCGGTGATGCAACAAGCCAGGATGCTCTCGATGGTGCAGCTGTAGAACTTTTAGAGGATCTGAGGACCCATGCCAAATATTTTCAGTCTCCTGAGGGGGAATAGGTTTTGTCCTGCCCTCTTCATGACTGTCTTGGTGTGTTTGGACCATGTTAGTTTGTTGGTGATGTGGACACCAAGGAACTTGAAGCTCTCAACCTGCTCCACTACATCCCCGTCGATGAGAATGGGGGCGTGCTCGGTCCTCCTTTTCCTGTAGTCCACAATCATCTCCTTTGTCTTGATCATGTTGAGGGAGAGGTTGTTGTCCTGGTACCACACTGCCAGGTCTCTGACCTTCTCCCTAAAGGCTGTCTCATCATTGTCTGTGATCAGGCCGACCACTGTTGTGTCATCTGCAAACATTATGATGGTGTTGGGGTCGTGGGTAAACAGGGAGTACAGGAGGGGACTAAGTACACATTCCTGAGGGGTCCCCGTGTTGAGGATCAGCCAGCGTGGCTGATGTGTTGTTACCTACCCTTACCACCTAGGGGGGGGGGGGGGGGGGGGGCATCAGGAAGTCCAGGATCCAGTTGCAGAGGGAGGTGTTTAGTCCCAGGGTCCTTAGCTTAGTGATGAGTTTGAGGGCATTATGGTGTTGAACGCTGAGCTGTCGTCAATGAACAGCATTCTCACATAGGTGTTCCTTCCATCCAGGTGGGAAAGGGAAGCATTGATGTCTCCAATATAGGGGACGTTGAGCAGTTCTGGACCGGTTCCGACTGATATTTCTGTGTATAGCACAGCTCTGTGAACGGCACAACATCGATTGCCTTACACTCACTAAAAGTGCTGGTTGTTTGGATTCATATGCACAATTGCCGGCACAGTTGTGAGTTTCACAGACACAGGAAATTGGTTATTTGCATATGGAGCGACACGTGACATTTTCTGGCCTATCCAGACAAAGGAATCTCACTGTGATGTTCTCAGATGGATTTAGAGCTCTCAACATGAAAAAAAAAATACTAAATAATTTAAGAGAACTACTTTCTCTTGGTCACAGATGGACTGAAGTTGTAATGAGTCCGCGTCTCTGCGTCGCTCAGTGGACGTTCAGGAGAAAAGTAAGTCGTCAGTTAAATTTAAAAAATAAAAATGTCCTGTCACGTTGTAAGATCATATTTATTTTAAGGTTATAAGAATGGTGAAATATTGGGGTGGGGATGGGGGGGTGGTCAAGTGCAGTGTTTACTTTGTATGCTTTTGGGGGGTGGGGTCGAGGTGAGGAGGAGGATTATTTAAGATACTGTTTTGAAGAGGTCGGGTTTCAGACGTTTTCAGAAGACGTGCAGGGACTCTGCTGTCCTAGTTTCAGGGAGAAGACGTACAGGGACTCTGCTGTCCTAGCTTCAGGGGGAAGACGTACAAGGACTCTGCTGTCCTAGCTTCAGGGAGAAGACGTACAGGGACTCTGCTGTCCTAGCTTCAGGGGGAAGACGTACAGGGACTCTGCTG
>NC_074665.1:6184194-6199194 GCF_029448725.1 Salvelinus fontinalis | reverse complement strand
ACCAGGTCAATAATGATGGACTAACGTATCACTACCAGGTCAATAATGATGGACTAACATATCACTACCAGGTCAATAATGATGGACTAACATATCACTACCAGGTCAATAATGATGGACTAACGTATCACTACTAAAAAATACATTTAGCCATCACAGTCTAGCCAGTGGTGAAGAGAGGAGGGAGGAGGAGATTGGAGAGATGTGGATAGAAACAGAAAGAGAGAAAAAAAGACAGAGAGCGAGACAGAGGGAGACAGAGGGAGACAGATAACCTAATGTGGGGGAGACTAGGGGAGGAGGGGTGAGTGTAGAGGGGGAGAGAGACAGTGTTAATTGTATCTTGTAACAGCTTAATGTGGGGGAGACTAGGGGAGGAGGGGGAGTGTGGAGGGGAGACTAGGGGAGGAGGAGTGAGTTTGGAGGGGGAGAGAGATATCTTGTAACAGCTTAATGTGAGGGAGACTAGGGGAGGAGGGGGAGTGTGGAGGGAGAGAGAGATATCTTGTAACAGCTTAATGTGGGGGAGACTAGGGGAGGAGGGGGAGTGTGGAGGGGAGACTAGGGGAGGAGGGGGGAGTGTGGAGGGGAGACTAGGGGAGGAGGGGGGAGTGTGGAGGGGAGACTAGGGGAGGAGGGGGAGTGTGGAGGGGAGACTAGGGGAGGAGGGGGGAGTGTGGAGGGGAGACTAGGGGAGGAGGGGGAGTGTGGAGGGGAGACTAGGGGAGGAGGCGGGAGTGTGGAGGGGAGACTAGGGGAGGAGGGGGGAGTGTGGAGGGGAGACTAGGGGAGGAGGGGGGAGTGTGGAGGGGAGACTAGGGGAGGAGGGGTGAGTGTGGAGGGGAGACCAGGGGAGGAGGGGTGAGTGTGGAGGGGAGACTAGGGGAGGAGGGGGGAGTGTGGAGGGGAGACTAGGGGAGGAGGGGGGAGTGTGGAGGGGAGACTAGGGGAGGAGGGGGAGTGTGGAGGGGAGACTAGGGGAGGAGGGGTGAGTGTGGAGGGGAGACTAGGGGAGGAGGGGGGAGTGTGGAGGGGAGACTAGGGGAGGAGGGGGGAGTGTGGAGGGGAGACTAGGGGAGGAGGGGGGAGTGTGGAGGGGAGACTAGGGGAGGAGGGGTGAGTGTGGAGGGGAGACTAGGGGAGGAGGGGGAGTGTGGAGGGGAGACTAGGGGAGGAGGGGTGAGTGTGGAGGGGAGACTAGGGGAGGAGGGGGGGAGTGTGGAGGGGGAGAGAGATATCTTGTGACAGCTCAATGTGGGGGAGATGAGGGGAGGAGGGGTGAGTGTGGAGGGGGAGAGAGATATCTTGTAACAGCTCAATGTGGGGGAGAATAGGGGAGGAGGGGGGAGGGGAGACTAGGGGAGGAGGGGGAGTGTGGAGGGGAGACTAGGGGAGGAGGGGGGAGTGTGGAGGGGAGACTAGGGGAGGAGGGGGGAGTGCGGAGGGGGAGAGAGATATCTTGTAACAGCTCAATGTGGGGGAGAATAGGGGAGGAGGGGGAGTGTGGAGGGGAGACTAGGGGAGGAGGGGTGAGTGTAGAGGGGAGACTAGGGGAGGAGGGGGGAGTGTGGAGGGGAGACTAGGGGAGGAGGGGGAGTGTGGAGGGGAGACTAGGGGAGGAGGGGTGAGTGTAGAGGGGAGACTAGGGGAGGAGGGGTGAGTGTGGAGGGGAGACTAGGGGAGGAGGGGGAGTGTGGAGGGGAGACTAGGGGAGGAGGGGGAGTGTGGAGGGGAGACTAGGGGAGGAGGGGGGAGTGTGGAGGGGAGACTAGGGGAGGAGGGGGGAGTGCGGAGGGGGAGAGAGATATCTTGTAACAGCTCAATGTGGGGGAGAATAGGGGAGGAGGGGGAGTGTGGAGGGGAGACTAGGGGAGGAGGGGTGAGTGTGGAGGGGAGACCAGGGGAGGAGGGGGTTTTATCCTGGGTTTATAGTTTCATTCTCCTCCAGCCACCAGGAGTGATTATCATAAAAACACCTTTGTTAGCGAAGCACAGCAAACCATTTCCTGGATAATTTAACAAAGATTGCGATCCGTTATTTGGTGTGAGGTGTGTGTAGGAGTGTGTCTGTCTCTGTGTGTGTGTGTGTGTGTGTGTGTGTAGGAGTACGTGTGTGTGTGTGTGTGTGTGTGTGTGTAGGAGTACGTGTGTGTGTGTGTGTGTGTGTGTGTGTGTGTGTGTGTGTGTGTGTGTGTGTGTGTGTGTGTGTGTGTGTGTGTGTGTGTGTGTGTGTGTGTGTGTGTGTGTGTGTGTGTGTGTGTGTGTGTGTGCGTTATACAAAAGCCAACTTCAACCAGCTAAACCCTGGCTTTGGTTGTCTATGATTCAACAGTGAACTGCAGAGAGTGAACTGCAGAGAGTGGACGACAGAGAGTGGACGACAGAGAGGCAAAGTTCTGTTACCATTATGCCTCATGCTATCTGGATTTTAAAAAAGGGGGAACATTTACATAACAGTAAGTAGCCTGATGTTACCCTGTAGAAATAACAGACATCTCTCCCCTTATACACTCCCTCCCTCGCTCCAGTCTGTCTCTATCACTCTGTCACATGGGCAGGATTGTCCTCTGAGACAGAGGCTGGGGCTGGGTTAGATGGGGCAGGGTTAGATGGGGCTGGGTTAGATGGGGCTGGGTTAGATGGGATAGGGTTAGATGGGGCTGGGTTAGATGGGGCTGGGTTAGTTGGGGCTGGGTTAGATGGGATAGGGTTAGATGGGGCTGGGTTAGATGGGGTTGGGTTAGATGGGGCTGGGTTAGATGGGATAGGGTTAGATGGGATAGGGTTAGATGGGGCTGGGTTAGATGGGGCTAGGATAGATGGGGCTGGGTTAGATGGGGCTGGGTTAGATGGGGCTGGGATAGATGGGGCTGGGTTAGATGGGGCTGGGTTAGATGGGGCTGGGTTAGATGGGGCTGGGTTAGATGGGGCTGGGTTAGATGGGGCTGGGATAGATGGGGCTGGGATAGATGGGGCTGGGATAGGGTTAGATGGGGCTGGGATAGATGGGGCTGGGTTAGGGTTAGATGGGGCTGGGATAGATGGGGCTGGGATAGATGGGGCTGGGTTAGATGGGGCTGGGTTAGATGGGGCTGGGATAGATGGGATAGGGTTAGATGGGGCTGGGATAGATGGGATTGGGATAGATGGGGCTGGGTTACATGGGGCTGGGATAGATGGGGCTGGGTTAGATGGGGCTGGGATAGATGGGGCTGGGATAGATGGGATTGGGATAGATGGGGCTGGGTTACATGGGGCTGGGATAGATGGGGCTGGGTTAGATGGGGCTGGGATAGATGGGGCTGGGATAGGGTTAGATGGGGCTGGGATAGATGGGGCTGGGATAGATGGGGCTGGGATAGATGGGATAGGGTTAGATGGGGCTGGGATAGATGGGATAGGGTTACATGGGGCTGGGTTACATGGGGCTGGGATAGATGGGGCTGGGATAGATGGGGCTGGGATAGATGGGGCTGGGTTAGATGGGGCTGGGATAGATGGGGCTGGGTTAGATGGGATAGGGTTAGATGGGGCTGGGTTAGATGGGGCTGGGATAGATGGGGCTGGGTTAGATGGGATAGGGTTAGATGGGGCTGGGTTAGATGGGGCTGGGTTAGATGGGGCTGGGTTAGATGGGGCTGGGTTAGATGGGGCTGGGTTAGATGGGATAGGGTTAGATGGGGCTGGGATAGATGGGGCTGGGTTAGGGTTAGATGGGGCTGGGATAGATGGGGCTGGGTTACATGGGGCTGGGATAGATGGGGCTGTGTTAGATGGGGCTGGGATAGATGGGGCTGGGATAGATGGGGCTGGGATAGATGGGGCTGGGATAGATGGGGCTGGGTTAGGGTTAGATGGGGCTGGGATAGATGGGGCTGGGTTCAATGGGGCTGGGATAGATGGGGCTGGGATAGATGGGGCTGGGTTAGATGGGGCTGGGATAGATGAGGCTGGGATAGATGGGGCTGGGATAGATGGGGATGGGTTAGATGGGGCTGGGATAGATGGGGATGGGTTAGATGGGGCTGGGTTAGATGGGGCTGGGATAGATGGGGCTGGGATAGATGGGGCTGGGTTAGATGGGGCTGGGATAGATGAGGCTGGGATAGATGGGGCTGGGATAGATGGGGATGGGTTAGATGGGGCTGGGATAGATGGGGATGGGTTAGATGGGGCTGGGTTAGATGGGGCTGGGATAGATGGGGCTGGGATAGATGGGGCTGGGTTAGATGGGGCTGGGATAGATGAGGCTGGGATAGATGGGGATGGGTTAGATGGGGCTGGGTTAGATGGGGCTGGGATAGATGGGGCTGGGTTAGATGGGGCTGGGATAGATGAGGCTGGGATAGGGTTAGATGGGGCTGGGATAGATGGGATAGGGTTAGATGGGGCTGGGTTAGATGAGGCTGGGTTAGATGGGGCTGGGATAGATGGGGCTGGGATAGATGGGGCTGGGATAGATGGGGCTGGGTTAGATGGGGCTGGGTTAGATGGGGCTGGGATAGATGGGGCTGGGTTAGATGGGGCTGGGATAGATGGGGCTGGGATAGATGGGGCTGGGTTAGATGGGGCTGGGATAGATGGGGCTGGGATAGGGTTAGATGGGGCTGTGCTAGATGGGGCTGGGATAGATGGGGCTGGGTTAGATGGGGCTGGGATAGATGGGGCTGGGTTAGATGGGGCTGGGATAGATGGGGCTGGGTTATATGGGGCTGGGTTAGATGGGGCTGGGATAGATGGGGCTGGGATAGATGGGGCTGGGTTAGATGGGGCTGGGATAGATGGGGCTGGGATAGATGGGGCTGGGATAGGGTTAGATGGGGCTGGGTTAGATGGGGCTGGGATAGATGGGGCTGGGATAGATGGGGCTGGGTTAGATGGGGCTGGGTTAGATGGGGCTGGGTTAGATGGGGCTGGGATAGATGGGGCTGGGATAGATGGGGCTGGGATAGGGTTAGATGGGGCTGGGTTAGATGGGGCTGGGTTAGATGGGGCTGGGATAGATGGGGCTGGGATAGGGTTAGATGGGGCTGGGTTAGATGGGGCTAGGATAGATGGGGCTGGGATAGGGTTAGATGGGGCTGGGTTAGATGGGGCTGGGATAGATGGGGCTGGGTTAGATGGGGCTGGGATAGATGGCGCTGGGATAGATGGGGCTGGGTTAGATGGGGCTGGGATAGATGGGGCTGGGAGAGATGGGGCTGGGATAGATGAGGCTGGGATAGATGGGGCTGGGTTAGATGGGGCTGGGATAGATGGGGCTGGGTTACATGGGGCTGGGTTAGATGGGGCAGGGTTAGATGGGGCTGGGTTAGATGGGGCTGGGATAGATGGGGCTGGGATAGGGTTAGATGGGGCTGGGTTAGATGGGGCTGGGATAGATGGGGCTGGGATAGGGTTAGATGGGGCTGGGTTAGATGGGGCTGGGATAGATGGGGCTGGGATAGGGTTAGATGGGGCTGGGTTAGATGGGGCTGGGTTAGATGGGGTTGGGTTAGATGGGGCTGGGTTAGATGGGGCTGGGATAGATGGGGCTGAGATAGATGGGGCTGGGTTAGATGGGGCTGGGATAGATGGGGCTGGGATAGATTGGGATGGTTTAGATGGGGCTGGGATAGATGGGGCTGGGTTAGATGGGGCAGGGATAGATGGGGCTGGGTTAGATGGGGCTGGGATAGATGGGGCTGGGATAGATGGGGCTGGGTTAGATGGGGCTGGGATAGATGGGATAGGGTTAGATGGGGCTGGGATAGATGGGGCTGGGGTAGATGGGGCTGGGATAGATGGGGCTGGGATAGGGTTAGATGGGGCTGGGTTAGATGGGGCTGGGATAGATGGGGCTGGGTTAGATGGGGCTGGGATAGATGGGGCTGGGTTAGATGGGGCTGGGATAGATGGGGTTCGGTTAGATGGGGCTGGGTTAGATGGGGCTGGGATAGATGGGGCTGGGTTAGATGGGGCTGGGATAGATGGGGCTGGGATAGGGTTAGATGGGGCTGGGTTAGATGGGGCTGGGATAGATGGGGCTGGGATAGGGTTAGATGGGGCTGGGTTAGATGGGGCTGGGATAGATGGGGCTGGGATAGGGTTAGATGGGGCTGGGTTAGATGGGGCTGGGATAGATGGGGCTGGGTTAGATGGGGCTGGGTTAGATGGGGCTGGGATAGATGGGGCTGGGCTAGATGGGGCTGGGTTAGATAGGGCTGGGATTGATGGGGCTGGGTTAGATGGGGCTGGGTTAGATAGGGCTGGGATAGATGGGGCTGGGTTAGATGGGGCTGGGTTAGATGGGGCTGGGTTAGATAGGGCTGGGATAGATGGGGCTGGGTTAGATGGGATAGGGTTAGATGGGGCTGGGTTAGATGGGGCTGGGATAGATGGGGCTGGGTTAGATGGGATAGGGTTAGATGGGGCTGGGTTAGATGGGGCTGGGTTAGATGGGGCTGGGTTAGATGGGGCTGGGTTAGATGGGGCTGGGTTAGATGGGATAGGGTTAGATGGGGCTGGGATAGATGGGGCTGGGTTAGGGTTAGATGGGGCTGGGATAGATGGGGCTGGGTTACATGGGGCTGGGATAGATGGGGCTGTGTTAGATGGGGCTGGGATAGATGGGGCTGGGATAGATGGGGCTGGGATAGATGGGGCTGGGTTAGGGTTAGATGGGGCTGGGATAGATGGGGCTGGGTTCAATGGGGCTGGGATAGATGGGGCTGGGTTAGATGGGGCTGGGATAGATGAGGCTGGGATAGATGGGGCTGGGATAGATGGGGATGGGTTAGATGGGGCTGGGATAGATGGGGATGGGTTAGATGGGGCTGGGTTAGATGGGGCTGGGATAGATGGGGCTGGGATAGATGGGGCTGGGTTAGATGGGGCTGGGATAGATGAGGCTGGGATAGATGGGGCTGGGATAGATGGGGATGGGTTAGATGGGGCTGGGATAGATGGGGATGGGTTAGATGGGGCTGGGTTAGATGGGGCTGGGATAGATGGGGCTGGGATAGATGGGGCTGGGTTAGATGGGGCTGGGATAGATGAGGCTGGGATAGATGGGGATGGGTTAGATGGGGCTGGGTTAGATGGGGCTGGGATAGATGGGGCTGGGTTAGATGGGGCTGGGATAGATGAGGCTGGGATAGGGTTAGATGGGGCTGGGATAGATGGGATAGGGTTAGATGGGGCTGGGTTAGATGAGGCTGGGTTAGATGGGGCTGGGATAGATGGGGCTGGGATAGATGGGGCTGGGATAGATGGGGCTGGGTTAGATGGGGCTGGGTTAGATGGGGCTGGGATAGATGGGGCTGGGTTAGATGGGGCTGGGATAGATGGGGCTGGGATAGATGGGGCTGGGTTAGATGGGGCTGGGATAGATGGGGCTGGGATAGGGTTAGATGGGGCTGTGTTAGATGGGGCTGGGATAGATGGGGCTGGGTTAGATGGGGCTGGGATAGATGGGGCTGGGTTAGATGGGGCTGGGATAGATGGGGCTGGGTTATATGGGGCTGGGTTAGATGGGGCTGGGATAGATGGGGCTGGGATAGATGGGGCTGGGTTAGATGGGGCTGGGATAGATGGGGCTGGGATAGATGGGGCTGGGATAGGGTTAGATGGGGCTGGGTTAGATGGGGCTGGGATAGATGGGGCTGGGATAGATGGGGCTGGGTTAGATGGGGCTGGGTTAGATGGGGCTGGGTTAGATGGGGCTGGGATAGATGGGGCTGGGATAGATGGGGCTGGGATAGGGTTAGATGGGGCTGGGTTAGATGGGGCTGGGTTAGATGGGGCTGGGATAGATGGGGCTGGGATAGGGTTAGATGGGGCTGGGTTAGATGGGGCTAGGATAGATGGGGCTGGGATAGGGTTAGATGGGGCTGGGTTAGATGGGGCTGGGATAGATGGGGCTGGGTTAGATGGGGCTGGGATAGATGGCGCTGGGATAGATGGGGCTGGGTTAGATGGGGCTGGGATAGATGGGGCTGGGAGAGATGGGGCTGGGATAGATGAGGCTGGGATAGATGGGGCTGGGTTAGATGGGGCTGGGATAGATGGGGCTGGGTTACATGGGGCTGGGTTAGATGGGGCAGGGTTAGATGGGGCTGGGTTAGATGGGGCTGGGATAGATGTGGCTGGGATAGGGTTAGATGGGGCTGGGTTAGATGGGGCTGGGATAGATGGGGCTGGGATAGGGTTAGATGGGGCTGGGTTAGATGGGGCTGGGATAGATGGGGCTGGGATAGGGTTAGATGGGGCTGGGTTAGATGGGGCTGGGTTAGATGGGGTTGGGTTAGATGGGGCTGGGTTAGATGGGGCTGGGATAGATGGGGCTGGGTTAGATGGGGCTGGGATAGATGGGGCTGGGATAGATTGGGATGGTTTAGATGGGGCTGGGATAGATGGGGCTGGGTTAGATGGGGCTGGGATAGATGGGGCTGGGATAGGGTTAGATGGGGCTGGGTTAGATGGGGCTGGGTTAGATGGGGTTGGGTTAGATGGGGCTGGGTTAGATGGGGCTGGGATAGATGGGGCTGAGATAGATGGGGCTGGGTTAGATGGGGCTGGGATAGATGGGGCTGGGATAGATTGGGATGGTTTAGATGGGGCTGGGATAGATGGGGCTGGGTTAGATGGGGCAGGGATAGATGGGGCTGGGTTAGATGGGGCTGGGATAGATGGGGCTGGGATAGATGGGGCTGGGTTAGATGGGGCTGGGATAGATGGGATAGGGTTAGATGGGGCTGGGATAGATGGGGCTGGGGTAGATGGGGCTGGGATAGATGGGGCTGGGATAGGGTTAGATGGGGCTGGGTTAGATGGGGCTGGGATAGATGGGGCTGGGTTAGATGGGGCTGGGATAGATGGGGCTGGGTTAGATGGGGCTGGGATAGATGGGGTTCGGTTAGATGGGGCTGGGTTAGATGGGGCTGGGATAGATGGGGCTGGGTTAGATGGGGCTGGGATAGATGGGGCTGGGATAGGGTTAGATGGGGCTGGGTTAGATGGGGCTGGGATAGATGGGGCTGGGATAGGGTTAGATGGGGCTGGGTTAGATGGGGCTGGGATAGATGGGGCTGGGATAGGGTTAGATGGGGCTGGGTTAGATGGGGCTGGGATAGATGGGGCTGGGTTAGATGGGGCTGGGTTAGATGGGGCTGGGATAGATGGGGCTGGGCTAGATGGGGCTGGGTTAGATAGGGCTGGGATTGATGGGGCTGGGTTAGATGGGGCTGGGTTAGATAGGGCTGGGATAGATGGGGCTGGGTTAGATGGGGCTGGGTTAGATGGGGCTGGGTTAGATAGGGCTGGGATAGATGGGGCTGGGTTAGATGGGATAGGGTTAGATGGGGCTGGGTTAGATGGGGCTGGGATAGATGGGGCTGGGTTAGATGGGATAGGGTTAGATGGGGCTGGGTTAGATGGGGCTGGGTTAGATGGGGCTGGGTTAGATGGGGCTGGGTTAGATGGGGCTGGGTTAGATGGGATAGGGTTAGATGGGGCTGGGATAGATGGGGCTGGGTTAGGGTTAGATGGGGCTGGGATAGATGGGGCTGGGTTACATGGGGCTGGGATAGATGGGGCTGTGTTAGATGGGGCTGGGATAGATGGGGCTGGGATAGATGGGGCTGGGATAGATGGGGCTGGGTTAGGGTTAGATGGGGCTGGGATAGATGGGGCTGGGTTCAATGGGGCTGGGATAGATGGGGCTGGGTTAGATGGGGCTGGGATAGATGAGGCTGGGATAGATGGGGCTGGGATAGATGGGGATGGGTTAGATGGGGCTGGGATAGATGGGGATGGGTTAGATGGGGCTGGGTTAGATGGGGCTGGGATAGATGGGGCTGGGATAGATGGGGCTGGGTTAGATGGGGCTGGGATAGATGAGGCTGGGATAGATGGGGCTGGGATAGATGGGGATGGGTTAGATGGGGCTGGGATAGATGGGGATGGGTTAGATGGGGCTGGGTTAGATGGGGCTGGGATAGATGGGGCTGGGATAGATGGGGCTGGGTTAGATGGGGCTGGGATAGATGAGGCTGGGATAGATGGGGATGGGTTAGATGGGGCTGGGTTAGATGGGGCTGGGATAGATGGGGCTGGGTTAGATGGGGCTGGGATAGATGAGGCTGGGATAGGGTTAGATGGGGCTGGGATAGATGGGATAGGGTTAGATGGGGCTGGGTTAGATGAGGCTGGGTTAGATGGGGCTGGGATAGATGGGGCTGGGATAGATGGGGCTGGGATAGATGGGGCTGGGTTAGATGGGGCTGGGTTAGATGGGGCTGGGATAGATGGGGCTGGGTTAGATGGGGCTGGGATAGATGGGGCTGGGATAGATGGGGCTGGGTTAGATGGGGCTGGGATAGATGGGGCTGGGATAGGGTTAGATGGGGCTGTGTTAGATGGGGCTGGGATAGATGGGGCTGGGTTAGATGGGGCTGGGATAGATGGGGCTGGGTTAGATGGGGCTGGGATAGATGGGGCTGGGTTATATGGGGCTGGGTTAGATGGGGCTGGGATAGATGGGGCTGGGATAGATGGGGCTGGGTTAGATGGGGCTGGGATAGATGGGGCTGGGATAGATGGGGCTGGGATAGGGTTAGATGGGGCTGGGTTAGATGGGGCTGGGATAGATGGGGCTGGGATAGATGGGGCTGGGTTAGATGGGGCTGGGTTAGATGGGGCTGGGTTAGATGGGGCTGGGATAGATGGGGCTGGGATAGATGGGGCTGGGATAGGGTTAGATGGGGCTGGGTTAGATGGGGCTGGGTTAGATGGGGCTGGGATAGATGGGGCTGGGATAGGGTTAGATGGGGCTGGGTTAGATGGGGCTAGGATAGATGGGGCTGGGATAGGGTTAGATGGGGCTGGGTTAGATGGGGCTGGGATAGATGGGGCTGGGTTAGATGGGGCTGGGATAGATGGCGCTGGGATAGATGGGGCTGGGTTAGATGGGGCTGGGATAGATGGGGCTGGGAGAGATGGGGCTGGGATAGATGAGGCTGGGATAGATGGGGCTGGGTTAGATGGGGCTGGGATAGATGGGGCTGGGTTACATGGGGCTGGGTTAGATGGGGCAGGGTTAGATGGGGCTGGGTTAGATGGGGCTGGGATAGATGGGGCTGGGATAGGGTTAGATGGGGCTGGGTTAGATGGGGCTGGGATAGATGGGGCTGGGATAGGGTTAGATGGGGCTGGGTTAGATGGGGCTGGGATAGATGGGGCTGGGATAGGGTTAGATGGGGCTGGGTTAGATGGGGCTGGGTTAGATGGGGTTGGGTTAGATGGGGCTGGGTTAGATGGGGCTGGGATAGATGGGGCTGAGATAGATGGGGCTGGGTTAGATGGGGCTGGGATAGATGGGGCTGGGATAGATTGGGATGGTTTAGATGGGGCTGGGATAGATGGGGCTGGGTTAGATGGGGCAGGGATAGATGGGGCTGGGTTAGATGGGGCTGGGATAGATGGGGCTGGGATAGATGGGGCTGGGTTAGATGGGGCTGGGATAGATGGGATAGGGTTAGATGGGGCTGGGATAGATGGGGCTGGGGTAGATGGGGCTGGGATAGATGGGGCTGGGATAGGGTTAGATGGGGCTGGGTTAGATGGGGCTGGGATAGATGGGGCTGGGTTAGATGGGGCTGGGATAGATGGGGCTGGGTTAGATGGGGCTGGGATAGATGGGGTTCGGTTAGATGGGGCTGGGTTAGATGGGGCTGGGATAGATGGGGCTGGGTTAGATGGGGCTGGGATAGATGGGGCTGGGATAGGGTTAGATGGGGCTGGGTTAGATGGGGCTGGGATAGATGGGGCTGGGATAGGGTTAGATGGGGCTGGGTTAGATGGGGCTGGGATAGATGGGGCTGGGATAGGGTTAGATGGGGCTGGGTTAGATGGGGCTGGGATAGATGGGGCTGGGTTAGATGGGGCTGGGTTAGATGGGGCTGGGATAGATGGGGCTGGGCTAGATGGGGCTGGGTTAGATAGGGCTGGGATTGATGGGGCTGGGTTAGATGGGGCTGGGTTAGATAGGGCTGGGATAGATGGGGCTGGGTTAGATGGGGCTGGGTTAGATGGGGCTGGGTTAGATAGGGCTGGGATAGATGGGGCTGGGATAGATGGGGCTGGGATAGATGGGGCTGGGATAGATGGGGCTGGGTTAGTTGGGGCTGGGTTAGATGGGGCTGGGATAGATGGGGCTGGGTTAGATGGGGCTGGGTTAGATGGGGCTGGGATAGATGGGGCTGGGATAGATGGGGCTGGGTTAGATGGGGCTGGGTTAGATGGGGCTGGGATAGATGGGGCTGGGTTAGGGCTGGGTTAGATAGGGCTGGGATAGATGGGGCTGGGTTAGATGGGGCTGGGTTAGATGGGGCTGGGTTAGATAGGGCTGGGATAGATGGGGCTGGGATAGATGGGGCTGGGTTAGATGGGGCTGGGATAGATGGGGCAGGGTTAGATGGGGCTGGGTTAGATGGGGCTGGGTTAGATGGGGCTGGGTTAGATGGGGCTGGGATAGATGGGGCTGGGTTAGATGGGGCTGGGTTAGATGGGGCTGGGTTAGATGGGGCTGGGTTAGATGGGGCTGGGTTAGATGGGGCTGGGTTAGATGGGGCTGGGTTAGATGGGATAGGGTTAGATGGGGATGAATTTCCTGGGTTCGTAGTGCAGGGAACACGTTGCAAGTGTGCCTATAAGCAGCTTTCATTACTACCTTTGTATCAACAACAACAAGAATGACATCATATCTTTATCAACCTCAGTGTGGCATAAAAAGCACACACACACACACACACACACACACACACACACACACACACACACACACACACACACACACACACACACACACACACACGTCATCTCTCCACCTGGTGTGGCCTGCAGATGAATGTGGGGGAGATAAGGGGATTGAAATGATTTGATACAGGATCCACCACACTGATTACAGACTACATATTACAGGGAACCAGGCTGTCTTCTTTTCAAATATCTGTTTTACTGTCAATGACAGGATATCGTGGATAATCTCTCTCCCGTGGCAATAAAGCCCCCTGAGAAACACATGTTAACATTACCAAATTAAGTGAAATAGATTAAAAAAACAAAAAGTGAAATTAACAATAAAAAAATGAACAGTAAAACATTACACAGAAGATACAAAAGAATAAAGACATTTCAAATGTCATATTATGTCTAGATAGAGTGTTGTAACACTGTAAACACTGATATATAAGGCCTTATTGGGTAAAATGTCACTTTATCTCGGTTCTTTTCTTAAATCAGGTCAGTAAATAAATAACAATTAGGGTCCCATTCTCATTTGCTTCTAACAGTAGCAAGACATTAGATCAGGTCGTGGTAGAAATAGTTGTAGTTACTCAGCTCCGTGATCCTGGAATTCTCTCCTGAACATTTTAACCTTCCATGATTTAGTCACGTTGGTGGAGTTGATCGATGTATATATCACAGAAGAGTGTGGCTTCAGGACAGCTGTTTTTGACTTAGTTTTACTTAGTTTTAGTTACATGTGCGTTTCTTTACGTAACATGTAATTGTTGTAGTGCATGTGTGTCTTTTGTCTTTTTCAATGTTGTGTTTGTTTATGTAAGTTGTTTTGTCTGATACTTTGTGCCTGCCCTTCCCTCCCTGTCTCCCTCTCTCCCCCTCCACCTCTCTCCCTCTCTCCCCCTCCACCTCTCTCCCTCTCTCCCCCTCCACCTCTCTCCCTCTCTCCCCCTCCACCTCTCTCACTCTCCTCTCCCCCCCTCTCCCTTCCTCTCCCTCTCTCCCCCTCCACCTCTCTCCCTCTCTCCCCCTTCACCTCTCTCACTCTCCTCTCCCCCTATCCTTCCCTCCATCCCTCCCTCTCTCCCCCTCCACCTCTCTCACTCTCCTCTCCCCCCCTCTCCCCCTATCCTTCCCTCCCTCTCTCCCTCTCTCCCCCTCCACCTCTCTCTCTCCTCCCCCCCCCTCTCCCTCTCTCCCCCTCCACCTCCCTCCCTCTCTCCCTCTCTCCCCCACTCTCCCTCCCTCCCTCCCTCTCTCCCCCTCCACCTCTCTCCCTCTCCACCTCTCTCACTCTCCTCTCCCCCCCTCTCCCTTCCTCTCCCCCTATCCCTCCCTCTCTCCCTCTCTCCCCCTCCACCTCTCTCTCTCCTCTCCCCCTATCCTTCCCTCCCTCTCTCCCTCTCTCCCCCTCCACCTCTCTCACTCTCCTCTCCCCCCCTCTCCCCCTATCCTTCCCTCCATCCCTCCCTCTCCCCCACTCTCCCTCTCTCCCCCTCCACCTCTCTCACTCTCCTCTCCCCCCCTCTCCCTTCCTCTCCCCCTATCCTTCCCTCCATCCCTCCCTCTCCCCCACTCTCCCTCCATCTCTTCTCCCCCACTCTCCCTCCACCTCTCTCCCCCTCCACCTCTCTCACTCTCCTCTCCCCCCCCTCTCCCTTCCTCTCCCCCTATCCTTCCTCCATCCCTCCCTCTCCCCCACTCTCCCTCCATCTCTTCTCCCCCACTCTCCCTCCACCTCTCTCCCCCTCCACCTCTCTCACTCTCCTCTCCCCCCCTCTCCCTTCCTCTCCCCCTATCCTTCCCTCCATCCCTCCCTCTCCCCCACTCTCCCTCCATCTCTTCTCCCCCACTCTCCCTCCATCTCTTCTCCCCCCTCTCCCTCCCACTCTCCCTCTCCCCCCCTTCCTCTCCCCCCTCCCCCTCCCCAACTCTCAATCCCTCTCGCTCCCCAACTCTCCCTCCCTCCCCCTCCTTCCCTCCATCCCTCCCTCCATAGCTACACCTGTAAGATGTTAAAGTATGTTGACCCAGCGTTTCAAACCATTCATTAAGCTTTTAAACTGCAGAGAATTCTCAGAGATCTTCCCTTTAGATGTTTCCCCCTGGCTCCCACCAAATGGCATATCAAGTTCAGGAAATTAGCCAGTTCCTGTTGGGGGAAGGGGGGAAGAGAGGGAAAGAGCTGAAATAGAGATAGGAGAGAGCTGAGAGAGA
>NC_074665.1:5934194-6181694 GCF_029448725.1 Salvelinus fontinalis | reverse complement strand
GGCCTCACCCTACTAGAACATTCTGCAGCACCCGGCCTCACCCTACTAGAACATTCTGCAGCACCCGGCCTCACCCTACTAGAACATTCTGCGGCACCCGGCCTCACCCTACTAGAACATTCTGCGGCACCCGGCCTCACTCTACTAGAACATTCTGCAGCACCCGGCCTCACCCTACTAGAACATTCTGCAGCACCCGGCCTCACCCTACTAGAACATTCTGCAGCACCCGGCCTCACCCTACTAGAACATTCTGCAGCACCCGGCCTCACCCTACTAGAACATTCTGCAGCACCCGGCCTCACCCTACTAGAACATTCTGCAGCACCCGGCCTCACCCTACTAGAACATTCTGCAGCACCCGGCCTCACCCTACTAGAACATTCTGCAGCACCCGGCCTCACCCTACTAGAACATTCTGCAGCACCCGGCCTCACCCTACTAGAACATTCTGCAGCACCTCACCCTACTAGAACATTCTGCAGCACCCGGCCTCACCCTACTAGAACATTCTGCAGCACCCGGCCTCACCCTACTAGAACATTCTGCAGCACCCGGCCTCACCCTACTAGAACATTCTGCAGCACCCGGCCTCACCCTACTAGAACATTCTGCAGCACCCGGCCTCACCCTACTAGAACATTCTGCAGCACCCGGCCTCACCCTACTAGAACATTCTGCAGCACCCGGCCTCACCCTACTAGAACATTCTGCAGCACCCGGCCTCACCCTACTAGAACATTCTGCAGCACCCGGCCTCACCCTACTAGAACATTCTGCAGCACCCGGCCTCACCCTACTAGAACATTCTGCAGCACCCGGCCTCACCCTACTAGAACATTCTGCAGCACCCGGCCTCACCCTACTAGAACATTCTGCAGCACCCGGCCTCACCCTACTAGAACATTCTGCGGCACCCGGCCTCACCCTACTAGAACAGTCTGCAGCACCCGGCCTCACTCTACTAGAACATTCTGCAGCACCCGGCCTCACCCTACTAGAACATTCTGCAGCACCCGGCCTCACCCTACTAGAACATTCTGCAGCACCCGGCCTCACCCTACTAGAACATTCTGCAGCACCCGGCCTCACCCTACTAGAACATTCTGCAGCACCCGGCCTCACCCTACTAGAACATTCTGCAGCACCCGGCCTCACCCTACTAGAACATTCTGCAGCACCCGGCCTCACCCTACTAGAACATTCTGCAGCACCCGGCCTCACCCTACTAGAACATTCTGCAGCACCCGGCCTCACCCTACTAGAACATTCTGCAGCACCCGGCCTCACCCTACTAGAACAGTCTGCAGCACCCGGCCTCACCCTACTAGAACATTCTGCAGCACCCGGCCTCACCCTACTAGAACATTCTGCAGCACCCGGCCTCACCCTACTAGAACATTCTGCAGCACCCGGCCTCACCCTACTAGAACATTCTGCAGCACCCGGCCTCACCCTACTAGAACATTCTGCAGCACCCGGCCTCACCCTACTAGAACAGTCTGCAGCACCCGGCCTCACCCTACTAGAACATTCTGCAGCACCCGGCCTCACCCTACTAGAACAGTCTGCAGCACCCGGCCTCACCCTACTAGAACAGTCTGCAGCACCCGGCCTCACTCTACTAGAACATTCTGCAGCACCCGGCCTCACCCTACTAGAACAGTCTGCAGCACCCGGCCTCACCCTACTAGAACAGTCTGCAGCACCCGGCCTCACCCTACTAGAACAGTCTGCAGCACCCGGCCTCACTCTACTAGAACATTCTGCAGCACCCGGCCTCACCCTACTAGAACAGTCTGCAGGACCCGGCCTCACCCTACTAGAACAGTCTGCAGCACCCTACTAGAACAGTCTGCAGCACCCGGCCTCACCCTACTAGAACAGTCTGCAGCACCCGGCCTCACCCTACTAGAACATTCTGCAGCACCCGGCCTCACCCTACTAGAACATTCTGCAGCACCCGGCCTCACCCTACTAGAACATTCTGCAGCACCCGGCCTCACTCTACTAGAACATTCTGCAGCACCCGGCCTCACCCTACTAGAACATTCTGCAGCACCCGGCCTCACCCTACTAGAACATTCTGCAGCACCCGGCCTCACTCTACTAGAACATTCTGCAGCACCCGGCCTCACCCTACTAGAACATTCTGCAGCACCCGGCCTCACCCTACTAGAACATTCTGCAGCACCCGGCCTCACTCTACTAGAACATTCTGCAGCACCCGGCCTCACCCTACTAGAACATTCTGCAGCACCCGGCCTCACCCTACTAGAACATTCTGCAGCACCCGGCCTCACCCTACTAGAACATTCTGCAGCACCCGGCCTCACCCTACTAGAACAGTCTGCAGCACCCGGCCTCACTCTACTAGAACATTCTGCAGCACCCGGCCTCACCCTACTAGAACATTCTGCAGCACCCGGCCTCACTCTACTAGAACATTCTGCAGCACCCGGCCTCACCCTACTAGAACATTCTGCAGCACCCGGCCTCACCCTACTAGAACATTCTGCAGCACCCGGCCTCACTCTACTAGAACATTCTGCAGCACCCGGCCTCACCCTACTAGAACATTCTGCAGCACCCGGCCTCACCCTACTAGAACAGTCTGCAGCACCCGGCCTCACCCTACTAGAACATTCTGCAGCACCCGGCCTCACCCTACTAGAACATTCTGCAGCACCCGGCCTCACCCTACTAGAACATTCTGCAGCACCCGGCCTCACCCTACTAGAACATTCTGCAGCACCCGGCCTCACCCTACTAGAACATTCTGCAGCACCCGGCCTCACCCTACTAGAACATTCTGCAGCACCCGGCCTCACCCTACTAGAACATTCTGCAGCACCCGGCCTCACCCTACTAGAACATTCTGCAGCACCCGGCCTCACCCTACTAGAACATTCTGCGGCACCCGGCCTCACCCTACTAGAACATTCTGCGGCACCCGGCCTCACTCTACTAGAACATTCTGCAGCACCCGGCCTCACCCTACTAGAACATTCTGCAGCACCCGGCCTCACCCTACTAGAACATTCTGCAGCACCCGGCCTCACCCTACTAGAACATTCTGCAGCACCCGGCCTCACCCTACTAGAACATTCTGCAGCACCCGGCCTCACCCTACTAGAACATTCTGCAGCACCCGGCCTCACCCTACTAGAACATTCTGCAGCACCCGGCCTCACCCTACTAGAACATTCTGCAGCACCCGGCCTCACCCTACTAGAACATTCTGCAGCACCTCACCCTACTAGAACATTCTGCAGCACCCGGCCTCACCCTACTAGAACATTCTGCAGCACCCGGCCTCACCCTACTAGAACATTCTGCAGCACCCGGCCTCACCCTACTAGAACATTCTGCAGCACCCGGCCTCACCCTACTAGAACATTCTGCAGCACCCGGCCTCACCCTACTAGAACAGTCTGCAGCACCCGGCCTCACCCTACTAGAACATTCTGCAGCACCCGGCCTCACCCTACTAGAACAGTCTGCAGCACCCGGCCTCACTCTACTAGAACATTCTGCAGCACCCGGCCTCACCCTACTAGAACATTCTGCAGCACCCGGCCTCACCCTACTAGAACATTCTGCAGCACCCGGCCTCACCCTACTAGAACATTCTGCAGCACCCGGCCTCACCCTACTAGAACATTCTGCAGCACCCGGCCTCACCCTACTAGAACATTCTGCAGCACCCGGCCTCACCCTACTAGAACATTCTGCAGCACCCGGCCTCACCCTACTAGAACATTCTGCAGCACCCGGCCTCACCCTACTAGAACATTCTGCAGCACCCGGCCTCACCCTACTAGAACATTCTGCAGCACCTCACCCTACTAGAACATTCTGCAGCACCCGGCCTCACCCTACTAGAACATTCTGCAGCACCCGGCCTCACCCTACTAGAACATTCTGCAGCACCCGGCCTCACCCTACTAGAACATTCTGCAGCACCCGGCCTCACCCTACTAGAACATTCTGCAGCACCCGGCCTCACCCTACTAGAACAGTCTGCAGCACCCGGCCTCACCCTACTAGAACATTCTGCAGCACCCGGCCTCACCCTACTAGAACAGTCTGCAGCACCCGGCCTCACTCTACCGACATCCGGTTTGGGGCGAGCGGTCGCATTTGCATTCGCTCTGCATTCGCTCTGCAGGTAGTATAACTTTTATAACTTTTCATTACATTTCATTATAGTACAACGATTTAATTTGTCCAACCTTAGCAATTTCTTCTTAACTAGCTACATAGCCGTCTGTGTATCAAAGATAACTGCGTAATTATCGTATTTCGTCGTCTCGTTGTCCACTGCTATCTGCCCAGCAGCTAGCAAACGTCCACCGTCTACCGAATAGTAGTATAACTTTTCATTACATTTCATTATAGTACAACGGTCTGATTTTCATTTTCATTACAGTACAACGGTTTGATTTGTTTGATCTTAGCTAGCTACATAGCCGTCTTTTATCAAACATAATTGCGTCGTTATTGAGGTTCGCTAGCGAGCTATTTTCGTTCGAAATTAACGCAACGTAGCCAACACTGCTAGCTAGCCAGCTTGCCACCGAAGAGCATTGTAGAAACGATTACAATACAACGGAACGACTTGTTTTGTGTAGTGTTAGCTAGCTACATAGTTTTCTTTGCTAGCTTTGTATCTAAGATAATTGTGTAACTCTGAGTAATTATCGGTTAGCTACCCAGCTAGTTTCGCCTGCCGCGCTGCCGTCCTCCTACCTAGCCAACACTGCTAGCTAACACTGCTAGCTAGCCAACTTCTACCGAATAGCAGCACTGTAGAAACTTACATTACAACGGAACGACTTGATTAGCGTAGTGTTAGCTAGTTGTCTTTGCTGTCCTTGTATCCATGATAATTGTGTAGTTTAGAGAAACTTAGAGAAACTGTCGAGGTCACCTAGCCAGCTTCACTTTCAACAACGCAGCTACTGCTAGCCAGGCTACTTCACCAGCCAGCAGTACTATATCATTTTAGTCAATAAGATTTTTAATTTTATTGATTTTTTGCTACGTAAGCTTAACTTTCTGAACATTCGAGACGTGTAGCCCACTTGTCATTCTAATCCCCTTTGCTTTAGCGTAGCCTCTTCTGTAGCCTGTCAAATATGTGTCTGTCTATCCCTGTTCTCTCCTCTCTGCACAGACCATACAAACGCCTCACACCGCGTGGCCGCGCCCACCCTAACCTGGTGGTCCCAGCCCGCACGACCCACGTGGAGTTCCAGGTCTCCGGTAGCCTCTGGAACTGCCGATCCGCGGCCAACAAGGCAGAGCTCATCTCAGCCTATGCGTCCCTCCAGTCCCTCGACTTCTTGGCACTGACGGAAACATGGCTCACCACAGATAACACTGCTACTCCTACTGCTCTCTCTTCGTCTGCCCACGTGTTCTCGCACACCCCGAGAGCTTCTGGTCAGCGGGGTGGTGGCACCGGGATCCTCATCTCTCCCAAGTGGTCATTCTCTCTTTCTCCCCTTACCCATCTGTCTATCGCCTCCTTTGAATTCCATGCTGTCACAGTTACCAGCCCTTTCAAGCTTAACATCCTTATCATTTATCGCCCTCCAGGTTCCCTTGGAGAGTTCATCAATGAGCTTGATGCCTTGATAAGCTCCTTTCCTGAGGACGGCTCACCTCTCACAGTTCTGGGTGACTTTAACCTCCCCATGTCTACCTTTGACTCATTCCTCTCCGCCTCCTTCTTTCCACTCCTCTCCTCTTTTGACCTCACCCTCTCACCTTCCCCCCCTACTCACAAGGCAGGCAATACGCTTGACCTCATCTTTACTAGATGCTGTTCTTCCACTAACCTCATTGCAACTCCCCTCCAAGTCTCCGACCACTACCTTGTATCCTTTTCCCTCTCGCTCTCATCCAACACTTCCCACACTGCCCCTACTCGGATGGTATCGCGCCGTCCCAACCTTCGCTCTCTCTCCCCCGCTACTCTCTCCTCTTCCATCCTATCATCTCTTCCCTCTGCCCAAACCTTCTCCAACCTATCTCCTGATTCTGCCTCCTCAACCCTCCTCTCCTCCCTTTCTGCATCCTTTGACTCTCTATGTCCCCTATCCTCCAGGCCGGCTCGGTCCTCCCCTCCCGCTCCGTGGCTCGACGACTCATTGCGAGCTCACAGAACAGGGCTCCGGGCAGCCGAGCGGAAATGGAGGAAAACTCGCCTCCCTGCGGACCTGGCATCCTTTCACTCCCTCCTCTCTACATTTTCCTCTTCTGTCTCTGCTGCTAAAGCCACTTTCTACCACTCTAAATTCCAAGCATCTGCCTCTAACCCTAGGAAGCTCTTTGCCACCTTCTCCTCCCTCCTGAATCCTCCTCCCCCTCCCCCCCCCTCCTCCCTCTCTGCAGACGACTTCGTCAACCATTTTGAAAAGAAGGTCGACGACATCCGATCCTCGTTTGCTAAGTCAAACGACACCGCTGGTTCTGCTCACACTGCCCTACCCTGTGCTTTGACCTCTTTCTCTCCTCTCTCTCCAGATGAAATCTCGCGTCTTGTGACGGCCGGCCGCCCAACAACCTGCCCGCTTGACCCTATCCCCTCCTCTCTTCTCCAGACCATTTCCGGAGACCTTCTCCCTTACCTCACCTCGCTCATCAACTCATCCCTGACCGCTGGCTACGTCCCTTCCGTCTTCAAGAGAGCGAGAGTTGCACCCCTTCTGAAAAAACCTACACTCGATCCCTCCGATGTCAACAACTACAGACCAGTATCCCTTCTTTCTTTTCTCTCCAAAACTCTTGAACGTGCCGTCCTTGGCCAGCTCTCCTGCTATCTCTCTCAGAATGACCTTCTTGATCCAAATCAGTCAGGTTTCAAGACTAGTCACTCAACTGAGACTGCTCTTCTCTGTATCACGGAGGCGCTCCGCACTGCTAAAGCTAACTCTCTTTCCTCTGCTCTCATCCTTCTAGACCTATCGGCTGCCTTCGATACTGTGAACCATCAGATCCTCCTCTCCACCCTCTCCGAGTTGGGCATCTCCGGCGCGGCCCACGCTTGGATTGCGTCCTACCTGACAGGTCGCTCCTACCAGGTGGCGTGGCGAGAATCTGTCTCCTCACCACGCGCTCTCACCACTGGTGTCCCCCAGGGCTCTGTTCTAGGCCCTCTCCTATTCTCGCTATACACCAAGTCACTTGGCTCTGTCATAACCTCACATGGTCTCTCCTATCATTGCTATGCAGACGACACACAACTAATCTTCTCCTTTCCCCCTTCTGATGACCAGGTGGCGAATCGCATCTCTGCATGTCTGGCAGACATATCAGTGTGGATGACGGATCACCACCTCAAGCTGAACCTCGGCAAGACGGAGCTGCTCTTCCTCCCGGGGAAGGACTGCCCGTTCCATGATCTCGCCATCACGGTTGACAACTCCATTGTGTCCTCCTCCCAGAGCGCTAAGAACCTTGGCGTGATCCTGGACAACACCCTGTCGTTCTCAACTAACATCAAGGCGGTGGCCCGTTCCTGTAGGTTCATGCTCTACAACATCCGCAGAGTACGACCCTGCCTCACACAG
The DNA here is from genome assembly GCF_029448725.1 of Salvelinus fontinalis. Lineage (NCBI taxonomy): Eukaryota > Metazoa > Chordata > Actinopteri > Salmoniformes > Salmonidae > Salvelinus > Salvelinus fontinalis. Next base: position 6,174,114 of record NC_074665.1, on the reverse strand, counting down.
GAAGCGGCGCAGGTCCTAATCCAGGCACTTGTCATCTCCCGTCTGGATTACTGCAACTCGCTGTTGGCTGGGCTCCCTGCCTGTGCCATCAAACCCCTACAACTCATCCAGAACGCCGCAGCCCGTCTGGTGTTCAACCTTCCCAAGTTCTCTCACGTCACCCCGCTCCTCCGCTCTCTCCACTGGCTTCCAGTTGAAGCTCGCATCCGCTACAAGACCATGGTGCTTGCCTACGGAGCTGTGAGGGGAACGGCACCTCAGTACCTTCAGGCTCTGATCAGGCCCTACACCCAAACAAGGGCACTGCGTTCATCCACCTCTGGCCTGCTCGCCTCCCTACCACTGAGGAAGTACAGTTCCCGCTCAGCCCAGTCAAAACTGTTCGCTGCTCTGGCACCCCAATGGTGGAACAAACTCCCTCACGACGCCAGGACAGCGGAGTCAATCACCACCTTCCGGAGACACCTGAAACCCCACCTCTTCAAGGAATACCTAGGATAGGATAAAGCAATCCTTCTGCCCCCCCCCCCCCCCCCTTAAAAGATTTAGATGCACTATTGTAAAGTGGCTGCTCCACTGGATGTCATTAGGTGAATGCACCAATTTGTAAGTCGCTCTGGATAAGAGCGTCTGCTAAATGACTTAAATGTAATGTAAATGTAAATGTACTAGAACATTCTGCAGCACCCGGCCTCACCCTACTAGAACATTCTGCAGCACCCGGCCTCACCCTACTAGAACATTCTGCAGCACCCGGCCTCACCCTACTAGAACATTCTGCAGCACCCGGCCTCACCCTACTAGAACATTCTGCAGCACCCGGCCTCACCCTACTAGAACATTCTGCAGCACCCGGCCTCACCCTACTAGAACATTCTGCAGCACCCGGCCTCACCCTACTAGAACATTCTGCAGCCCCCACATCAACAGTAACTTCCACAAAGCTGTGAACGAAGGGCCTTCTAGGACATCAAAAGGAACAGAAAACTCAACATAGAAATTAGGATCTGGCAACAACAAAATACTCCGGTCAGTTATGGAACCCATTGCCCTTTACGGTTGTGTGGTCCGCTCTCCAACCAAGAATTGACAATTGAGACTCTGCATGCAGAAATCTGCAACAAAAGTTATCTTGAGAGTACAACACAAAACCCCTGAAAAATGCACAGCAGAATTAGGACTGTAACCATAAATTGCCAAAATCCAGAAAATTCCAGAACAATCTAAAGGAAAACGATGCCCACACATTCCATAAGAAAGCCATCACCTACAGAGAGATGAACCTGGAGAAGAGCCCCAGAACAGCAACACAGTTAGACCCCAAAAAATCATGAGAAAACTAAAAGATAATTACTTGACACATTGGAAAGAATTTACAATATACCTGAGCAAACTAGAATGCTATTTGGCCCTAAACAGAGAGTACACAGCGGCAGAATACCTGACCTCAATACCTCACTTAAAGAAAGCTTACAAACTCAATGAGCATAGCCTTGCTATTCAGAGAGGCTGCCGTAGGCAGACATGGCTGTCAAGAGAAGACAGGCTATGTGCACACTGCCCACAAAATGAGGTGGAAACTGAGCTGCACTTCCTAACCTCCTGCCCAATGTATAACCATATTAGAGACACATATTTCCCTCAGATTACACAGACCCACAAATAATTCGAAAACAAATCCAATTTTGATAAACTCCCATATCTACTGGGTGAATTACCACAGTGTGCCATCACAGCAGCAAGATTTGTGACCTGTTGCCTCAAGAAAAGGGCAACCAGTGAAGAACAAACAGCATTGTAGATATAACCTACAGTTGAAGTCTGAAGTTTACATACACTTAGGTCGGAGTCATTAAAACTCGTTTTTCAACCACTCCACAAATGTCTTGTTAACAAACTATAGTTTTGGCAAGTCGGTTAGGACATCTACTTTGTGCATGACACGAGTCATTTTTCCAACAATTGTTTACAGACAGATTATTTAACTTATAATTCACTGTATCACAATTCCAGTGGGTCAGAAGTTTACATACACTAAGTTGACTGTGCCTTTAAACAGCTTGGAAAATTCCAGAAATTGATGTAATGGCTTTAGAAGCTTCTGATAGGCTAATTGACATAATTTGAGTTAATTGGAGGTGTATCTGTGGATGCATTTCAAGGCCTACCTTCAAACTCAGTGTCTCTTTGCTTGACATCATGGGAAAATCAAAAGAAATCAGCCAAGACCTCAACACATTTTTGTAGATCTCCACACGTCCCGTTCATCCTTGGAAGCATTTTCCAAACACCTGAAGGTACCACGTTCATCTGTACAAACAATAGTACGCAAATATAAACACCATGGGACCACGCAGCTGTCATACCGCTCAGGAAGGAGACGCGTTCTGTCTCCTAGAGATGAACGTACTTTGGTGCGAAAAGTGCAAATCAATGTGGAAGCCTACCTGAAACGTTTAAAGGCAATGCTACCAAATACTAATTGAGTGTAAACTTCTGGCCCAAATGGGAATGTGATGAAAGAAATAAAAGCTGAAATAAATAATTCTCTCTACTATTATTCTGACATTTCACATTCTTAAAATAAAGTGGTGATCCTAACTGACCTAAAACAGGACATTTTTACTCTGATTAAATGTCAGGAATTGTGGAAAACTGAGTTGAAATGTATTTGTCTAAGGTGTATGTAAACTTCCGACTTCAACTATATATTTATGTTTATTTATTCTCCTTTTTGTACTTTAACTATTTGCACATTGTTACATCACAATATATACTGAGAGAGAGCGAGCGAGAGAGGCGGGGGGGGGGTGGGGGGGGAGACAGAGAGACAGAGAGAGAGAAAGAGGGGAAGGGAGAGAGAGAGACAGAGAGAGAGAGAGAGAGAGAGTATTGTAATTGTATTGTAAATTGTAAATAAGCTTTGGCAATATGTACATTGTTACGTCATGCCAATAAAGCAAATTGAATTGAATTGAATTGTATTGAATTGAATTGAATTGAGAGAGACAGGGGGGGAAGAGAGAGAGAGAGACAGAGAGAGAGAGAGAGAGATGGGGGGGAAGAGAGAAGCTAATACAGCCAAATTCTACAACCAACCACCAGTCAGCCCTGCTGAACAAAACCAGGGGCGAAACTCACAGAGATCCATCTCCCATCGTTCCCGTAGACTGAAATGTTTTGGCAACTTAGTGCCCTTCAATCATGTTCCATTTTGGAACAAGCTCCTGGGTCAGCGCACAATGTACAATATCACAGCGACCTTCTGACAGAGGCGGGTCTATTCACGACTCCCTAGACAGCACAGGACTGGATGGAACCTCTCCCATTGATCCTGGCTTTGTAACACAGCTGTGTGTGTGTGTGTGTGTGTGTGTGTGTGTGTGTGTGTGTGTGTGTGTGTGTGTGTGTGTGTGTGTGTGTGTGTGTGTGTGTGTGTGTGTGTGTGTGTGTGTGTGTGACCTCCTCAATCGTTAGGTCACTTAATATCCTCTAGTCTGATTGGTGCAGAGGACTGCTGGGAAGGACGGGGGCTCCAGTCCACGCATGCGCACACACACACACACACACACACACACACACACACACACGCACGCACGCACGCACGCACGCACACACACACACACGCGCGCGCTCACAAGCACACGAGGAACCAATCAACACCACCTTCTCATACTGCCATAGAAAACAACCACCAAATAAACCACCAACCAGGAAGCAGGAAGTAGCCCTGGGAAAATAATCAGACACTCCACCTCGTGAACCCTTTGTCAACAGAGACCATCTGTATATAGAGGTTCTATCAACAGAGACCATCTGTATATAGAGGTTCTATCAACAGAGTCCGTCTGTATATAGAGGTTCTATCAACAGAGACCGTCTGTATATAGAGGTTCTATCAACAGAGACCATCTGTATATAGAGGTTCTATCAACAGAGATCGTCTGTATATAGAGGTTCTATCAACAGAGACCATCTGTATATAGAGGTTCTATCAACAGAGACCATCTGTATATAGAGGTTCTATCAACAGAGACCATCTGTATATAGAGGTTCTATCAACAGACCATCTGTATATAGAGGTTCTATCAAGAGAGACCATCTGTATATAGAGGTTCCATCAACAGAGACCATCTGTATATAGAGGTTCTATCAACAGAGACCATCTGTATATAGAGGTTATATCAACAGAGACCATCTGTATATAGAGGTTCTATCAACAGAGACCATCTGTATATAGAGGTTCTATCAACAGACCATCTGTATATAGAGGTTCTATCAAGAGAGACCATCTGTATATAGAGGTTCCATCAACAGAGACCATCTGTATATAGAGGTTCTATCAACAGAGACCGTCTGTATATAGAGGTTCTATCAACAGAGACCGTCTGTATATAGAGGTTCTATCAACAGAGACCATCTGTATATAGAGGTTCTATCAACAGAGATCGTCTGTATATAGAGGTTCTATCAACAGAGACCATCTGTATATAGAGGTTCTATCAACAGAGACCGTCTGTATATAGAGGTTCTATCAACAGAGACCATCTGTATATAGAGGTTCTATCAACAGAGACCATCTGTATATAGAGGTTCTATCAACAGAGACCGTCTGTATATAGAGGTTCTATCAACAGAGACCGTCTGTATATAGAGGTTCTATCAACAGAGACCATCTGTATATAGAGGTTCTATCAACAGAGACCGTCTGTATATAGAGGTTCTATCAACAGAGACCATCTGTATATAGAGGTTCTATCAACAGAGACCATCTGTATATAGAGGTTCCATCAACAGAGACCATCTGTATATAGAGGTTCTATCAACAGAGAACGTCTGTATATAGAGGTTCTATCAACAGAGACCGTCTGTATATAGAGGTTCTATCAACAGAGACCATCTGTATATAGAGGTTCTATCAACAGAGACCGTCTGTATATAGAGGTTCTATCAACAGAGACCATCTGTATATAGAGGTTCTATCAACAGAGACCGTCTGTATATAGAGGTTCTATCAACAGAGACCGTCTGTATATAGAGGTTTTATCAACAGAGACCATCTGTATATAGAGGTTCTATCAACAGAGACCATCTGTATATAGAGGTTCTATCAACAGAGACCGTCTGTATATAGAGGTTCTATCAACAGAGACCGTCTGTATATAGAGGTTCTATCAACAGACCATCTGTATATAGAGGTTCTATCAACAGAGACCATCTGTATATAGAGGTTCTATCAACAGAGACCGTCTGTATATAGAGGTTCTATCAACAGAGACCATCTGTATATAGAGGTTCTATCAACAGAGACCATCTGTATATAGAGGTTCTATCAACAGAGACCATCTGTATATAGAGGTTCTATCAACAGAGACCATCTGTATATAGAGGTTCAATCAACAGAGACCATCTGTATATAGAGGTTCTATCAACAGAGACCGTCTGTATATAGAGGTTCTATCAACAGAGACCATCTGTATATAGAGGTTCTATCAACAGAGACCATCTGTATATAGAGGTTCTATCAACAGACCATCTGTATATAGAGGTTCAATCAACAGAGACCATCTGTATATAGAGGTTCTATCAACAGAGACCATCTGTATATAGAGGTTCTATCAACAGAGACCATCTGTATATAGAGGTTCTATCAACAGACCATCTGTATATAGAGGTTCTATCAACAGAGACCATCTGTATATAGAGGTTCTATCAACAGACCATCTGTATATAGAGGTTCTATCAACAGAGACCATCTGTATATAGAGGTTCTATCAACAGAGATCGTCTGTATCAAGGGTTTCGGTCGATTTGGATGTCAGAAATGACTGCCGGCGTGTGGACAGCTAGGCTCCACCCACCCCGGTGGCACGAATGATGGTGTGGGGACACAGGCCACGCCCACACCGGTCCGTGACCTTTGCCCTTGTCAAGGGCTGAGAAGGGTCAGACATGCAGGGTGGTATGGTGTCACGGACTGAAACCTAAGCCTGTCTGTTTCCATTCCTCTCTGTCCAAACATAAGGACCCCGTGGCACAACAAACACACCAGGGGGACTGACACACACACACACACACACGCACACGCACACGCACACGCACACGGACATCAAACTCATTCCACGGAGGGCCTAGTGTCTGCAGGTTTTTGTTTTTTCCTTTCAATAAAGCCCTAGACAACCAGGTGTGGGGAGTTCCTAACTAATTAGTGATGTTAATTCATCAATCAAGTACAAGGGAGGAGCGAAAACCCGCAGACACTCGGCCCCCCGTGGAATGAGTTTGACACCTGTGGCATAGAGGAATGGTCCAAAATCCCTCCAAATGTGTTCCTTAACCTTGTCAAACATTACAGGAAGAGACTCCGTACTGTTATTGTCACGCCCTGACATTAGAGAGCCTTTTTTATGTCTCTTTTTGGTTTGGTCAGGGTGTGATTTGGGGTGGGCATTCTATTTTCTTTATTTCTAGGTTTTGGTTTTCTATGTTTTGGCCGGGTATGGTTCTCAATCAGGGACAGCTGTCTATCGTTGTCTCTGATTGGACATCATACTTAGGCAGCCTGTTTTGCCACTTTAGGTTGTGGGGTGTTGGTTTTTGTTTGCTCTGCGTAGCCTACGGAACGTGACGTTCGTTGTTGTTTGGTGTTCGTATTTAATAAAGAAGCATGAACACGTACCACGCTGCACATTGGTCTTCTTCTGACGAGCGTGACAGTTATCCTTCACAGAGGTGGTGGCACGAAGTACTAAATGAGGATTAGCAATAATTATGAAACCTTGATTTTGGTGAAATGTATTTTGTATTAAATAATTGTATGATTTTGGTTGGTTCCATTGAAACATTAATAAAGCACAGTATTTCTCACATTTTGGTATTTTGAGTTTATCTCTATAACTATATTGTTTATATTTTTTAAAGTATTGTTTGTGCATTGCCAGTCAGAGGTGCCAGTCAGAGGTGCCAGTCAGGGCTACCAGTCAGGGCTGCCAGTCAGGGCTACCAGTCAGGGCTACCAGTCAGAGGTGCCAGTCAGGGCTACCAGTCAGGGCTACCAGTCAGGGGTGCCAGTCAGGGGTGCCAGTCAGGGCTGCTAGTCAGAGGTGCCAGTCAGGGCTACCAGTCAGGGCTGCCAGTCAGGGCTGCCAGTCAGGGCTACCAGTCAGGGTTGCCAGTCAGGGCTGCCAGTCAGGGGTGCCAGTCAGGGCTGCTAGTCAGAGGTGCCAGTCAGGGGTGCCAGTCAGGGCTGCCAGTCAGGGCTGCTAGTCAGGGATGCTAGTCAGGGATGCCAGTCAGGGCTGCTAGTCAGGGATGCCAGTCAGAGGTGCCAGTCAGAGGTGCCAGTCAGGGCTGCCAGTCAGGGCTGCCAGTCAGGGCTGCTAGTCAGGGCTGCTAGTCAGGGGTGCCAGTCAGAGATGCCAGTCAGAGGTGCCAGTCAGGGCTGCCAGTCAGAGGTGCCAGTCAGGGCTGCTAGTCAGGGCTGCTAGTCAGAGCTGCTAGTCAGGGATGCCAGTCAGGGCTGCCAGTCAGAGGTGCCAGTCAGAGGTGCCAGTCAGAGGTGCCAGTCAGAGGTGCCAGTCAGAGGTGCCAGTCAGGGCTGCTAGTCAGGGATGCCAGTCAGAGGTGCCAGTCAGGGGTGCTAGTCAGGGCTGCCAGTCAGAGGTGCCAGTCAGAGGTGCCAGTCAGAGGTACCAGTCAGGGCTGCCAGTCAGGGCTACCAGTCAGGGCTGCCAGTCAGAGGTGCCAGTCATGGGTGCCAGTCAGAGGTGCCAGTCAGGGGTGCCAGTCAGGGCTGCCAGTCAGAGGTGCCAGTCAGGGCTGCCAGTCAGAGGTGCCAGTCAGGGCTGCCAGTCAGAGGTGCCAGTCATGGGTGCCAGTCAGGGCTGCCAGTCAGAGGTGCCAGTCAGAGGTGCCAGTCAGAGGTACCAGTCAGAGGTACCAGTCAGGGCTGCCAGTCAGGGCTACCAGTCAGGGCTGCCAGTCAGAGGTGCAGGTCAAGGGTGCTAGTCAGGGCTGCCAGTCAGAGGTGCCAGTCAGAGGTGCCAGTCAGAGGTACCAGTCAGGGCTGCCAGTCAGGGCTACCAGTCAGGGCTGCCAGTCAGAGGTGCCAGTCATGGGTGCCAGTCAGGGCTGCCAGTCAGAGGTGCCAGTCAGGGCTGCCAGTCAGAGGTGCCAGTCAGGGGTGCCAGTCAGGGCTGCCAGTCAGAGGTGCCAGTCAGGGCTGCCAGTCAGAGGTGCCAGTCAGGGCTGCCAGTCAGAGGTGCCAGTCAGGGGTGCTAGTCAGGGCTGCAAGTCAGAGGTGCCAGTCAGAGGTGCAGGTCAAGGGTGCTAGTCAGGGCTGCCAGTCAGGGGTGCTAGTCAGGGCTACCAGTCAGGGCTGCCAGTCAGGGCTACCAGTCAGGGGTGCTAGTCAGGGGTGCCAGTCAGGGGTGCAAGTCAGGGCTGCCAGTCAGGAGTGCCAGTCAGGGGTACCAGTCAGGGGTGCCAGTCAGGGGTGCTAGTCAGGGCTACCAGTCAGGGGTGCTAGTCAGGGGTGCCAGTCAGGGGTGCCAGTCAGGGGTGCTAGTCAGGGGTGCCAGTCAGGGGTACCAGTCAGGGCTGCTAGTCAGGGCTGCTAGTCAGGGCTGCCAGTCAGGGGTGCTAGTCAGGGGTGCCAGTCAGGGGTGCCAGTCAGGGGTGCTAGTCAGGGGTGCTAGTCAGGGGTGCTAGTCAGGGCTACCAGTCAGGGCTGCTAGTCAGGGGTGCCAGTCAGGGGTGCCAGTCAGGGCTGCCAGTCAGGGGTGCCAGTCAGGGGTGCTAGTCAGGGCTACCAGTCAGGGCTGCTAGTCAGGGGTGCCAGTCAGGGCTGCCAGTCAGGGCTGCCAGTCAGGGCTGCCAGTCAGAGGTGCCAGTCAGAGGTGCCAGTCAGGGCTGCCAGTCAGAGGTGCCAGTCAGGGCTGCTAGTCAGGGCTGCTAGTCAGAGCTGCTAGTCAGGGATGCCAGTCAGAGGTGCCAGTCAGGGGTGCCAGTCAGGGGTGCCAGTCAGGGCTGCCAGTCAGAGGTGCCAGTCAGAGGTGCCAGTCAGGGGTGCTAGTCAGGGCTGCCAGTCAGAGGTGCCAGTCAGAGGTGCCAGTCAGAGGTGCCAGTCAGAGGTACCAGTCAGGGCTGCCAGTCAGGGCTACCAGTCAGGGCTGCCAGTCAGAGGTGCCAGTCAGAGGTGCCAGTCATGGGTGCCAGTCAGAGGTGCCAGTCAGGTGTGCCAGTCAGGGCTGCCAGTCAGAGGTGCCAGTCAGGGCTGCCAGTCAGAGGTGCCAGTCAGGGCTGCCAGTCAGAGGTGCCAGTCAGGGGTGCTAGTCAGGGCTGCCAGTCAGAGGTGCCAGTCAGAGGTGCCAGTCAAGGGTGCTAGTCAGGGCTGCCAGTCAGGGGTGCTAGTCAGGGCTACCAGTCAGGGCTGCCAGTCAGGGGTGCTAGTCAGGGCTACCAGTCAGGGGTGCTAGTCAGGGGTGCCAGTCAGGGGTGCCAGTCAGGGCTGCCAGTCAGGGGTACCAGTCAGGGGTGCCAGTCAGGGGTGCTAGTCTGGGCTACCAGTCAGGGGTGCTAGTCAGGGGTTCCAGTCAGGGGTGCTAGTCAGGGCTACCAGTCAGGGCTGCTAGTCAGGGGTGCCAGTCAGAGGTACCAGTCAGGGCTACCAGTCAGGGCTGCCAGTCAGGGCTGCCAGTCAGGGGTGCTAGTCAGGGCTACCAGTCAGGGCTGCTAGTCAGGGCTGCCAGTCAGAGGTGCCAGTCAGGGCTGCCAGTCAGAGGTGCCAGTCAGAGGTGCCAGTCAGGGGTGCTAGTCAGGGCTGCCAGTCAGAGGTGCCAGTCAGAGTTGCCAGTCAAGGGTGCTAGTCAGGGCTGCCAGTCAGGGCTGCTACTCAGGGGTGCCAGTCAGGGGTGCCAGTCAGGGGTGCCAGTCAGGGCTGCCAGTCAGAGGTGCCAGTCAGGGGTGCCAGTCAGGGCTGCCAGTCAGGGGTGTAGTAGGCCAGTGACACAAAAGGTAAATTGAATCCATTTTAAAATGAAAATGCTGTTATACAACAAGACGTTGGTAAAGTAAAGAAGTGTGCATGCTTTCTGAAGACACTGTATCTCTCTGTGCGTGGGAATACTTTAGGAACACAAATGTAAGATCTCTTGGAGACGATTATCTGGTGTTTTTACAGTCTTGTCTGTCCTACAATAAAAAACAAAAATTCATTTCACTCAGAAAACTTGTGGGAGCCAAATAAAATCCCCCACGGGCCCTACCCCAATCTGCACCTCCTATCTGCTTACCAGAAGGTGGGGCTTACAAAAACGGCAATGGGCCAGGGGTATTATTTCAGTAGCACCAGTGTTTTGAGATATCCGTCATAGGCTGTCTCTGGGTAAGTATAGCTTACAGAGGAGTATCAACAAGCAGTGGCTTTGTAGACGGAGCATGGAGCTTGTTTAGCTAGTCTCACAGCTTCCGTACCAAATGGCACCCTAGTTCCTATGGGCCCTGGTCTAAAGTAGTGCACCCTATTTCCTATGGGCCCTGGTCTAAAGTAGTGCACCCTATTCCCTATGGGCCCTGGTCAAAGGTAGTGCACTATAAAGTGAATAGAATGATAGTTAAATTCAGTCACATTATTTGACAAATGGCTCAGATGGTTGGTGCCTCCTGTTTCCAAGACGGAATCCTCTCCCACTACTCCCTCGTCCCTCCCTGTTGGTCCCCTCTCCCACTACTCCCTCGTCCCTCCCTGTTAGTCCCCTCTCCTACTACTCCCTCGTCCCTCCCCGTTAGTCCCCTCTCCCACTACTCCCTCGTCCCTCCCCGTTAGTCCCCTCTCCCACTACTCCCTCGTCCCTCCCTCGTCCCTCCCCGTTATTCCCCTCTCCCACTACTCCCTCGTCCTTCCCTGTTAGGCCCCTCTCCTACTACTCCCTCGTCCCTCCCTGTTAGTCCCCTCTCCTACTACTCCCTCGTCCCTCCCTGTTAGTCCCCTCTCCCACTACTCCCTCGTCCCTCCCCGTTGGTCCCCTCTCCCACTACTCCCTCGTCCCCGTTGGTCCCCTCTCCTACTACTCCCTCGTCCCTCCCTGTTAGTCCCCTCTCCTACTACTCCCTCGTCCCTCCCTGTTGGTCCCCTCTCCTACTACTCCCTCGTCCCTCCCCGTTGGTCCCCTCTCCTACTACTCCCTCGTCCCTCCCTGTTGGTCCCCTCTCCCACTACTCCCTCGTCCCTCCCCGTTGGTCCTCTCTCCCACTACTCCCTCGTCCCTCCCCGTTGGTCCCCTCTCCCACTACTCCCTCGTCCCTCCCCGTTGGTCCCCTCTCCTACTACTCCCTCGTCCCTCCCCGTTGTTCCCCTCTCCCACTACTCCCTCGTCCCCGTTGGTCCCCTCTCCTACTACTCCCTCGTCCCTCCCCGTTGTTCCCCTCTCCCACTACTCCCTCGTCCCCGTTGGTCCCCTCTCCTACTACTCCCTCGTCCCTCCCCGTTGTTCCCCTCTCCCACTACTCCCTCGTCCCCGTTGGTCCCCTCTCCTACTACTCCCTCGTCCCTCCCCGTTGGTCCCCTCCCCCACTACTCCCTCGTCCCTCCCCGTTGGTCCCCTCCCCCACTACTCCATCGTCCCTCCCCGTTGGTCCTCTCTCCCACTACTCCCTCGTCCCTCCCCGTTGGTCCTCTCTCCCACTACTCCCTCGTCCCTCACCATTGGTCCCTTCTCCCACTACTCCCTCGTCCCTCACCATTGGTCCCCTCTCCCACTACTCCCTCGTCCCTCACCATTGGTCCCCTCTCCCACTACTCCCTCACCCCTCCCCGTTGGTCTCATCCCCCACAGCGGGAGTTTTAATAAAGACTCTCTCTCTTTCAGTCACAGCTATAACCCAGGTCCTTCTTCTTTCTGTTTCTCCAGCCAACCGCTACTCTCTTCTCTCACTCTGGGCCAAAGCCAAACCAAGGAGGGCGGGGAGGGGGGGGGGGGGGGGGGGGAGACACACAGAGAGAGCATGGGCTCCTCAGATCTCCTGCACAAATATAGAATTAGAGTTGAATAAATGTAGATAAACTTGGACTTATACAGGATACTAACCTCATACTAACCTCAACACCTAAAACCTTGATTTTGGACAAAATGCCCTGAATGGATTCTCACTACCAAAGACTATCAAGGAGAAGAAAAACTTCTAACAAACCAACACCTGCATTAGAAACACAGAGGAACCTGGAAATACCATCCAAAACAACACTGAGTGAGTAACGTTGTATGAACCTACTTCTGAAGGCTAAAAGTACAAGACAATAATCTTTGTGTGAAGTGAGAGGTGTGAAAACTCTCGAGTCTAACAATGGCAGCAGAGTTTCACAGCTGTCCTGCAGAAGACGATAGTCACCCTCCCAGCACTGAACACACCCTGGTCCGACAACTGTCCTGCAGACGAGGATAGTCACCCTCCCAGCACTGAACACACCCTGGTCCCACAGCTGTCCTGCAGACGAGGATAGTCACCCCCCCCCCCCCAGCACTGAACACACCCTGGTCCCACAGCTGTCCTGCAGACGTGGATAGTCACCCCCCCCCCCCCCCAGCACTGAACACACCCTGGTCCCACAGCTGTCCTGCAGACGAGGATAGTCACCCCCCCCCCCAGCACTGAACACACCCTGGTCGCACAACTGTCCTGCAGACGAGGATAGTCACCCCCCCCCCCCAGCACTGAACACACCCTGGTCCAACAACTGTCCTGCAGACGAGGATAGTCACCCCCACCCCCAGCACTGAACACACCCTGGTCCCACAACTGTCCTGCAGACGAGGATAGTCACCCCCCCAGCACTGAACACACCCTGGTCCCACAACTGTCCTGCAGACGAGGATAGTCACCCCCCCAGCACTGAACACACCCTGGTCCCACAACTGTCCTGCAGACGAGGATAGTCACCCCCACCCCCAGCACTGAACACACCCTGGTCCCACAACTGTCCTGCAGACGAGGATAGTCACCCCCACCCCCAGCACTGAACACACCCTGGTCCCACAACTGTCCTGCAGACGAGGATAGTCACCCCCCCAGCACTGAACACACCCTGGTCCCACAACTGTCCTGCAGACGAGGATAGTCACCCCCCCAGCACTGAACACACCCAGGTCCCACAACTGTCCTGCAGACGAGGATAGTCACCCCCCCTGCACTGAACACACCCTGGTCCCACAACTGTCCTGCCGACGAGGATAGTCACCCCCCCAGAACTGAACACACCCTGGTCCCACAGTTGTCCTGCATTCGAGGATAGTCACCCCCCCAGAACTGAACACACCCTGGTCCCACAGCTGTCCTGCAGACGAGGATAGTCACCCCCCCCCCCCCCCCCCTCCCAGCACTGAACACACCCAGGTCCCACAACTGTCCTGCAGACGAGGATAGTCACCCCCCCAGAACTGAACACACCCAGGTCCCACAACTGTCCTGCAGACGAGGATAGTCACCCCCCCAGAACTGAACACACCCAGGTCCCACAACTGCACTGCTCCTCCATCACTGAGAGGGATAAATTCACAGAGCTGGAGAGACACATGGTGGATCTCAGAGACCTAGTTCACAAAATCCAGACAGGAAAGACCCACAACCCCCCCCCCCCACCCCTCAACAAGACCCAGAGGGTGGAAGGAGGAGATGGACGGCTGTCTGAGGGAGCTGGCTGCTCTACGGACTGAGGTGAGAAAGAGGAGGTGTGACAGAGAGCAGGACACTCCCCCCAGCCAGCTGAACAGCCCACCCCGGACCCGGACTACAACGATGGGACAGACAACACAGGACCCACCAACCCAACAGACCCCACCCCTCCTAACAACCCCCCCCCCCCCCTGTCAGCTCCCCAAAAGCCAGAGATTGTGCTCCTCATTGATTCAAATGGCAAATGCATTCAAGAGGAAAAACATTTTCCCAAAAACAAAGTGGCTAAGCTCTGGTGCCCAAACACTAGGCATGCCCTGGAGCTGTTGTCAGAGGACAAACACTAGGCATGTCCTGGAGCTGTTGTCAGAGGACAAACACTAGACATGTCCTGGAGCTGTTGTCAGAGGACAAACACTAGACATGTCCTGGAGCTGTTGTCAGAGGACAAACACTAGACATGTCCTGGAGCTGTTGTCAGAGGACAAACACTAGGCATGTCCTGGAGATGTTGTCAGAGGACAAACACTAGACATGTCCTGGAGCTGTTGTCAGAGGACAAACACTAGACATGTCCTGGAGCTGTTGTCAGAGGACAAACACTAGGCATGTCCTGGAGCTGTTGTCAGAGGACAAACACTAGGCATGTCCTGGAGCTGTTGTCAGAGGACAAACACTAGGCATGCCCTGGAGCTGTTGTCAGAGGACAAACACTAGACATGTCCTGGAGCTGTTGTCAGAGGACAAACACTAGACATGTCCTGGAGCTGTTGTCAGAGGACAAACACTAGGCATGTCCTGGAGCTGTTGTCAGAGGACAAACACTAGGCATGTCCTGGAGCTGTTGTCAGAGGACAAACACTAGGCATGTCCTGGAGCTGTTGTCAGAGGACAAACACTAGACATGTCCTGGAGCTGTTGTCAGAGGACAAACACTAGGTATGTCCTGGAGCTGTTGTCAGAGGACAAACACTAGGCATGTCCTGGAGCTGTTGTCAGAGGACAAACACTAGGCATGTCCTGGAGCTGTTGTCAGAGGACAAACACTAGACATGTCCTGGAGCTGTTGTCAGAGGACAAACACTAGGTATGTCCTGGAGCTGTTGTCAGAGGACAAACACCCAGCATGCCCTGGAGCTGTTGTCAGAGGACAAACACTAGACATGTCCTGGAGCTGTTGTCAGAGGACAAACACTAGGCATGTCCTGGAGATGTTGTCAGAGGACAAACACTAGACATGTCCTGGAGCTGTTGTCAGAGGACAAACACTAGGCATGTCCTGGAGCTGTTGTCAGAGGACAAACACTAGGCATGTCCTGGAGCTGTTGTCAGAGGACAAACACTAGGCATGTCCTGGAGATGTTGTGAGAGGACAAACACTAGACATGTCCTGGAGCTGTTGTCAGAGGACAGACTAGGGTCCCACCGCCACATCATAATTGGCATAATTCACACTCAAGGGAGTTTTTGAAAAAGCTTCTTCTACTTTCCCCAACGCACAAGTGGTTATCTCCACCCTGCTACCACGAAAATACTTCCACCCTGCCACCATACAGCGGGTGAATGTAAGCCTTTCGCGAGACTGTAACCTCAAAAAATAATGTCTACCTTGCCCACCACTCCACCATGGACTTGAACAGCCTTTACGACCAGGTCCACCTCTACAAGGCAGCAATCCCAACAAAAGCTTTTGACTCAATTTGGCATGAGGGTCTGCTATACAAATTGATGGAAAGTGGTGTTGGGGGAAATCTACACGACATTATAAAATCCATGTACACAAACAACAAGTGTGAGGTTAAAATTGGCAAAAAACAAACCCATTTCTTTCCACAGGACAGTGGGGTGAGACAGGGATGCAGCTTAAGCTCAACCCTCTTCAACATACACTATCGCTCAAATGTTTGGGGTCACTTAGAAATGTCATTGCTTTTGAAAGAAAAGCTCATTTGTTTTTCATTAAAGTCAAATTGATCAGAAATACAGTGTAGACATTGTTAATGTTGTAAATGACTATTGTAGCTGGAAACGGCAGATTTTTTCATGGAATATTGGCAGCCCATTATCAGCACCCATCACTCCTGTGTTCCAATGGCACGTTGTGTTAGCTAATCCAAGTTTAGCAGTTTAAAAGGCTAATTGATCATTAGAAAACCCTTTTTGATATTATGTTAGCACAGCTGAAAACTGTTGTTCTGATTAAAGAAGCAATAAAACTGGCCTTCTTTAGACTAGTTGAATATCTGGAGCATCAGCATTTGTTGTTTCGATTACAGGCTCAAAATGGCTAGAAAAAAATAACTTTCTTCTGAAACTCATCAGTCTATTCTTGTTCTGAGAAATGAAGGCTAATCCATGTGAGAAATTACCAAGAAACTGAAGATCTGGTACATCGCTGTGTACTACTCCCTTCACAGAACAGCGCAAACTGGCTCTAACCAGAATAGAAAGAGGAGTGGGAGGCCCCGGTGCACAACTGAGCAAGAGGACAAGTACATTAGAGTGTCTAGTTTGAGAAACAGACGCCTCACAAGTCCTCAACTGGCAGCTTAATTTAATAGTACCCGCAAAACACCAGTCTCAACGTCAACAGTGAAGAGGCGACTCCAGGATGCTGGCCTTCTAGGCACAGTTCCTCTGTCCAGTGTCTGTGTTTCTTTGCCCATCTTAATCTTTTCTTTTCATTGGCCAGTCTGAGATGTCTTTTTCTGAGGACCTACAGCAGCACCTAGATCTTCTGCACAGATTCTGTCAGACCTGGGCCCTGACAGTAAATCTCATTAAGACAAAAATAATGGTGTTCCAAAAAAGGTCCAGTTGCCAGGACAACAAATATAAATTCCATCTAGAAACACAAACTATACATACCTCGGCCTAAACATCAGCGCCACAGGTAACTTCCACAAAGCTGTGAACGATCTGAGAGACAAGGCAAGAAGGGCATTCTATGCCATCAAAAGGAACATAAATTTCAACATACCAATTAGGATGTGGCTAAAAATACTTGAATTAGTTAAAGAACCCATTGCCCTTTATGGTTGTGAGGTCTGGGGTCCGCTCACCAACCAAGATTTCACAAAATGGGCCAAACACTAAATTGAGACTGCATAAGGAACTCTGCAAAAATATTCTCCGTGTACAACGTAAAACACCAAATAATGCATACAGAGCAGAATTAGGCCGATACCCACTAATTATCAAAATCCAGAAAAGAGCCGTTAAATCCTACAACCACCTAAAAGGAAGTGATTCCCAAACCTTACATAACAAAGCCATCACCTACAGAGAGATGAACCTGGAGAAGAGTCCCCTAAGCAAGCTGGTCCTGGGGCTCTGTTCACAAACACAAACACACCCCACAGAGCCCCAGGACAGCAACACAATTAAACCCAACCAAATCATGAGAAAACAAAAAGATAATTACTTGACACATTGGAAAGAATTAACATAAAAAATGATCAAACGATAGTTTTATTTGGCCCTAAACAGATCCACAAAGAATTCGAAAACAAATCCAATTTTGATAAACTCCCAAATCTACTGGGTGAAATTCCACAGTGTGCCATCACAGCAGCAAGATTTGTGACCTGTTGTCACAAGAAAAGGGCAACCAGTGAAGAACAAACACGATTGTAAATACAACCCATATTTACGCTTATTTATTTTCCCTTGTGTACTTTAACCATTTGTACATTGTTACAACACTGTATATATATAATATGACATTTGTAAAGTCTTTATTGTTTTGAAACTTCTGTATGTGTAATGTTTACTATTTATTTTTATTGTTTATTTCACTTTGTATATTATCTACCTCACTTGCTTTGGCAATGTTAACACATGTTTCCCATGCCAATAAAGCCCCTTGAATTGAATTGAATTGAGAGAGACAGAGAGAGAGACAGAGAGAGAGACAGAGAGAGAGAGAGACAGAGAGAGACAGAGAGAGACAGAGAGAGACAGAGAGAGAGAAACAGATAGAGAGAGAGCGAGAGCGAGAGAGCGAGAGAGCGAGAGAGCGAGAGAGCGAGAGAGAGACAGAGAGAGACAGAGAGAGACAGAGAGAGACAGAGAGAGACAGAGAGAGACAGAGAGAGACAGAGACAGAGACAGAGACAGAGAAAGAAAGAAAGAGAGAAAGAAAGAGAGAAAGAATGAGAGAAAGAGAGAGAGAAGGGGAATATGTTAGAGTGTTTGTATTGGAGGGAATGGATTATTCTGTTAGGAGTGCTCCTGGGTATTTGATCTGAAAAGCTACTACAATGATTGCTACTAGAATTAATTACATTTTCAGCCACTGGAACTGTAAAAAAAAAAAAAAAGTATTCGACAGACACGTTTTTCTTGTGTAAGAAATACTGGTATGTATAAATGAATGTTCACATGTCCTCTAGTCTAGCTCATATCCACTAGCTGTGAAAAGATAATGAAAACAAAACCGGAAACATCTATACCCACAACTGCACCGCCGCTACAAATAACAGACCCAATGACAACAACTACACTTCCTACCAGATGTACCAGTGATACCTATTTAACCCATAGGCCCCTCCTACCAGATGTACCAGTGATACCTATTTAACCCATAGGCCCCTCCTACCAGATGTACCAGTGATACCTATTTAACCCATAGGCCCCTCCTACCAGATGTACCAGTGATACCTATTTAACCCATAGGACCCTCCTACCAGATGTAACCAGTGATATATATTTAAATAACTTCTTGCAACTATAGGGGGTGCTGTTTCGCATTAGCATAATTTTCTCTACAGATTAAACTGCCTAGTACTCAATTCTTGCTCGTACAATATGCATATTATTGTTATTATTGGATAGAAAACACTCTCTAGTTTCTATAGCCGTTTGAATTATGTCTCTGAGTCAGTAAGTGGTGACAATTTGAATGGAGTCGATTGCGCAATCATTGGCTCTATAAATCACCAAATACCGGAAGTAGCATTCTTTTGGACTCTTCGCTCAACGCAAGAAGGATATCTGACTGGCCTTTTTCCAAGCCTTGGTTTAGCCAGTAATATAGCGTCGGTCATCTTTTTACTCATTATAGGTGTTAGAAACATCATAAGGTAGTTAATTTAAACCGTTTTATAGCAATTTATATCCGTTTAGTGCGATTTTGAGGCATTGCTTTGTAATAGGCTTTGAGGCTCCGGGCACGTTTCGGGGTCCCGGTCGTACGTTAGTGGGCATTTCGACGGACAAGTGGACATCTTTCGACCAAAAGAAGATTAGACCCAAGAAAGGATTCATTGTCCAAGATTCTGATGGGAGAACAGCTCATAGTAAGAACAATTTATGATGATAAATCGTGTTTCTGTCGAAAAATGTTAAACGCTTATGCCGCCATTTTGTTTGCTATAGCTTCGCTTGGCGCAACCTGTATTGAAAAGTAAGGATAATTTAAAAAGTGTAATTCCGCGATTGTATTAAGAATTAAATTGTCTATTAATCGCTGTCCACCCTGTATTTTTTAGTCAAGTTTATGAGTATTTATGTATAAGACTAGATCACTGTCTAATATGGTGCACGACATTTTCTGACCAGCTGAGCTACTTTTGTCATTGTCTAACCATGATTTTGGTGGCTAAATATGCACATTTTCGAACAAACTCTATATGTATGTTGTAATATGATGTTACAGGAGTGTCATCTGAAGAATTCTGAGAAGGTTAGTGAAAAAATTAATATATTTTGGCGATGATAACGATATCGCTCTCTTTGGCTTGAATCAGTGCTCGGGTAATGTTTGCATATGTGGTATGCTAATATAACGATTTATTGTGTTTTCGCCGTAAAACACTTAGAAAATCTGAAATGTTGTCTGAATTCACAAGATCTGTGTCTTTCCATTGCTATGTGCTGTGTATTTTTAAGAAATGTTTTATGATGAGTAAATTGGTAATACACGTTGCTCTCTGTAGTAATTCTAGGAGCTTTGGTGAGATTTGTGATGCTGGCTGCAATGGCAAACTATGATTTATACCTGAAATATGCACATTTTTCTAACAAAACCTATCCTATAACATAAATATGTTATCAGACTGTCATCTGATGAGGTTTTTTCTTGGTTAGTGGCTATCAATATCTTAGTTTAGCCGAATTGGTGATAGCTACTGGTGTTGAGAGAAAATGGTGGACAAAGAAAAATTGTGATTTTTGCTAACGTGTTTAGCTAATAGATTTACATATTGTATCTTCCCTGTAAAACATTTTAAAAATCTGAAATGGTGGCTTTATTCACAGGATCTGTATCTTTCATTAGGTGTCTTGGACTTGTGATTTAATGAAATTCAGATGCTACTATTTAATTGTGACGCTATGCTAGCGATGCTAATCAGTGTGTGGGGGGGGGGGGGGGGGGGGGGTGCACCCGGACCCGGGGTAGAGGCTCCTGTAAGGTTAACCCATAGGACCCTCCTACCAGATTTACCAGTGACACCTATTTAACCCATAGGCCCCTCCTACCAGATGTACCAGTGATACCTATTTAACCCATAGGACCCTCCTACCAGATGTACCAGTGATACCTATTTAACCCATAGGCCCCTCCTACCAGATGTACCAGTGATATCTATTTAACCCATAGGCCCCTCCTACCAGATGTACCAGTGATATCTATTTAACCCATAGGCCCCTCCTACCAGATGTACCAGTGCTACCTATTTAACCCATAGGCCCCTCCTACCAGATGTACCAGTGATATCTATTTAACCCATAGGCCCCTCCTACCAGATGTACCAGTGATATATATTTAACCCATAGGACCCTCCTACCAGATGTACCAGTGATACCTATTTAACCCATAGGCCCCTCCTACCAGATGTACCAGTGATATCTATTTAACCCATAGGCCCCTCCTACCAGATGTACCAGTGATACCTATTTAACCCATAGGGTTCCTGTATTGTATGCTACCCTGCCGAGATGACCTGTGTTGATGTGGAGGAGAGAGCTGATCGTTTTGTTCAGATAACATCAAACGTTATTTGTCACATGCTTCGTAAAACAACAGGTATAGACGAACAGAACAATCTATGACTTGGGTGTGTGGCGTTCTTTGTCAATTGTTTTTGGGCCTTCCTCTGACACCGCCTGGTATAGAGGTTCCGGATGGCAGGGAGTTCGTACCCACCACCCTCTGGTGGTCGGGTGCCTTGCAGTCGCCATACCAGGCGGTGATGCAGCCAGTCTAGATGCTCTCAATGGTGCAGCTGTAGAACTTTTTGAGGATCTGAGGACCCATGCCAAATCTTTTCAGCCTCCTGAGAGGGAAGAGGAGCGGTCGTGTGTGGACAATGTTCATTCCCTTTGTGCTGTAGACAACGAGGAACTTGAAGCTCCCGACCCGTTTCACTACGGCCCCATCCACGTGGATGTTTCCTGTAGTCCACGATCAGCTCCTTTGTCTTGCTGAAGTTGATGTGGTGAGCCGTGACAAGCAGCAGAGTAGAGCGGTAAGGAGGGAAGGAGGAGGGAAGGAGGAGGTAAGGAGGAGGGAAAGAGGGAGGGACGGAGGAGGGAAAGAGGGAGGGACGGAGGAGGGAAGGAGGGAGGGAAGGAGGGACGGACGGAGGAGGGAAGGAGGAGGGAAGGAGGGATGGACGGAGGAGGGAAGGAGGGAGGGAAGGAGGAACGAAGGAGGAGGGAAGGAGGGAGGAACGAAGGAGGAGGGAAGGAGGGAGGGAAGGAGGGAAGGAGGGAAGGAGGGAGGGATGGAAGGAGGGAGGGAACGAGGGAGGAAGGGAGGAGGGAAAGAGGAGGGAAGGAGGAGGGAAGGACGGAGGGAAGGAGGAGGTAAGGGAGAGAAGGAGGGAGGGAATCAGGGAAGGAGGGAGGGATGGAAGGAGGGAGGGAACGAGGGAGGAAGGGAGGAGGGAAAGAGGAGGGAAGGAGGAGGGAAGGACGGAGGGAAGGAGGAGGTAAGGGAGAGAAGGAGGAGGGAAGGAGGGAGGGAAGGAGGGAGGGAAGGAGGGATGGAAGGAGGGAGGGAACGAGGGAGGAAAGGAGGAGGGAAGGAGGGAGGGAAGGAGGAGGGAAAGAGGGAGAGAAGGAGGAGGCCTCTGAGAGAGACAACACCAATCAGAAACACCAGACTGGTAGGGTGAGGAGGGGAGGCCCCTGAGAGAGACAACACCAATCAGAAACACCAGACTGGTAGGGTGAGGAGGGGAGGCCCCTGAGAGAGACAACATCAATCAGAAACACCAGACTGGTAGGGTGAGGAGGGGAGGCCCCTGAGAGAGACAACACCAATCAGAAACACCAGACTGGTAGGGTGAGGAGGGGAGGCCCCTGAGAGAGACAACACCAATCAGAAACACCAGACTGGTAGGGTGAGGAGGGGAGGCCCCTGAGAGAGACAACATCAATCAGAAACACCAGACTGGTAGCGTGGGGAGGGGAGGCCCCTGAGAGAGACAAGACCAACCAGAAACACCAGACTGGTAGGGTGAGGAGGGGAGGCCCCTGAGAGAGAGAACACCAATCAGAAACACCAGACTGGTAGGGTGAGGAGGGGAGGCCCCTGAGAGAGACAACATCAATCAGAAACACCAGACTGGTAGGGTGAGGAGGGGAGGCCCCTGAGAGAGACAACACCAATCAGAAACACCAGACTGGTAGGGTGAGGAGGGGAGGCCCCTGAGAGAGACAACACCAATCAGAAACACCAGACTGGTAGGATGAGGAGGGGAGGCCCCTAAGAGAGACAACACCAATCAGAAACACCAGACTGGTAGGATGAGGAGGGGAGGCCCCTGAGAGAGACAACACCAATCAGAAACACCAGACTGGTAGGGTGAGGAGGGGAGGCCCCTGAGAGAGACAACACCAATCAGAAACACCAGACTGGTAGGGTGAGGAGGGGAGGCCCCTGAGAGAGACAACATCAATCAGAAACACCAGACTGGTAGGGTGAGGAGGGGAGGCCCCTGAGAGAGACAACACCAATCAGAAACACCAGACTGGTAGGATGAGGAGGGGAGGCCCCTGAGAGAGACAACACCAACCAGAAACACGAGTGACAAAACTACATGGAGGAGGGCAGAGGCCCTGGAGACCTGACCTATTTCATGAGGCATACGTACATTTTTCAAACCATTTCCAACGTAAAGGCTTTGATTTGTGGATGTTTGATGAAAAAAGGGAAACTTATAAAGCATCTACCAGAAGATAAAGGAAATCAGAAATACATCAAAACACAATCATGTGGTAAAGACTGTTTTTTAAAATCACAAAAGATAATAATAATAGGAAATACTGTGACTACAGCTAAACATACAGTCTGTGGTGGATAGGAATACTGTGACTACAACTAAACAGACAATCTGTGGTGGATAGGAATACTGTGACTACAGCTAAACAGACACAGTCTGTGGTGGATAGGAATACTGTGACTACAACTAAACAGACACAGTCTGTGGTGGATAGAAATACTGTGACTACAACTAAACAGACACAGTCTGTGGTGGATAGGAATACTGTGACTACAACTAACCAATCACATCGCAGTTAACTGGAGATACCAGACCAATCACAACGTAGTCCACTGGGGATACCAGACCAATCACAACACAGTTAACTGGGGATACCAGACCAATCACAACGCAGTTAACTGGAGATACCAGACCAATCACAACGCAGTTAACTGGGGATACCAGACCAATCACAACGCAGTTAACTGGGGATACCAGACCAATCACACCACAGTTAACTGGAGATACCAGACCAATCACAACGAGGTTAACTGGGGATACCAGACCAATCACAACACAGTTAACTGGGGATATCAGACCAATCACAACACAGTTAACTGAGGATACCAGACCAATCACAGCACAGTTAACTGGAGATACCAGACCAATCACAACACAGTTAACTGGAGATACCAGACCAATCACAACACAGTTAACTGGAGATACCAGACCAATCACAACACAGTTAACTGAGGATACCAGACCAATCACAACGCAGTTAACTGGGGATACCAGACCAATCACAACGCAGTTAACTGAGGATACCAAACCAATCACAACACAGTTAACTGGAGATACCAGACCAATCACAGCACAGTTAACTGGGGATACCAGACCAATCACAACACAGTTAACTGGAGATACCAGACCACACACACCAATCAAAAAGCAGTCCACTGGGGATACCAGACCAATCACAACACAGTTAACTGGAGATACCAGACCACACACACCAATCACAACGCAGTCCACTGGCGACATAGACAGCCTACAACATCTCAGTGGTTAGAGTGTTTGCTTGAGAACAGAAGGTTGGGAGTTCAATCCCCGGGCCGAGCCATACCATAGACTCTAAAAATGGGACCGGATGCCTCTCTGCATAAAGGAGCTGGATTGGGGTTAAAGCCCTGTGATAGACTAGTAACAAAGAGACAGGGACAGAGAGAGAGAGAGATGAGAGAGACGAGGGACAGAGAGAGAGATGAGAGAGATGAGAGAGAGAGAGGGACAGAGAGAGAGAGACGAGGGACAGAGAGAGAGAGAGAGAGAGAGACAGAGAGAGAGAGAGATGAGAGAGACGAGGGACAGAGAGAGAGAGACGAGGGACAGAGAGAGAGAGAGAGAGAGAGACAGAGAGAGAGAGAGAGAGAGACAGAGAGAGAGACGAGGGACAGAGAGAGAGAGAGAGAGACAGAGAGAGAGAGAGAGAGAGACAGAGAGAGAGAGAGGGACAGAGAGAGAGAGAGAGAGAGACGAGGGACAGAGAGAGAGAGAGAGAGAGAGACAGAGAGAGAGAGACAGAGAGAGAGAGAGAGAGAGAGAGAGAGAGAGAGAGAGAGAGAGAGAGAGAGAGACAGAGAAAGAAAGTCTGACGATGTGAGTTCACAGTTAAATCAGCTCCTAGCCAAAAGATGAAGCTAACTGCCATGTGTTTCTGAGAGACAGAGAAACCCTAAGTCACAAATGGCACCCTATAACCTACATAGTGCACTACTTTCGACCTTACCCATATGGCTCTGGTCAAAATTTGTGCACTAGAAAGGGCATAGGGGTGCCCTTTGGGACGCACCCATCTACTTGAGAGCTTGTGTTTTAGAAAGGGATTAGATAATGTCTTGGCTTGCTTAGAAAACATTCATATTTACATTACTGGTTCAAGGCCATCATCAAGACGTGTACTCAGGGGCTTGGTTGTCAACTGAAGAGAGAGCAAGGCAGTGCTAGGGGAGTCACTACAGACCCTGGTTCAGCGGTCTAAGGCACTGCATCGCAGTGCTAGAGGAGTCACTACAGACCCTGGTTCAGTGGTCTAAGGCAATGCTTCGCAGTGCTAGAGGAGTCACTACAGACCCTGGTTCAGCGGTCTGAGGCACTGCATCTCAGTGCTTGAAGAGTCACTACAGACCCTGGTTCAGCGGTCAGAGAAGTCACTACAGACCCTGGTTCAGCGGTCTAAGGCACTGCATCTCAGTGCTAGAGGAGTCACTACAGACCCTGGTTCAGCGGTCTAAGGCACTGCATCTCAGTGCTAGAGGAGTCACTACAGACCCTGGTTCAGTGGTCTAAGACACTACATCTCAGTGCTGGAGGAGTCACTACAGACCCTGGTTCAGCGGTTTGATGCACTGCATCTCAGTGCTAGAGGAGTCACTACAGACCCTGGTTCAGTGGTCTAAGACACTGCATCTCAGTGCTAGAGGAGTCACTACAGACCCTGGTTCAGCGGTCTAAGGCACTGCATCTCAGTGCTAGAGGAGTCACTACAGACCCTGGTTCAGCGGTTTGATGCACTGCATCTCAGTGCTAGAGGAGTCACTACAGATCCTGGTTCAGTGGTCTAAGACACTGCATCGCAGTGCTAGAGGAGTCACTACAGACCCTGGTTCAGAGGGGAGTCACTACAGACCCTGGTTCAGTGGTCTAAGGCACTGCATCTCAGTGCTAGAGGAGTCACTACAGACCCTGGTTCAGCGGTCTAAGGCACTGCATCTCAGTGCTAGAGGAGTCACTACAGACCCTGGTTCAGTGGTCTAAGACACTGCATCTCAGTGCTAGAGGAGTCACTACAGACCTGGCTTCAATCCCAGGCTGTGTCGCAGCCGGTCGTGACCGGGAGACCCACATGGCTCAGCGTCGTACGGGTTAGGGGGAGGGTTTGGCCGGCCGGGATGTCTTTGTCCCATCGCGCTCTTGCGACGATATCACAAAATTGGGGAGAAAAACAAAATGACTAAAATCTGACTGTGATATGTGGTTGTCTCTCCTAGCTATCTGAAAGTGAATGCAGTGACTGTGATATGTGATAGTCTCAACTAGCTATCTGAAGATGAATGTACTGACTGTGATATGTGATAGTCTCAACTAGCTATCTGAAGATGAATGTACTAACTGTGACTGTGATATGTGATTGTCTCACCTAGCTATCTGAAGATGAATGTACTGACTGTGATATGTGGTTGTCTCAACTAGCTATCTGAAGATGAATGTACTGACTATGACTGTGATATGTGGTTGTCTCACCTAGCTATCTGAAGATGAATGTACTAACTGTGATATGTGGTTGTCTCTCCTAGCTATCTGAAGATGAATGTACTGACTATGACTGTGATATGTGGTTGTCTCACCTAGCTATCTGAAGATGAATGTACTAACTGTGATATGTGGTTGTCTCTCCTAGCTATCTGAAGATGAATGTACTGACTATGACTGTGATATGTGGTTGTCTCTCCTAGCTATCTGAAGATGAATGTACTGACTGTGACATGTGATATGTGGTTGTCTCACCTAGCTATCTGAAGAGGAATGCAATGACTATGACTGTGATATGTGGTTGTCCGTCCTAGCTATCTGAAGATGAATGTACTGACAAGAAACACAAGCATATTGCTAGGTATTACTGTTGGAGCTAGAAACACAAGCTTATTGTTAGGTATTACTGTACTGTTGGAGCTAGAAACACAAGCATATTGCTAGGTATTACTGTACTGTTGGAGCTAGAAACACAAGCATATTGCTAGGTATTACTGTACTTAATGGAGCTAGAAACACAAGCATATTGCTAGGTATTACTGTACTTAATGGAGCTAGAAACACAAGCATATTGTTAGGTATTACTGGTGGAGCTAGAAACACAAGCATATTGCTAGGTATTACTGTACTGTTGGAGCTAGAAACACAAGCATATTGCTAGGTATTACTGTTGGAGCAAGAAACAAAAGCATATTGCTAGGTATTACTGTTGGAGCTAGAAACACAAGCATATTGCTAGGTATTACTGTTGCAGCTAGAAACACAAGCATATTGTTAGGTATTACTGTACTGTTGGAGCTAGAAACACAAGCATATTGCTAGGTATTACTGTTGGAGCTAGAAACACAAGCATATTGTTAGGTATTACTGTACTGTTGGAGCTAGAAACACAAGCATATTGCTAGGTATTACTGTTGGAGCTAGAAACACAAGCATATTGCTAGGTATTACTGTACTGTTGGAACTAGAAACACAAGCATATTGTTAGGTATTACTGTTGGAGCTAGAAACACAAGCATATTGCTAGGTATTACTGTTGGAGCTAGAAACACAAGCATATTGCTAGGTATTACTGTGCTGTTGGAGCTAGAAACACAAGCATATTGCTAGGTATTACCTTACTGTTGGAACTAGAAACACAAGCATATTGTTAGGTATTACTGTTGGAGCTAGAAACACAAGCATATTGCTAGGTATTACTGTTGGAGCTAGAAACACAAGCATATTGCTAGGTATTACTGTACTGTTGGAGCTAGAAACACAAGCATATTGTTAGGTATTACTGTTGGAGCTAGAAACACACGCATATTGTTAGGTATTACTGTTGGAGCTAGAAACACAATCATATTGCTAGGTATTACTGTTGGAGCTAGAAACACAAGCATATTGTTAGGTATTACTGTACTGTTGGAGCTAGAAACACAAGCATATTGCTAGGTATTACTGTTGGAGCTAGAAACACAAGCATATTGCTAGGTATTACTGGTGGAGCTAGAAACACAAGCATATTGCAAGTTAATTCTGTTGGAGCTAGAAACACAAGCATATTGTTAGGTATTACTGTACTGTAGGAGCTAGAAACACAAGCATATTGCTAGGTATTACTGTTGGAGCTAGAAACACAAGCATATTGCTAGGTATTACTGTTGGAGCTAGAAACACAAGCATTTAGCTAGGTATTACTGTTGGAGCTAGAAACACAAGCATATTGTTAGGTATTACTGTTGGAGCAAGAAACAAAAGCATATTGCTAGGTATTACTGTTGGAGCTAGAAACACAAGCATATTGCTAGGTATTACTGTTGGAGCTAGAAACACAAGCATATTGCTAGGTATTACTGTTGGAGCTAGAAACACAAGCATATTGCTAGGTTTTACTGTTGGAGCTAGAAACACAAGCATATTGTTAGGTATTACTGTACTGTTGGAACTAGAAACACAAGCATATTGCTAGGTATTACTGTTGGAGCTAGAAACACAAGCATATTGCTTGGTATTACTGTACTGTTGGAGCTAGAGACACAAGCATATTGCTAGGTATTACTGTTGGAGCTAGAAACACAAGCATATTGCTAGGTGTTACTGTTGGAGCTAGAAACACAAGCATATTGCTAGTTATTTCTGTTGGAGCTAGAAACACAAGAAAATTGTTAGGTATTACTGTACTGTTGGAGCTAGAAACACAAGCATATTGTTAGGTATTACTGTTGGAGCTAGAAACACAAGCATATTGCTAGGTATAACTGTACTGTTGGAGCTAGAAACACAAGCATATTGCTAGGTATTACTGTTGGAGCTAGAAACACAAGCATATTGCTAGGTATTACTGTTGGAGCTAGAAACACAAGCATATTGCTAGGTATTACTGTTGGAGCTAGAAACACAAGCATATTGCTAGGTATTACTGTACTGTTGGAGCTAGAAACACAAGCATATTGCAAGGTATTACTATTGGAGCTAGAAACACAAGCATATTGCTAGGTATTACTGTTGGAGCTAGAAACACAAGCATATTGCTAGGTATTACTGTTGGAGCTAGAAACACAAGCATATTGCTAGGTATTACTGTTGGAGCTAGAAACACAAGCATATTGCTAGGTATTACTGTTGGAGCTAGAAACACAAGCATATTGCTAGGTATTACTGTTGGAGCTAGAAACACAAGCATATTGTTAGGTATTACTGTTGGAGCTAGAAACACAAGCATATTGCTAGGTTTTACTGTTGGAGCTAGAAACACAAGCATATTGCTAGGTATTACTGGTGGAGCTAGAAACACAAGCATATTGCTAGGTATTACTGTACTGTTGGAGCTAGAAACACAAGCATATTGCTAGGTATTACTGTACTGTTGGAGCTAGAAACACAAGCATATTGCTAGGTATTACTGTTGGAGCTAGAAACACAAGCATATTGCTTGGTATTACTGTACTGTTGGAGCTAGAAACACAAGCATATTGCTAGGTTTTACTGGTGGAGCTAGAAACACAAGCATATTGCTAGGTATTACTGTACTGTTGGAGCTAGAAACACAAGCATATTGCTAGGTATTACTGTACTGTTGGAGCTAGAAACACAAGCATATTGCTAGGTATTACTGTTGGAGCTAGAAACACAAGCATATTGCTAGGTATTACTGTACTGTTGGAGCTAGAAACACAAGCATATTGCTAGGTATTACTGTTGTAGCTAGAAACACAAGCATATTGCTAGGTATTACTGTACTGTTGGAGCTAGAAACACAAGCAAATTGCTAGGTATTACTGTACTGTTGGAGCTAGAAACACAAGCATATTGCTAGGTATTACTGTTGGAGCTAGAAACACAAGCATATTGCTAGGTATTACTGTTGGAGCTAGAAACACAAGCATATTGTTAGGTATTACTGTTGGAGCTAGAAACACAAGCATATTGCTAGGTATTACTGTTGGAGCTAGAAACACAAGCATATTGCTAGGTATTACTGTACTGTTGGAGCTAGAAACACAAGCATATTGTTAGGTATTACTGTACTGTTGGAGCTAGAAACACAAGCATATTGCTAGGTATTACTGTACTGTTGGAGCTAGAAACACAAGCATATTGCTAGGTATTACTGTTGGAGCTAGAAACACAAGCATATTGCTAGGTATTACTGTACTGTTGGAGCTAGAAACACAAGCATATTGCAAGGTATTACTATTGGAGCTAGAAACACAAGCATATTGCTAGGTATTACTGTTGGAGCTAGAAACACAAGCATATTGCTAGGTATTACTGTTGGAGCTAGAAACACAAGCATATTGCTAGGTATTACTGTTGGAGCTAGAAACACAAGCATATTGCTAGGTATTACTGTTGGAGCTAGAAACACAAGCATATTGCTAGGTATTACTGTTGGAGCTAGAAACACAAGCATATTGTTAGGTATTACTGTTGGAGCTAGAAACACAAGCATATTGCTAGGTTTTACTGTTGGAGCTAGAAACACAAGCATATTGCTAGGTATTACTGGTGGAGCTAGAAACACAAGCATATTGCTAGGTATTACTGTACTGTTGGAGCTAGAAACACAAGCATATTGCTAGGTATTACTGTACTGTTGGAGCTAGAAACACAAGCATATTGCTAGGTATTACTGTTGGAGCTAGAAACACAAGCATATTGCTTGGTATTACTGTACTGTTGGAGCTAGAAACACAAGCATATTGCTAGGTTTTACTGGTGGAGCTAGAAACACAAGCATATTGCTAGGTATTACTGTACTGTTGGAGCTAGAAACACAAGCATATTGCTAGGTATTACTGTACTGTTGGAGCTAGAAACACAAGCATATTGCTAGGTATTACTGTTGGAGCTAGAAACACAAGCATATTGCTAGGTATTACTGTACTGTTGGAGCTAGAAACACAAGCATATTGCTAGGTATTACTGTTGTAGCTAGAAACACAAGCATATTGCTAGGTATTACTGTACTGTTGGAGCTAGAAACACAAGCAAATTGCTAGGTATTACTGTACTGTTGGAGCTAGAAACACAAGCATATTGCTAGGTATTACTGTTGGAGCTAGAAACACAAGCATATTGCTAGGTATTACTGTTGGAGCTAGAAACACAAGCATATTGTTAGGTATTACTGTTGGAGCTAGAAACACAAGCATATTGCTAGGTATTACTGTTGGAGCTAGAAACACAAGAATATTGCTAGGTATTACTGTACTGTTGGAGCTAGAAACACAAGCATATTGTTAGGTATTACTGTACTGTTGGAGCTAGAAACACAAGCATATTGCTAGGTATTACTGTACTGTTGGAGCTAGAAACACAAGCATATTGCTAGGTATTACTGTTGGAGCTAGAAACACAAGCATATTGCTAGGTATTACTGTACTGTTGGAGCTAGAAACACAAGCATATTGTTAGGTATTACTGTTGGAGCTAGAAACACAAGCATATTGCTAGGTATTAATGTTGGAGCTAGAAACACAAGCATTTAGCTAGGTATTACTGTTGGAGCTAGAAACACAAGCATATTGTTAGGTATTACTGTTGGAGCAAGAAACAAAAGCATATTGCTAGGTATTACTGTTGGAGCTAGAAACACAAGCATATTGCTAGGTATTACTGTTGGAGCTAGAAACACAAGCATATTGCTAGGTATTACTGTTGGAGCTAGAAACACAAGCATATTGCTAGGTATTACTGTTGGAGCTAGAAACACAAGCATATTGTTAGGTATTACTGTACTGTTGGAACTAGAAACACAAGCATATTGCTAGGTATTACTGTTGGAGCTAGAAACACAAGCATATTGCTTGGTATTACTGTACTGTTGGAGCTAGAAACACAAGCATATTGCTAGGTATTACTGTTGCAGCTAGAAACACAAGCATATTGCTAGGTATTACTGTTGGAGCTAGAAACACAAGCATATTGCTAGTTATTTCTGTTGGAGCTAGAAACACAAGAAAATTGTTAGGTATTACTGTACTGTTGGAGCTAGAAACACAAGCATATTGTTAGGTATTACTGTTGGAGCTAGAAACACAAGCATATTGCTAGGTATAACTGTACTGTTGGAGCTAGAAACACAAGCATATTGCTAGGTATTACTGTTGGAGCTAGAAACACAAGCATATTGCTAGGTATTACTGTTGGAGCTAGAAACACAAGAATATTGCTAGGTATTACTGTACTGTTGGAGCTAGAAACACAAGCATATTGCAAGGTATTACTATTGGAGCTAGAAACACAAGCATATTGCTAGGTATTACTGTTGGAGCTAGAAACACAAGCATATTGCTAGGTATTACTGTTGGAGCTAGAAACACAAGCATATTGCTAGGTATTACTGTTGGAGCTAGAAACACAAGCATATTGCTAGGTATTACTGTTGGAGCTAGAAACACAAGCATATTGCTAGGTATTACTGGTGGAGCTAGAAACACAAGCATATTGCTAGGTATTACTGTTGGAGCTAGAAACACAAGCATATTGCTAGGTATTACTGTTGGAGCTAGAAACACAAGCATATTGCTAGGTATTACTGTTGGAGCTAGAAACACAAGCATATTGCTAGGTATTACTGTACTGTTGGAGCTAGAAACACAAGCATATTGCAAGGTATTACTATTGGAGATAGAAACACAAGCATATTGCTAGGTATTACTGTTGGAGCTAGAAACACAAGCATATTGCTAGGTATTACTGTTGGAGCTAGAAACACAAGCATATTGCTAGGTATTACTGTTGGAGCTAGAAACACAAGCATATTGCTAGGTTTTACTGTACTGTTGGAGCTAGAAACACAAGCATATTGCTAGGTATTACTGTAGGAGCTAGAAACACAAGCATATTGCTAGGTATTACTGTTGGAGCTAGAAACACAAGCATATTGCTAGGTATTACTGTTGGAGCTAGAAACACAAGCATATTGTTAGGTATTACTGTTGGAGCTAGAAACACAAGCATATTGCTAGGTATTACTGTTGGAGCTAGAAACACAAGCATATTGTTAGGTATTACTGTTGGAGCTAGAAACACAAGCATATTGCTAGGTATTACTGTACTGTTGGAGCTAGAAACACAAGCATATTGCTAGGTATTACTGTACTGTTGGAGCTAGAAACACAAGCATATTGCTAGGTATTACTGTTGGAGCTAGAAACACAAGCATATTGCTTGGTATTACTGTACTGTTGGAGCTAGAAACACAAGCATATTGCTAGGTTTTACTGGTGGAGCTAGAAACACAAGCATATTGCTAGGTATTACTGTACTGTTGGAGCTAGAAACACAAGCATATTGCTAGGTATTACTGTTGGAGCTAGAAACACAAGCATATTGCTAGGTATTACTGTACTGTTGGAGCTAGAAACACAAGCATATTGCTAGGTATTACTGTACTGTTGGAGCTAGAAACACAAGCATATTGCTAGGTATTACTGTTGGAGCTAGAAACACAAGCATTTTGCTAGGTATTACTGTACTGTTGGAGCTAGAAACACAAGCATATTGCTAGGTATTACTGTTGGAGCTAGAAACACAAGCATATTGCTAGGTATTACTGTACTGTTGGAGCTAGAAACACAAGCATATTGTTAGGTATTACTGTACTGTTGGAGCTAGAAACACAAGCATATTGCTAGGTATTACTGTACTGTTGGAGCTAGAAACACAAGCATATTGCTAGGTATTACTGTTGGAGCTAGAAACACAAGCATATTGCTAGGTATTACTGTACTGTTGGAGCTAGAAACACAAGCATATTGTTAGGTATTACTGTTGGAGCTAGAAACACAAGCATATTGCTAGGTATTAATGTTGGAGCTAGAAACACAAGCATTTAGCTAGGTATTACTGTTGGAGCTAGAAACACAAGCATATTGTTAGGTATTACTGTTGGAGCAAGAAACAAAAGCATATTGCTAGGTATTACTGTTGGAGCTAGAAACACAAGCATATTGCTAGGTATTACTGTTGGAGCTAGAAACACAAGCATATTGCTAGGTATTACTGTTGGAGCTAGAAACACAAGCATATTGCTAGGTATTACTGTTGGAGCTAGAAACACAAGCATATTGTTAGGTATTACTGTACTGTTGGAACTAGAAACACAAGCATATTGCTAGGTATTACTGTTGGAGCTAGAAACACAAGCATATTGCTTGGTATTACTGTACTGTTGGAGCTAGAAACACAAGCATATTGCTAGGTATTACTGTTGGAGCTAGAAACACAAGCATATTGCTAGGTATTACTGTTGGAGCTAGAAACACAAGCATATTGCTAGGTATTACTGGTGGAGCTAGAAACACAAGCATATTGCTAGGTATTACTGTTGGAGCTAGAAACACAAGCATATTGCTAGGTATTACTGTTGGAGCTAGAAACACAAGCATATTGCTAGGTATTACTGTTGGAGCTAGAAACACAAGCATATTGCTAGGTATTACTGTACTGTTGGAGCTAGAAACACAAGCATATTGCAAGGTATTACTATTGGAGATAGAAACACAAGCATATTGCTAGGTATTACTGTTGGAGCTAGAAACACAAGCATATTGCTAGGTATTACTGTTGGAGCTAGAAACACAAGCATATTGCTAGGTATTACTGTTGGAGCTAGAAACACAAGCATATTGCTAGGTTTTACTGTACTGTTGGAGCTAGAAACACAAGCATATTGCTAGGTATTACTGTAGGAGCTAGAAACACAAGCATATTGCTAGGTATTACTGTTGGAGCTAGAAACACAAGCATATTGCTAGGTATTACTGTTGGAGCTAGAAACACAAGCATATTGTTAGGTATTACTGTTGGAGCTAGAAACACAAGCATATTGCTAGGTATTACTGTTGGAGCTAGAAACACAAGCATATTGTTAGGTATTACTGTTGGAGCTAGAAACACAAGCATATTGCTAGGTATTACTGTACTGTTGGAGCTAGAAACACAAGCATATTGTTAGGTATTACTGTACTGTTGGAGCTAGAAACACAAGCATATTGCTAGGTATTACTGTTGGAGCTAGAAACACAAGCATATTGCTAGGTATTACTGTTGGAGCTAGAAACACAAGCATATTGCTAGGTATTACTGTTGGAGCTAGAAACACAAGCATATTGCTAGGTTTTACTGTTGGAGCTAGAAACACAAGCATATTGCTAGGTATTACTGGTGGAGCTAGAAACACAAGCATATTGCTAGGTATTACTGTACTGTTGGAGCTAGAAACACAAGCATATTGCTAGGTATTACTGTTGGAGCTAGAAACACAAGCATATTGCTTGGTATTACTGTACTGTTGGAGCTAGAAACAAAAGCATATTGCTAGGTTTTACTGGTGGAGCTAGAAACACAAGCATATTGCTAGGTATTACTGTACTGTTGGAGCTAGAAACACAAGCATATTGCTAGGTATTACTGTTGGAGCTAGAAACACAAGCATATTGCTAGGTATTACTGTACTGTTGGAGCTAGAAACACAAGCATATTGCTAGGTATTACTGTACTGTTGGAGCTAGAAACACAAGCATATTGCTAGGTATTACTGTTGGAGCTAGAAACACAAGCATTTTGCTAGGTATTACTGTACTGTTGGAGCTAGAAACACAAGCATATTGCTAGGTATTACTGTTGGAGCTAGAAACACAAGCATATTGCTAGGTATTACTGTACTGTTGGAGCTAGAAACACAAGCATATTGCTAGGTATTACTGTACTGTTGGAGCTAGAAACACAAGCATATTGCTAGGTATTACTGTTGGAGCTAGAAACACAAGCATATTGCTAGGTATTACTGTTGGAGCTAGAAACATAAGCATATTGTTAGGTATTACTGTTGGAGCTAGAAACACAAGCATATTGTTAGGTATTACTGTTGGAGCTAGAAACACAAGCATATTGCTAGGTATTACTGTACTGTTGGAGCTAGAAACACAAGCATATTGTTAGGTATTACTGTACTGTTGGAGCTAGAAACACAAGCATATTGCTAGGTATTACTGTACTGTTGGAGCTAGAAACACAAGCATATTGTTAGGTATTACTGTTGGAGCTAGAAACACAAGCATATTGCTAGGTATTACTGTACTGTTGGAGCTAGAAACACAAGCATATTGTTAGGTATTACTGTTGGAGCTAGAAACACAAGCATATTGTTAGGTATTACTGTTGGAGCTAGAAACACAAGCATACTGTTAGGTATTACTGTTGGAGCTAGAAACACAAGCATATTGCTAGGTATTACTGTTGGAGCTAGAAACACAAGCATATTGCTAGGTATTACTGGTGGAGCTAGAAACACAAGCATATTGCTAGGTATTACTGTACTGTTGGAGCTAGAAACACAAGCATATTGCTAGGTATTACTGTACTGTTGGAACTAGAAACACAAGCATATTGCTAGGTATTACTGTTGGAGCTAGAAACACAAGCATATTGTTAGGTATTACTGTTGGAGCTAGAAACACAAGCATATTGTTAGGTATTACTGTTGGAGCTAGAAACACAAGCATACTGTTAGTTATTACTGTTGGAGCTAGAAACACAAGCATATTGCTAGGTATTACTGTTGGAGCTAGAAACACAAGCATATTGCTAGGTATTACTGTTGGAGCTAGAAACACAAGCATATTGCTAGGTATTACTGTACTGTTGGAGCTAGAAACACAAGCATATTGCTAGGTATTACTGTTGGACCTAGAAACACAAGCATTTTGCTAAAATCCGTAAATCTGTGTGCGCGACCAATACACTTTGATTTGATGTGTCGATATGTTTGCTTTGGTAACGCTTTCCAAGCCAATTAAAGCACTTGAATTGAATTGAGAGATAACAGAGGGAGAGGGGGGGAGGGAGAGAGAGAGACCGAGAGCGATAGCCGTGCCCTGCATACATCATCCCCGCTCTTAATACAGGGTGGGCTATTTACAGCTACCCAGGCAGCCAGCCCTCCCTCATCCCCCTCTCTCTACCCACTCCAGGCAGCAGATCCACCACACACCAGGCTCCCTGTGCCATGAGTGTGTGTGTGTGTACGAGTGTGTGTGTGCCACGCAGACAGATGGACAGGGAATCTGTGTGTGTTTTCAGGGCAACTCTGACGCAGCTGTCCTTTTAAAGGGAACACTCCTACCTCCTAAAGGAAGTGTCCTACCTCCTAATGGAAGTGTCCTACCTCCTAATGGAAGTGTCCTACCTCCTAATGGAAGTGTCCTACCTCCTAATGGAACAGTCCTACCTCCTAATGGAAGTGTCCTACCTCCTAATGGAAGTGTCCTACCTCCTAATCTACCTCCTAATGGAACAGTCCTACCTCCTAATGGAAGTGTCCTACCTCCTAATGGAAGTGTCCTACCTCCTAATCTACCTCCTAATGGAACATTCCTACCTCCTAATGGAAGTGTCCTACCTCCTAATGAAACAGTCCTACCTCCTAATGGAAGTGTCCTACCTCCTAATCTACCTCCTAATGAAACAGTCCTACCTCCTAATGGAGGTGTCCTACCTCCTAATGGAAGTGTCCTCCCTCCTAATGGAACAGTCCTACCTCCTAATGAAAAAGTCCTACCTCCTAATGGAAGTGGCCTACCTCCTAACGGAAGTGTCCTACCTCCTAACGGAAGTCTCCTACCTCCTAACGGAAGTGTCCTACCTCCTAACGGAACAGTCCTACCTCCTAACGGAACAGTCCTACCTCCTACGGAAGTGTTCTACCTCCTAACGGAACAGTCCTACCTCCTAATGGAACAGTCCTACCTCCTAACGGAACAGTCCTTCCTCCTAACGGAACAGTCCTTCCTCCTAACGGAACAGTCCTACCTCCTAACGGAACAGTCCTACCTCCTAACGGAACAGTCCTACCTCCTAACGGAACAGTCCTTCCTCCTAACGGAACAGTCCTACCTCCTAACGGAACAGTCCTACCTCCTAACGGAAGTGTTCTACCTCCTAACGGAACAGTCCTACCTCCTAACGGAACAGTCCTACCTCCTAACGGAACAGTCCTACCTCCTAACGGAACAGCCCTACCTCCTAACGGAACAGTCCTACCTCCTAATGGAACAGTCCTACCTCCTAATGGAACAGTCCTACCTCCTAATGGAACAGTCCTACCTCCTAACGGAACAGTCCTACCTCCTAATGGAACAGTCCTACCTCCTAATGGAACAGTCCTACCTCCTAACGGAACAGTCCTACCTCCTAATGGAACAGTCCTACCTCCTAATGGAACAGTCCTACCTCCTAATGGAACAGTCCTACCTCCTAATGGAACAGTCCTACCTCCTAATGGAACAGTCCTACCTCCTAATGGAACAGTTCATCCTCTTAACCGAACAGTCCCACCTCCTAATGGAAGTGTCCTACCTCCTAATGGAAGTGTCCTACCTTCTAATGGAACAGTCCTACCTCCTAATGGAAGTGTCCTACCTCCTAATGGAAGTGTCCTACCTCCTAATGGAACATTCCTACCTCCTAATGGAGGTGTCCTACCTCCTAATGGAAGTGTCCTACCTCCTAATCTACCTCCTAATGGAACATTCCTACCTCCTAATGGAAGTGTCCTACCTCCTAATGAAACAGTCCTACCTCCTAATGGAAGTGTCCTACCTCCTAATCTACCTCCTAATGAAACAGTCCTACCTCCTAATGGAGGTGTCCTACCTCCTAATGGAAGTGTCCTCCCTCCTAATGGAACAGTCCTACCTCCTAATGAAAAAGTCCTACCTCCTAATGGAAGTGGCCTACCTCCTAACGGAAGTGTCCTACCTCCTAACGGAAGTCTCCTACCTCCTAACGGAAGTGTCCTACCTCCTAACGGAACAGTCCTACCTCCTAACGGAACAGTCCTACCTCCTACGGAAGTGTTCTACCTCCTAATGGAACAGTCCTACCTCCTAATGGAAGTCTCTAAACCGGAGCCCTCTCCTAACCGGAGCCCTCTCCTAACCGGAGCTCTCTCCTAACCGGAGCTCTCTCCTAACCGGAGCTCTCTCCTAACCGGAGCTCTCTCCTAACCGGAGCTCTCTCTAAACCGGACCTCTCTCTAAACCGGACCTCTCTCCTAACCGGAGCTCTCTCTAACCGGAGCTCTCTCCTAACCGGAGCTCTCTCCTAACCGGAGCTCTCTCTAAACCGGAGCTCTCTCTAAACCGGACCTCTCTCTAAACCGGAGCTCTCTCCTAACCGGAGCTCTCTCCTAACCGGAGCTCTCTCCTAACCGGAGCTCTCTCCTAACCGGAGCTCTCTCCTAACCGGAGCTCTCTCCTAACCGGAGCTCTCTCCTAACCGGAGCTCTCTCTAAAACGGAGCTCTCTCTAAACCGGACCTCTCTCCTAACCGGAGCTCTCTCTAACCGGAGCTCTCTCCAAACCGGAGCTCTCTCCTAACCGGAGCTCTCTCTAAACCGGAGCTCTCTCTAAACCGGAGCTCTCTCTAAACCGGAGCTCTCTCTAAACCGGAGCTCTCTCTAAACCGGAGCTCTCTCTAAACCGGAGCTCTCTCTAAACCGGAGCTCTCTCTAAACCGGAGCTCTCTCTAAACCGGAGCTCTCTCTAAACCGGAGCTCTCTCTAAACCGGAGCTCTCTCTAAACCGGAGCTCTCTCCTAACCGGAGCTCTCTCCAAACCGAAGCTCTCTCTAAACCGGAAATCTCTCTAAACCGGAGCTCTCTCCTAACCGGAGCCCTCTCCTAACCGGAGCTCTCTCTAAACCGGAGCTCTCTCTAAACCGGAGCTCTCTCTAAACCGGAGCTCTCTCCTAACCGGAGCTCTCTCCAAACCGAAGCTCTCTCTAAACCGGAAATCTCTCTAAACCGGAAATCTCTCTAAACCGGAGCTCTCTCCTAACCGGAGCCCTCTCCTAACCGGAGCCCTCTCCTAACCGGAGCTCTCTCCTAACCGGAGCTCTCTCCAAACCGGAGCTGTCTCCTAACCGGAGCTGTCTCCTAACCGGAGCCCTCTCCTAACCGGAGCCCTCTCCTAACCGGAGCCCTCTCCTAACCGGAGCCCTCTCCTAACCGGAGCTCTCTCCTAACCGGAGCTCTCTCCTAAACCGGAGCTCTCTCCTAACCGGAGCTCTCTCTAAACCGGAGCTCTCTCTAAACCGGAGCTCTCTCTAAACCGGACCTGTCTCTAAACGGGAGCTCTCTCTAAACGGGAGCTCTCTCTAAACCGGAGCTCTCTCTAAACCGGAGCTCTCTCTAAACCGGAGCTCTCTCCTAACCGGAGCTCTCTCCTAACCGGAGCTCTCTCCTAACCGGAGCTCTCTCCTAACCGGAGCTCTCTCCTAACCGGAGCTCTCTCCTAACCGGAGCTCTCTCTATCTGTGTTACATGAAAAGGCAGGGAAAACACTCACATGGGACTGAACACAGAGGGGGGGGGGGGGGTCTAAGCACGCACACACACATGTCTGGAACTAGCGACTCAGAAAGATGTAGATTGACTGCAGGGTGGTGGTGACAAAGGCATGCAGTGGATGGATGGGAGGAGGGCGTGATTTAATGAATGACAGACACGAGTGGAGTGTACATGTCCTGCTATACGTTGATATGCGTCTCAGGCTCAGCTGACTGGCTTAAGGCTCCCATATTTCTGATACGATCCCTGTCTGTCTGTGTCTGTCTGTCTGTCTGTCTGTCTGTCTGTCTGTCTGTCTGTATGTGTGTCTGTATGTGTGTCTGTGTGTGTGTCTGTGTGTGTGTGGCCGGCATCTGAGCTGAAAGAGAATCCCCCAGGGAGCATTGATCCAACGTAATGAGTTTTTGTGGAAGGGGCTCTCTCTCCCTCTTTCTGTCTGTCTTTTACGCTCTTCCTCTCTCTCCTCTCCCTCTCTGCTTTCTGTCTTTTATGCCCTTCCTCTCTCTCCTCTCCCTCTGCTTTCTGTCTTTTATGCCCTTCCTCTCTCTCCTCTCCCTCTGCTTTCTGTCTTTTATGCCCTTCCTCTCTCTCCTCTCCCCTCTCTCATTGTCTGTATTTTATGCCCTTCCTCTCTCTCCTCTCCCTCTCTGCTTTCTGTCTTTTATGCCCTTCCTCTCTCTCCTCTCCCTCTCTCTCGCTGTCTGTCTTTTATGCCCTTCCTCTCTCTCCTCTCCCTCTCTCTCGCTGTCTGTCTTTTATGCCCTCCCTCTCTCCCCTCTCCCTCTCTCTTTCTCTCTCGCTGTCTGTCTTTTATGCCCTTCCTCTCTCTCCTCTCCCTCTCTGCTTTCTGTCTTTTATGCCCTTCCTCTCTCTCCTCTCCCTCTGCTTTCTGTCTTTTATGCCCTTCCTCTCTCTCCTCTCCCCTCTCTCATTGTCTGTATTTTATGCCCTTCCTCTCTCTCCTCTCCCTCTCTGCTTTCTGTCTTTTATGCCCTTCCTCTCTCTCCTCTCCCTCTCTCTCGCTGTCTGTCTTTTATGCCCTTCCTCTCTCTCCTCTCCCTCTCTCTCGCTGTCTGTCTTTTATGCCCTCCCTCTCTCCCCTCTCCCTCTCTCTTTCTCTCTCGCTGTCTGTATTTTATGCCCTTCCTCTCTCTCCTCTCCCTCTCTGCTTTATGTCTTTTATGCCCTTCCTCTCTCTCCTCTCCCTCTCTCTTTCTCTCTCGCTGTCTGTCTTTTATGCCCTCCCTCTCTCCCCTCTCCCTCTCTCTTTCTCTCTCGCTGTCTGTCTTTTATGCCCTTCCTCTCTCCCCTCTCCCTCTCTCTCGCTGTCTGTCTTTTATGCCCTCCCTCTCTCCCCTCTCCCTCTCTCTTTCTCTCTCGCTGTCTGTATTTTATGCCCTTCCTCTCTCTCCTCTCCCTCTCTGCTTTCTGTCTTTTATGCCCTTCCTCTCTCTCCTCTCCCTCTCTGCTTTCTGTCTTTTATGCCCTTCCTCTCTCCCCTCTCCCTCTCTCTCGCTGTCTGTCTTTTATGCCCTCCCTCTCTCCCCTCTCCCTCTCTCCCTCTCTCTCGCTGTCTGTCTTTTATGCCCTTCCTCTCTCTCCTCTCCCTCTCTCTCGCTGTCTGTCTTTTATGCCCTTCCTCTCTCTCCTCTCCCTCTCTCTCGCTGTCTGTCTTTTATGCCCTTCCTCTCTCTCCTCTCCCTCTCTCTCGCTGTCTGTCTTTTATGCCCTTCCTCTCTCTCCTCTCCCTCTCTGCTTTATGTCTTTTATGCCCTTCCTCTCTCGCCTCTCCCTCTCTCTTTCTCTCTCGCTGTCTGTCTTTTATGCCCTCCCTCTCTCTCCTCTCCCTCTCTCTTTCTCTCTCGCTGTCTGTCTTTTATGGTCTTTCTCTCTCTCCCCCTCCCACCCAATGGACAGCCCACCTCACACCATATTTATTATCAGGTTAGAGATACATCACGGTGCGATGCTTCAAATTCTACCTTCCAACCGGTTCTTTCAAGGTACAGGAAGCCATTATGTTTTAGAACATATATAATTATAGCATTTCATCTTCATCTTCATCATCTTCATCTTCATGCATATTATTATTTATTTTTTTAAACGACTCCTCATTTTCATCCGGGGAAAAAAAGAAAGAAATCTATTTGGCTGAATGTAATAATAACTAGCACAAAAAAATAAGTTGCCACATTTAAAAAAAAAAATAATTGAACAGACTGGCATTGTTCTCTCTATTAGTTAAGTGGAAGCAAAAATGTATGATGTTCTTCTCTGTGGCGTCACAGCAGCTGCAC
Organism: Salvelinus fontinalis; assembly: GCF_029448725.1. NCBI lineage: Eukaryota > Metazoa > Chordata > Actinopteri > Salmoniformes > Salmonidae > Salvelinus > Salvelinus fontinalis. Next base: position 6,131,785 of record NC_074665.1, on the reverse strand, counting down.
GTCCCCAACACGGTTAACCCATATCCCCCCATCGCCGCGGTTTCACCCATAATAAACATCAGCTGATTCTAGATCAGCTCCCCTCCTCTGAATCGCTCTATGAATAGGAGCATTGTAAAGAGTCTGAGCAAGAGCACTGATCTAGGATCAGGTCCCCCCCCGCTGTCCATGCTAAACTGCCATTATAATCGTCTTCATTAATGATAAAATAAATATACAATAACCTGATTGTAGATCAGGGTTCCTACTCTGAGAACACCGGACCAGGGACCTCATTTAACGCTAAATATCTGCGTGCGCCATTTCTTAAAATACTGCCACCGTCCCCCAAAAATATTAAGATGTATAAACTTGGCAGACATGTTTCCCGTTCTAAATCAGACCCTGTGGTAAACTCCGCGCTGTTGTGAACGAGAGTTATAATTCCGTCCTGGAAAACTCCCATCGTTTACATCTGTGACAATTACACCCTTATTTGTTCTAAAAGAAAGAGCCACGGCAAATGACATCAAAAGTTCTCCGAGGTATAGCCAGATGGCAGAATGTTTTGCAGTGACTTTCACCGAAGTGACTATAATGACTAAAAATAAATAAAATAAAATAAAAACCACCATGATAAATTGTTATGAAGTTTGCAGAACATTTTATTTAACAATGTTTCGCATTTACTCCCCGTCACGCTCGTCGTAACGTTGAAGAGAGGAGGACCAAGGCGCAGCGTGATAACAATACATCTTCTATTTATTAAATACGAAATGAAGAACACTTAAACAAACTACAAAACAACAAACGAACGAACGTGACGCTATAAACAAATAGTGCAGACACAGGCAACTAACATAGACAATAACCCACGAACTACCAAATGAATATGGCTGCCTAAATACTAAATATGGTTCCCAATCAGAGACAACGATAGACAGCTGTCTCTAATTGAGAACCAATCTAGGCAGCCATAGACATACATCACACCTAGACTAGGAAACACCCCATAGACATACAAAAAACCCTAGACAATAACAAAAACACAAACATCCCCCATGTCACACCCTGACCTAACTAAAATAATAAAGAGAACAAAGATAACTAAGGCCAGGGCGTGACAGCCCCCAAAAACCTAAATATGCACAACCACAACCCGTTGAAACATTGTCAAGGCTTACTCCCTGTCTGTTCTACCAGTACGTTCTACTGTAGCCAACATTTTAAATGTTACAAATTATATATCATATTGTACAAAGGCTGATGCAACTAACTCTGTAAAAAAAAAAAACGTGAAGAAATGTGATCAGTGTTATTTCCTGATAGAATCAGAACCTTCTAATCAGTCTGTTCGTATTGGCGGGAGTTTCGGCTTGCCTGGTGACATCACCAGGCGGTAAATTGGTTAATAGACCAATAAGAAAGAGAGTTCCAAACCTCTCTGCCAATAACAAAAGAGAGTTCCAAACCTCTCTGCCAATAACAGCTAGTTTTCCCCCTACCCACTCAGACCACTGCCAGACAGTTCTAGCAAACGTCTTGCTTGAGAAATAATATTTTGCTAAAAAGCAGTTTTTGTCAATTTTTTGGGGGGGGGGGGGGGGGACTACAATTTACACCAAATACAAGGCTGTTGCCATGCAACAGTTGTACATGCATAGTACGTTAAGCGTATTATCGCCTCAAATAACTTATTTTAAAAAAATGCCAATTTTTGCGTGTAAACTGGTGCAGCACATTTGGGGGGGGGGGGTTTTTACATACGCAGCATTTATAAATTTGGCCCTTGGTTATAATCTGACTGACAATTTTAAACGCAGGTTAGCAACAATAATAACCTTTTCCAGCATAATAAAATGACCAAAACATTATAAAAGGGGATCGATAACCATATCAACAAAAAAATACCACAGCTCAATGTCCAAATAAAAACACAAGTACCAAATACAGAGCACTTGGAAAGTATTCAGACCCTTTAACTTTTCCCCACATTTTTGATACGTTACAGCCTTATTCTAAAATTTATTAAATAAATAAAAATCCTTATCAATATACACACAATACCCCATAATGACAAGTGAACAGTTAAAAAAAAAAACTTTTGTTAAATTTATTACAAATAAAATGTATTCAGACCCTTTGCTATGAGACTCGAAATGGAGCTCCTGTTACCATTGATCATCCTTGAGATGTTTCACCTCCATTCAATTGATTGGACATGACTTGGAAAGGAACACACCTGTATATTTAATAGCCTAGCCTAAAGCCACAGGGATATCATTTAATAAAATGTTCATGAAATCACAAGTCTATTTAAGGTCCCAGAGTTGACAGTGCATGTCAGAGAAAAAAAACAAGCCATGAGGTCGAAGGAATTGTCTGTAGAGCTCATAGACAGGATTGTTTTGAGGCACAGATCTGGGGAAGGGTATCAAAACATTTCTGCAGCATTGAAGGTCCCCAAGAACACAGTGGCGCCCGTAATTCTTAAATGGAAGAAGTTTGGAACCACCAAGACTCTTCCTAGAGCTGTCTGCCCGGCCAAACTGAGCAATCGGGGGAGAAGGGTCTTGGTCAGGCAGGTGACCAAGAACCCGATGGTCACTCTGACAGAGCCCCGGAGGTCCTCTGTGGAGATGGGAGAAACTTCCAGAAGGACAACCATCTCTGCAGCACTCCACCAATCAGGCCTTTGTGGTAGAGTGGCCAGACGGAAGCCACTCCTCAGTAAAAGGCACATGACAGCCCGCTTGGAGATTGCCAAAATGCACCTAAAGGACTCTGTCCATGAGAAACAAGATTCTCTGGTCTGATGAAACCAAGATTGATATCTTTAGCCTGAATGCCAAGCGTCACATCTGGAGGAAACCTGGCACCATCCCTACGGTGAAGCATGGTGGTGGTAGCGGCATGCTGTGGGATGTTTTTCAGCGGCAGGGACTGGGAGACTAGTCAGGATCGAGGGAAAGATGAACAGGGTAAAAGTACAGAGAGATCCTTGATGAAGACCTGCTCCAGAGCACTCAGGACCTCAGACTGGGGAGAAGGTTCAACTTCCAACAGGACAACGACCCTAAGCACACAGCCAAGACAACGCAGGAGTGGCTTTGGGACAAGTCTCTGAACGTCCATCTCTGGAGAGACCTGAAAATAGCTGTGCAGCGACACTTCTCATCCAACCTGACAGAGCTTGTGAGGATCTGAAGAGATGAAACTCCCCAAATACAGGTGTGCCAAGCTTGTAGCGTCATACCCAATAAGACTCAATGCTGTAATCGCTGCCAAAGGTGCTTCAAAAAAGTACTGAGTAAAGGGTCTGAATGCTTATGTAAATGTAATATTTTGTTTTTGCTTTGTCAATTTGGGGTATTGTGAGTAGATTGATGGGGGGGGGGGGACAATTGAATCTATTTTAGAATAAGGCTGTTACGTAACAATATTTGGAAAAAGTGAAGGGGTCTGAATAATTTCAGAATCTATTTTCCAGCATAAGACATTGGCCTTGATTGACCAAAACATTATAAAAGGCGATTTAACAGGCAGTAAACACCTAATAATATTTTAAAAAGGGGAAAATAAGACGACCGACATGCATGTCAAAACAATATGGATGAACCCAAGGACATTGTAGCCTGGCAAAGACGACCGACATGCATTCAAAACAATATGGATGAACCCAAGGACATTGTAGCCTGGCAAAGACGACCGACATGCATTCAAAACAATATGGATGAACCCAAGGACATTGTAGCCTGGCAAAGACGACCGACATGCATTCAAAACAATATGGAGACCTCAGATGAAACCAAGGACATTGTAGCCTGGCAAAGACGACCGACATGCATTCAAAACAATATGGAGACCTCAGATGAAACCAAGGACATTGTAGCCTGGCAAAGACCACTGTGTGTGTGTGTGTGTGTGTGTGTGTGTGTGTGTGTGTGTGTGTGTGTGTGTGTGTGTGTGTGTGTGTGTGTGTGTGTGTGTGTGTGTGTGTGTGTGTGTGATTCTAGAAAAGTAACTGAACAATTAGGATATTAGAGGAAACGGACTCTTCCTGCATCCACCACACAGAGAGGTTGTAGCCAAAACGGCACCCTATTCCCCCATTTGGACTCGGATCAAAAGCAGTATTAGGGAATAGGGTGCCATGGGGTTCTGCTCTAAAGTAGTGCACTATATTAGGGAATAGGGTGCCATGGGGTTCTGGTCTAAAGTAGTGCACTATATTAGGGAATAGGGTGCAATTGGGTTCTGGTCTAAAGTAGTGCACTATATAGGGAATAGGGTGCCATTGGGTTCTGGGCTAAAGTAGTGCACTATATTAGGGAATAGGGTGCCATAGGGCTCTGGTCTAAAGTAGTGCACTATATAGGGAATAGGGTGCCATAGGGCTCTGGTCTAAAGTAGTGCACTAGATAGGGCATAGGGTGCCATAGGGCTCTGGTCTAAAGTAGTGCACTAGATAGGGCATAGGGTGCCATAGGGCTCTGGTCTAAAGTAGTGCACTATGTAGGGAATAAGGTGCCATTTGGGACGCAGCCCGAATGATAATGGTAATCCAAGCCAGCATACAGGACATGTTCCGCTATTGAATTTGAGATGATGGCATTGACACCATAAAACGGTGTAAGATGGTAACTAAAGGTCCGAAGGAGACGATCAACCAGGACATGATGCTGCTGTGTGGTCATGTATCAGCAACAGGTTGAATTTAGTTGAGTTGACACATCATTTCTACTACGTTTATTTATTTAGTTGTTTATTTGAACATTTCATAAGATCTAAAATGTATAGATCAACACGTTTTGTTCTTTATCGTGATTCAACACGCTCCTGAAACGTTCACGTGTTCAGCAGAAAGCAATTCAAAAACAGTTGTGGTAACGTTTAAATCACCACAGATGGAAACCACTGGCCTATCTTTGAATTCCCTACAGATGGAAACCACTGGCTTCACCATCTATTGTTATCTCCAAAGTTTAGCATTTTCCATAGATTGCGATTTTTACATGAGACCGTACAGCAAAGTCAAGTTAGCCCGTGGTCAAATGATAGGCTACAATGATTTTGCTCATGATCATCAACACCGCCAATTACATGTACTGTAACTATATGTTTATTGAATTTTTCTTTTGCGGGTGTCTTTTCACTACCTGGATAGACACTTGTGGTTTCTGGCTAACGTTAACTGCTCTTTCCATGTGAAAGCTATGATCCCTTTATTGATGGAGATGGAGGGGAGGGGAAGAAAGGAAACAGAAGGTTAAATAAGGATTGGATGGGTTGTGTATGTGTGCCATTCAGAGGGTGAATGGGCAAGACAAAATATTTAAGTGCCTTTAAACGGGGTATGGTAGTAGGTGCCAGGCGCACTGGTTTATGTCAAGAACTGCAATGCTGCTGGGTTTTTCACGCTCAACAGTTTCCCGTGTGTATCAAGAATGGTCCACCATCCAAAGGACATTCAGCCAACTTGACACGACTCTAGGAATAATTTGAGTCAACATGGGCCAGCATCCCTGTGGAACGCTTTCAACACCTCGTAGAGTCCATAAACAATCTGAGAGGGTGAGTATTGAAATCTTCTTTCTTGTACTTTTTGAGGTAGAACGACCCAGCCGTTAAATTCCACAATCACCTAAAGGAATGATACGCCCAAACCTTCCATCGCAAAGCCCTAACCTTCTAGGAGATTAACCTAGAGAAGAGTCCCCTCAGCCAGCTGGTTCTGGGACTCTGTTCACAAACAGACACCACACAAAGCCCCTGTTTCTAACAGAAAGGATTTCAGACCAATCTGCGATGGTGGGAGTCAAAAATCCTCTTTCTAGTGCATTTTTTAGGTGGAACGACCCAGCAGCAATTTCAAAAGATCTGCTTTTTAGTCATGTTCACGCAGTGGGAAGGATTATCTCACTCTTTGTTTGAGTGTTTACAGTTTTAAAGATTTTTGAATTAGTAGATTCAGTTGGAAAAGTGAATCTCCCTTTAGCCTTGACTCTCTCTAAAGCACTTCCACACTGTGGCAATTTTTAGCAGAGAACAAAAGAGGAGAAGAAAATGATCTAGTTGTTATTGTAGGTTAAATGGAAACTTCGGGAATTTGGCAATAAACTAGCGTTAGCGCAATGACTGGAAGTCTATGGGTATCTGCTAGCAGGAAGTCTATGGGAATCTGCTAGCATGAAGTCTATGGGTATCCGCTAGCAGGAAGTATATGGGTATCTGATAGCAGGAAGGCTATGGGTATCTGCTAGCAGGAAGTCTATAGGTATATGCTAGCATGAAGTCTATGGGTATGTGCTAGCAGGAAGTCTATAGGTATCTGCTAGCAGGAAGTCTATGGGCATCTGCTAGAATGAAGTCTATGGGTATCTGCTAGCAGGAAGTCTATGGGTATCTGCTAGCAGGAAGTCTATAGGTATGTGCTAGCAGGAAGTCTATGGGTATCCGGTAAGATGAAGTCTATGGGTATCTGCTAGCATGAAGTCTATGGGTATCTGCTAGCAGGAAGTCTATGGGTATCTGCTAGCATGAAGTCTATAGGTATCCGCTAGCAGGAAGTCTATAGGTATCCGCTAGCATGAAGTCTATGGGTATCCGCTAAGATGAAGTCTATGGGTATCCGCTAGCATGAAGTCTATGGGTATCCGCTAGCAGGAAGGCTATGGGTATCTGCTAGCATGAAGTCTATGGGTATCCGCTAGCAGGAAGGCTATGGGTATCTGCTAGCATGAAGTCTATGGGTATCTGCTAGCAGGAAGTCTATGGGTATCCGCTAGCAGGAAGGCTATGAGTATCTGCTAGCATGAAGTCTATGGGTATCTGCTAGCAGGGAGTCTATGGGTATCTGCTAGCATGAAGTCTATGGGTATCTGCTAGCATGAAGTCTATGGGTATCCGCTAGCAGGAAGGCTATGAGTATCCGCTAGCAGGAAGTCTATGGGTATCTGCTAGCATGAAGTCTATGGGTATCTGCTAGCATGAAGTCTATGGGTATCCGCTAGCATGAAGTCTATGGGTATCTGCTAGCATGAAGTCTATGGGTATCTGCTAGCAGGAAGTCTATGGGTATCTGCTAGCATGAAGTCTATGGGTATCTGCTAGCATGAAGTCTATGGGTATCCGCTAGCATGAAGTCTATGGGTATCCGCTAGCATGAAGTCTATGGGTATCCGCTAGCATGAAGTCTATGGGTATCCGCTAGCAGGAAGTCTATGGGTATCCGCTAGCATGAAGTCTATGGGTATCTGCTAGCATGAAGTCTATGGGTATCCGCTAGCATGAAGTCTATGGGTATCCGCTAGCATGAAGTCTATGGGTATCCGCTAGCAGGAAGTCTATGGGTATCCGCTAGCAGGAAGGCTATGGGTATCCGCTAGCATGAAGTCTATGGGTATCTGCTAGCATGAAGTCTATGAGTATCTGCTAGCAGGAAGTCTATGGGTATCTGCTAGCAGGAAGTCTATGGGTATCTGCTAGCATGAAGTCTATGGGTATCTGCTAGCATGAAGTCTATGGGTATCTGCTAGCATGAAGTCTATGGGTATCTGCTAGCATGAAGTCTATGGGTATCCGCTAGCAGGAAGTTTATGGGTATCCGCTAGCAGGAAGTCTATGGGTATCCGCTAGCATGAAGTCTATGGGTATCCGCTAGCAGGAAGTCTATGGGTATCCGCTAGCATGAAGTCTATGGGTATCCGCTAGCAGGAAGTCTATGGGTATCCGCTAGCAGGAAGTCTATGGGTATCCGCTAGCACGAAGTCTATGGGTATCCGCTAGCACGAAGTCTATGGGTATCCGCTAGCAGGAAGTCTATGGGTATCCGCTAGCAGGAAGTCTATGGGTATCCGCTAGCAGGAAGTCTATGGGTATCCGCTAGCAGGAAGTCTATGGGTATCTGCTAGCATGAAGTCTATGGGTATCTGCTAGCAGGAAGTCTATGGGTATCTGCTAGCATGAAGTCTATGGGTATCTGCTAGCAGGAAGTCTATGGGTATCTGCTAGCAGGAGGTCTATGGGTATCTGCTAGCAGGAAGTCTATGGGTATCCGCTAGCAGGAAGTCTATGGGTATCTGCTAGCAGGAAGTCTATGGGTATCCGCTAGCAGGAAGTCTATGGGTATCCGCTAGCAGGAAGTATATGTGATCAAATATACAGACCACAAATTCAACATTATCCTCACAGCAGGTTATTTTCCCCGATATTTGGAACCAGGGATTGATCACACCAATCTATAAAAATGGAGACAAATTTGACCCAAATAATTACAGAGAAACTTGCGCTTACAGAAACTTGGGGACAATTCTCTGCAGAATTATAAATAGCAGACTTTGTCATTCCCTTGATGAACTTAATGTTCTGAGCAGAAGCCAAATGATCTCACATTTACACCCTCCACACTCTAATTGACGAACAAGTAAACCAAAACAAAGGCACAATCTACTCGTGTTTTGTAGATTTCAAGAAAGCATTTGATTCAATTTGGCACAAAGGTCTTTTTTATAAACTAATAGAAAGTTGTATTGGAGAGAAAACATATGATGTTATTAAGTCAATGTACATTAAAAACAAATGTGCAGTTAAAACTGTCAACAAGCAAACAGACTTCTTCTCTCAGGGACTTGGAGTGAAACAGGGCTGCCCAATAAGTCCAACACTATTTAACATCTACATTAATGAATTGGCAGAAAACATTAGAAGAATCGGCAGCACCTGGTATCACCCTACAAAACACTGAAATCAAGTGTCTGCTGTAGACAGATGACCTGGTGCTGCTGTCTCCCACTAAGGAGGGTCTGCTGTCTCCCACTAAGGAGGGTCTGCTGTAGACAGATGACCTGGTGCTGCTGTCTCCCACTAAGGAGGGTCTGCTGTAGACAGATGACCTGGTCCTGCTGTCTCCCACTAAGGAGGGTCTGCTGTCTCCCACTAAGGAGGGTCTGCTGTCTCCAACTAAGGAGGGTCTGCTGTAGACAGATGACCTGGTCCTGCTGTCTCCCACTAAGGAGGGTCTGCTGTCTCCCACTAAGGAGGGTCTGCTGTAGACAGATGACCTGGTGCTGCTGTCTCCCACTAAGGAGGGTCTGCTGTAGACAGATGACCTGGTGCTGCTGTCTCCCACCGGTTCTGTCAGACCTGGGCTCTGACCGTTAACCACAGGTTCTGTCAGACCTGGACTCTGACCGTTAACCACAGGTTCTGTCGGACCTGGACTCTGACCGTTAACCACAGGTTCCGTCGGACCTGGACTCTGACCGTTAACCACAGGTTCCGTCAGACCTGGACTCTGACCGTTAACCACAGGTTCTATCAGACTTGGACTCTGACCGTTAACCACAGGTTCTGTCAGACCTGGACTCTGACCGTTAACCACAGGTTCTGTCAGACCTGGACTCTGACCGTTAACCACAGGTTCTGACCTGGACTCTGACCGTTAACCACAGGTTCTGTCAGACCTGGGCTCTGACCGTTAACCACAGGTTCTGTCAGACCTGGACTCTGACTGTTAACCTAAAAAATAAAATTGACTAGAATGAAATTCTAAAAAAGGTCTGGAAATCAGGATGACAAATATAAATTCTATTTGGACACAGTTCTATTAGAACACACCAAAACCTACAAGTATCTAGGACAACATTTCAGAAACACAGGAAGCTTTCACATGTGAATGAGCTGAGAGACAAAGCAAGAAGAACATTCTATGCCATTAAAAAGGAACATCAAAATAAAAATTCCAATTAGAATCTGGCTCAACATTTTTCAATCAGTTATAGAACCAATTGCTCTATATGGCAGTGAAGTATGGGGTCCACTCTCTAATAATGAATTTACCAAATGGGACAAACATCCAATCGAAATACTTAATGCAGTTTTGCTCGACTGTATTGTAAAGAGAAAGAATAACTCTAAATAACCTCCGTAGAGCAGAACTGGGTCAAAACCACTTCCACCAAATAGAAAGAAAGAGACAGAACATTCTACAACCATCTTCATCACTCTTCATCACACAGCCCTACAATGTCAAGAGATGAAACCAGTCCCCTCAGCCAGCTGGTTCTGAGGCTCAACCATCTTCATCACTCTTCATCACACAGCCCTACAATGTCAAGAGATGAAACCAGAGAAGAATCCCCTCAGCCAGCTGGTTCTGAGGCTCAACCATCTTCATCACTCTTCATCACACAGCCCTACAATGTCAAGAGATGAAACCAGTCCCCTCAGCCAGCTGGTTCTGAGGCTCAACCATCTTCATCACTCTTCATCACACAGCCCTACAATGTCAAGAGATGAAACCAGAGAAGAGTCCCCTCAGCCAGCTGGTTCTGAGGCTCAGTTCACTAACCCAAACCAGCCCCATAGAGCCTCAGGACAGCAGTCAACCAGCTGGTTCTGAGGCTCAGTTCACTAACCCAAACCAACCCCATAGAGCCTCAGGACAGCAGTCAACCAGCTGGTTCTGAGGCTCAGTTCACTAACCCAAACCAACCCCATAGAGCCTCAGGACAGCAGTCAGAACATCTGGCCCAACAAAAACATCACAAAGCAAAAGGAAAAATAAATCACCTATTGTAAAGACACCACAAGGGAGCAAGAGAGGGAGACAGAGTCCTATCCCTGTATTGTGTGACAGGGAGGGAAGAGTGTGTGTGTGTGTGTGTGTGTGTGTGTGTGTGTGTGTGTGTGTGTGTGTGTGTGTGTGTGTGTGTGTGTGTGTGTGTGTGTGTGTGTGTGTGTGTGTGTGTGTGTGTGTGTGTGTGTGTGTGTGTGTGTGTGTGTTTTAACAGCCTGTCTGCTACAATAAAATATAAGGTAAAAGAAGAAGATGAAATACTCAAGACTCCCTCTCTCTCTAGTTAATGGTAATACCCTCTTAACAAAGACTTCATCGACTGTATGTTAGATGAGAAGGTAGGTTGTCAGACAGCATGGATCAGATTCTCCACACGAGATGAGACAGTCACATAGCTATATACAGACAGACCAAATATTACCTCTGTCAAGGACACAGACATAGAGAAATGACTGTGGCTTAAATGCTTTACATTGACTTCTAGTGAGTGTGGGTTGAAGCTAGACTAACATACAAGACATATATATATATATAAAATACAATACACAGGAACAGCCAGCTGCCACCCAACTTCTCTTCAGTTCTGTTCTCAGTGTACAGGACAGAAAGGCCAGCTGCCACCCATTCCCCATGTAATACAGTAGCTTTGACCAGGACCCCTATGGACCCTGGTTAGCCTCGGTTAAAACTGTAGGGAATAAGGTGCCATTTAGGATTATGCCCTGGCCAAGACATCATGTCTAGCACAGAACAGGAACCATGTGACCAGCTGGCAATGACAGATATCAATGTGTAGTAAACAGCTTTATCTTGTTATCTCTCTCTCTCCGTCCCCCTTTATCTTGTTCTCTCTCTCTCCGTCCCCCTTCATCTTGTTCTCTCTCTCTCCGTTCCCCTTTATCTTGTTCTCTCTCTCTCTCTCTCTCTCTGTCCCCCTTTATCTTGTTCTCTCTCTCTCTCTCTGTCCCCCTTTATCTTGTTCTCTCTCTCTCTCTGTGTCCCCCTTTATGTTGTTCTCTTTCTCTCCGTTCCCCTTTATCTTGTTCTCTCTCTCCGTCCCCCTTCATCTTGTTCTCTCTCCGTCCCCCTTCATCTTGTTCTCTCTCTCTCTCCGTCCCATTTTATCTTGTTCTCTTTCTCTCTGTCCCCCTTCATCTTGTTCTCTCTCTCTCTGTCCCCCTTCATCTTGTTCTCTCTCTCTCTCTGTCCCATTTTATCTTGTTCTCTCTCTCTGTGCCCCTTTATCTTGTTCTCTCTCTCTCTGTCCCCCTTTATCTTGTTCTCTCTCTCTGTCCCCCTTTATCTTGTTTTCTCTCTCTCTCTGTCCCCCTTTATCTTGTTCTCTCTCTCCCTCTCTGTCCCCCTTTATCTTGTTCTCTCTCTCTCCGTCCCCCTTTATCTTGTTCTCTCTCTCTCTCTCTCTCTCTGTCCCCCTTTATCTTGTTCTCTCTCTCTCCGTCCCCCTTTATCTTGTTCTCTCTCTCTCTGTCCCCCTTTATCTTGTTCTCTCTCTCTCTGTCCCCCTTTATTTTGTTCTCTCTCTCTCCGTCCCCCTTTATCTTGTTCTCTCTCTCTCTCTCCGTCCCTCTTTATCTTGTTCTCTCTCTCTATCCGTCCCCCTTTATCTTGTTCTCTCTCTCTCTCCGTCCCCCTTTATCTTGTTCTCTCTCTCTCTGTCCCATTTTATTTTGTTCTCTCTCTCTCTGTCCCCCTTTATCTTGTTCTCTCTCTCTCTGTCCCCCTTTATTTTGTTCTCTCTCTCCGTCCCCCTTTATCTTGTTCTCTCTCTCTCTCTCTCTCCGTCCCTCTTTATCTTGTTCTCTCTCTCTATCCGTCCCCCTTTATCTTGTTCTCTCTCTCTCCGTCCCCCTTTATCTTGTTCTCTCTCTCTCTGTCCCCCTTTATTTTGTTCTCTCTCTCTCCGTCCCCCTTTATCTTGTTCTCTCTCTCTCTCTCTCTCCGTCCCTCTTTATCTTGTTCTCTCTCTATCCGTCCCCCTTTATCTTGTTCTCTCTCGCTCTCCGTCCCCCTTTATCTTGTTCTCTCTCTCTCTCCGTCCCCCTTTATCTTGTTCTCTCTCTCTCTCTGTCCCCCTTTATCTTGTTCTCTCTCTCTCTGTGTCCCCCTTTATGTTGTTCTCTCTCTCTCCGTTCCCCTTTATCTTGTTCTCTCTCTCCGTCCCCCTTCATCTTGTTCTCTCTCCGTCCCCCTTCATCTTGTTCTCTCTCTCTCTCCGTCCCATTTTATCTTGTTCTCTTTCTCTCTGTCCCCCTTCATCTTGTTCTCTCTCTCTCTCTGTCCCCCTTCATCTTGTTCTCTCTCTCTCTCTGTCCCATTTTATCTTGTTCTCTCTCTCTGTGCCCCTTTATCTTGTTCTCTCTCTCTCTGTCCCCCTTTATCTTGTTCTCTCTCTCTGTCCCCCTTTATCTTGTTTTCTCTCTCTCTCTGTCCCCCTTTATCTTGTTCTCTCTCTCCCTCTCTGTCCCCCTTTATCTTGTTCTCTCTCTCTCCGTCCCCCTTTATCTTGTTCTCTCTCTCTCTCTCTCTGTCCCCCTTTATCTTGTTCTCTCTCTCTCCGTCCCCCTTTATCTTGTTCTCTCTCTCTCTGTCCCCCTTTATCTTGTTCTCTCTCTCTCTGTCCCCCTTTATTTTGTTCTCTCTCTCTCCGTCCCCCTTTATCTTGTTCTCTCTCTCTCTCTCTCTCCGTCCCTCTTTATCTTGTTCTCTCTCTCTATCCGTCCCCCTTTATCTTGTTCTCTCTCTCTCTCCGTCCCCCTTTATCTTGTTCTCTCTCTCTCTGTCCCATTTTATCTTGTTCTCTCTCTCTCTCTCTCTCTCTCTCTCTCTCTCTCTCTCTCTCTCTCTCTCTCTCTCTCTCTCCGTCCCCCTTTATCTTGTTCTCTCTCTCTCTGTCCCCCTTTATCTTGTTCTCTCTCTCTCTGTCCCCCTTTATTTTGTTCTCTCTCTCTCCGTCCCCCTTTATCTTGTTCTCTCTCTCTCTCTCTCTCCGTCCCTCTTTATCTTGTTCTCTCTCTCTATCCGTCCCCCTTTATCTTGTTCTCTCTCTCTCTCCGTCCCCCTTTATCTTGTTCTCTCTCTCTCTGTCCCATTTTATCTTGTTCTCTCTCTCTCTCTCTCTCTCTCTCTCTCTCTCTCTCTCTCTCTCTCTCTCTCTCTCTCTCTCCGTCCCCCTTTATTTTGTTCTCTCTCTCTCTCTCTCCCCCTTCATCTTGTTCTCTCCCTCCATCCCACTGGTTGAGTAGCACATCCCTTTTTAGTCTCTAGTGAGAGTGTGGGGTCAAATCTCTTGATATTTGGAAGAGTGGCAAGTGTTCAAGCGAAGCACATTTGGTGGTTGTGTCAACAGACCGACCCAGAGGGCTGCTGGGAATAACTAACATTCTGGTGTCAACAGACCGACCCAGAGGGCTGCTGGGAATAACTAACATTCTGGTGTCAACAGACCGACCCAGAGGGCTGCTGGGAATAACTAACATTCTGGTGTTAACAGACCGACCCAGAGAGCTGCTGGGAATAACTCACATTCTGGTGTCAACAGACCGACCCAGAGGGCTGCTGGGAATAACTCACATTCTGGTGTCAACAGACCGACCCAGAGGGCTGCTGGGAATAACTAACATTCTGGTGTTAACGGACCGACCCAGAGGGCTGCTGGGAATAACTAACATTCTGGTGTTAACAGACCGACCCAGAGGGCTGCTGGGAATAACTAACATTCTGGTGTTAACAGACCGACCCAGAGGGCTGCTGGGAATAACTAACATTCTGGTGTCAACAGACCGACCCAGAGGGCTGCTGGGAATAACTAACATTCTGGTGTTAACAGACCGACCCAGAGGGCTGCTGGGAATAACTAACATTCTGGTGTCAACAGACCGACCCAGAGGGCTGCTGGGAATAACTAACATTCTGGTGTCAACAGACCGACCCAGAGGGCTGCTGGGAATAACTAACATTCTGGTGTCAACAGACCGACCCAGAGGGCTGCTGGGAATAACTAACATTCTGGTGTCAACAGACCGACCCAGAGGGCTGCTGGGAATAACTCACATTCTGGTGTCAACAGACCGACCCAGAGGGCTGCTGGGAATAACTCACATTCTGGTGTCAACAGACCGACCCAGAGGGCTGCTGGGAATAACTCACATTCTGGTGTCAACAGACCGACCCAGAGGGCTGCTGGGAATAACTAACATTCTGGTGTTAACAGACCGACCCAGAGGGCTGCTGGGAATAACTCACATTCTGGTGTCAACAGACCGACCCAGAGGGCTGCTGGGAATAACTCACATTCTGGTGTCAACAGACCGACCCAGAGGGCTGCTGGGAATAACTCACATTCTGGTGTCAACAGACCGACCCAGAGGGCTGCTGGGAATAACTCACATTCTGGTGTCAACAGACCGACCCAGAGGGCTGCTGGGAATAACTCACATTCTGGTGTTAACAGACCGACCCAGAGGGCTGCTGGGAATAACTAACATTCTGGTGTTAACAGACCGACCCAGAGGGCTGCTGGGAATAACTCACATTCTGGTGTCAACAGACCGACCCAGAGGGCTGCTGGGAATAACTAACATTCTGGTGTTAACAGACCGACCCAGAGGGCTGCTGGGAATAACTAACATTCTGGTGTCAACAGACCGACCCAGAGGGCTGCTGGGAATAACTAACATTCTGGTGTTAACAGACCGACCCAGAGGGCTGCTGGGAATAACTAACATTCTGGTGTCAACAGACCGACCCAGAGGGCTGCTGGGAATAACTAACATTCTGGTGTCAACAGACCGACCCAGAGGGCTGCTGGGAATAACTCACATTCTGGTGTCAACAGACCGACCCAGAGGGCTGCTGGGAATAACTAACATTCTGGTGTCAACAGACCGACCCAGAGGGCTGCTGGGAATAACTAACATTCTGGTGTTAACAGACCGACCCAGAGGGCTGCTGGGAATAACTCACATTCTGGTGTCAACAGACCGACCCAGAGGGCTGCTGGGAATAACTAACATTCTGGTGTCAACAGACCGACCCAGAGGGCTGCTGGGAATAACTCACATTCTGGTGTTAACAGACCGACCCAGAGGGCTGCTGGGAATAACTCACATTCTGGTGTCAACAGACCGACCCAGAGGGCTGCTGGGAATAACTCACATTCTGGTGTCAACAGACCGACCCAGAGGGCTGCTGGGAATAACTCACATTCTGGTGTTAACAGACCGACCCAGAGGGCTGCTGGGAATAACTAACATTCTGGTGTTAACAGACCGACCCAGAGGGCTGCTGGGAATAACTCACATTCTGGTGTCAACAGACCGACCCAGAGGGCTGCTGGGAATAACTAACATTCTGGTGTTAACAGACCGACCCAGAGGGCTGCTGGGAATAACTAACATTCTGGTGTCAACAGACCGACCCAGAGGGCTGCTGGGAATAACTAACATTCTGGTGTTAACAGACCGACCCAGAGGGCTGCTGGGAATAACTAACATTCTGGTGTCAACAGACCGACCCAGAGGGCTGCTGGGAATAACTAACATTCTGGTGTCAACAGACCGACCCAGAGGGCTGCTGGGAATAACTCACATTCTGGTGTCAACAGACCGACCCAGAGGGCTGCTGGGAATAACTAACATTCTGGTGTCAACAGACCGACCCAGAGGGCTGCTGGGAATAACTAACATTCTGGTGTTAACAGACCGACCCAGAGGGCTGCTGGGAATAACTCACATTCTGGTGTCAACAGACCGACCCAGAGGGCTGCTGGGAATAACTAACATTCTGGTGTCAACAGACCGACCCAGAGGGCTGCTGGGAATAACTAACATTCTGGTGTCAACAGACCGACCCAGAGGGCTGCTGGGAATAACTCACATTCTGGTGTCAACAGACCGACCCAGAGGGCTGCTGGGAATAACTCACATTCTGGTGTTAACAGACCGACCCAGAGGGCTGCTGGGAATAACTAACATTCTGGTGTTAACAGACCGACCCAGAGGGCTGCTGGGAATAACTAACATTCTGGTGTCAACAGACCGACCCAGAGGGCTGCTGGGAATAACTCACATTCTGGTGTCAACAGACCGACCCAGAGGGCTGCTGGGAATAACTCACATTCTGGTGTTAACAGACCGACCCAGAGGGCTGCTGGGAATAACTAACATTCTGGTGTTAACAGACCGACCCAGAGGGCTGCTGGGAATAACTAACATTCTGGTGTCAACAGACCGACCCAGAGGGCTGCTGGGAATAACTCACATTCTGGTGTCAACAGACCGACCCAGAGGGCTGCTGGGAATAACTCACATTCTGGTGTCAACAGACCGACCCAGAGGGCTGCTGGGAATAACTCACATTCTGGTGTCAACAGACCGACCCAGAGGGCTGCTGGGAATAACTCACATTCTGGTGTTAACAGACCGACCCAGAGGGCTGCTGGGAATAACTCACATTCTGGTGTTAACAGACCGACCCAGAGGGCTGCTGGGAATAACTAACATTCTGGTGTCAACAGACCGACCCAGAGGGCTGCTGGGAATAACTAACATTCTGGTGTCAACAGACCGACCCAGAGGGCTGCTGGGAATAACTAACATTCTGGTGTCAACAGACCGACCCAGAGGGCTGCTGGGAATAACTAACATTCTGGTGTCAACAGACCGACCCAGAGGGCTGCTGGGAATAACTCACATTCTGGTGTCAACAGACCGACCCAGAGGGCTGCTGGGAATAACTCACATTCTGGTGTTAACAGACCGACCCAGAGGGCTGCTGGGAATAACTAACATTCTGGTGTTAACAGACCGACCCAGAGGGCTGCTGGGAATAACTAACATTCTGGTGTCAACAGACCGACCCAGAGGGCTGCTGGGAATAACTCACATTCTGGTGTCAACAGACCGACCCAGAGGGCTGCTGGGAATAACTCACATTCTGGTGTCAACAGACCGACCCAGAGGGCTGCTGGGAATAACTCACATTCTGGTGTCAACAGACCGACCCAGAGGGCTGCTGGGAATAACTCACATTCTGGTGTTAACAGACCGACCCAGAGGGCTGCTGGGAATAACTCACATTCTGGTGTTAACAGACCGACCCAGAGGGCTGCTGGGAATAACTCACATTCTGGTGTTAACAGACCGACCCAGAGGGCTGCTGGGAATAACTCACATTCTGGTGTTAACAGACCGACCCAGAGGGCTGCTGGGAATAACTCACATTCTGGTGTCAACAGACCGACCCAGAGGGCTGCTGGGAATAACTCACATTCTGGTGTCAACAGACCGACCCAGAGGGCTGCTGGGAATAACTCACATTCTGGTGTTAACAGACCGACCCAGAGGGCTGCTGGGAATAACTAACATTCTGGTGTCAACAGACCGACCCAGAGGGCTGCTGGGAATAACTCACATTCTGGTGTTAACAGACCGACCCAGAGGGCTGCTGGGAATAACTAACATTCTGGTGTCAACAGACCGACCCAGAGGGCTGCTGGGAATAACTCACATTCTGGTGTTAACAGACCGACCCAGAGGGCTGCTGGGAATAACTAACATTCTGGTGTCAACAGACCGACCCAGAGGGCTGCTGGGAATAACTCACATTCTGGTGTTAACAGACCGACCCAGAGGGCTGCTGGGAATAACTAACATTCTGGTGTCAACAGACCGACCCAGAGGGCTGCTGGGAATAACTAACATTCTGGTGTCAACAGACCGACCCAGAGGGCTGCTGGGAATAACTAACATTCTGGTGTCAACAGACCGACCCAGAGGGCTGCTGGGAATAACTAACATTCTGGTGTCAACAGACCGACCCAGAGGGCTGCTGGGAATAACTAACATTCTGGTGTCAACAGACCGACCCAGAGGGCTGCTGGGAATAACTCACATTCTGGTGTTAACAGACCGACCCAGAGGGCTGCTGGGAATAACTAACATTCTGGTGTCAACAGACCGACCCAGAGGGCTGCTGGGAATAACTCACATTCTGGTGTTAACAGACCGACCCAGAGGGCTGCTGGGAATAACTAACATTCTGGTGTCAACAGACCGACCCAGAGGGCTGCTGGGAATAACTCACATTCTGGTGTTAACAGACCGACCCAGAGGGCTGCTGGGAATAACTAACATTCTGGTGTCAACAGACCGACCCAGAGGGCTGCTGGGAATAACTCACATTCTGGTGTTAACAGACCGACCCAGAGGGCTGCTGGGAATAACTAACATTCTGGTGTCAACAGACCGACCCAGAGGGCTGCTGGGAATAACTAACATTCTGGTGTCAACAGACCGACCCAGAGGGCTGCTGGGAATAACTAACATTCTGGTGTCAACAGACCGACCCAGAGGGCTGCTGGGAATAACTAACATTCTGGTGTCAACAGACCGACCCAGAGGGCTGCTGGGAATAACTAACATTCTGGTGTCAACAGACCGACCCAGAGGGCTGCTGGGAATAACTAACATTCTGGTGTCAACAGACCGACCCAGAGGGCTGCTGGGAATAACTCACATTCTGGTGTCAACAGACCGACCCAGAGGGCTGCTGGGAATAACTAACATTCTGGTGTTAACAGACCGACCCAGAGGGCTGCTGGGAATAACTAACATTCTGGTGTTAACAGACCGACCCAGAGGGCTGCTGGGAATAACTCACATTCTGGTGTCAACAGACCGACCCAGAGGGCTGCTGGGAATAACTAACATTCTGGTGTCAACAGACCGACCCAGAGGGCTGCTGGGAATAACTAACATTCTGGTGTCAACAGACCGACCCAGAGGGCTGCTGGGAATAACTCACATTCTGGTGTCAACAGACCGACCCAGAGGGCTGCTGGGAATAACTAACATTCTGGTGTCAACAGACCGACCCAGAGGGCTGCTGGGAATAACTAACATTCTGGTGTCAACAGACCGACCCAGAGGGCTGCTGGGAATAACTCACATTCTGGTGTCAACAGACCGACCCAGAGGGCTGCTGGGAATAACTCACATTCTGGTGTCAACAGACCGACCCAGAGGGCTGCTGGGAATAACTAACATTCTGGTGTCAACAGACCGACCCAGAGGGCTGCTGGGAATAACTAACATTCTGGTGTCAACAGACCGACCCAGAGGGCTGCTGGGAATAACTCACATTCTGGTGTTAACAGACCGACCCAGAGGGCTGCTGGGAATAACTCACATTCTGGTGTCAACAGACCGACCCAGAGGGCTGCTGGGAATAACTAACATTCTGGTGTTAACAGACCGACCCAGAGGGCTGCTGGGAATAACTAACATTCTGGTGTCAACAGACCGACCCAGAGGGCTGCTGGGAATAACTCACATTCTGGTGTCAACAGACCGACCCAGAGGGCTGCTGGGAATAACTAACATTCTGGTGTCAACAGACCGACCCAGAGGGCTGCTGGGAATAACTCACATTCTGGTGTCAACAGACCGACCCAGAGGGCTGCTGGGAATAACTAACATTCTGGTGTCAACAGACCGACCCAGAGGGCTGCTGGGAATAACTAACATTCTGGTGTCAACAGACCGACCCAGAGGGCTGCTGGGAATAACTCACATTCTGGTGTCAACAGACCGACCCAGAGGGCTGCTGGGAATAACTAACATTCTGGTGTCAACAGACCGACCCAGAGGGCTGCTGGGAATAACTAACATTCTGGTGTCAACAGACCGACCCAGAGGGCTGCTGGGAATAACTAACATTCTGGTGTCAACAGACCGACCCAGAGGGCTGCTGGGAATAACTAACATTCTGGTGTCAACAGACCGACCCAGAGGGCTGCTGGGAATAACTCACATTCTGGTGTCAACAGACCGACCCAGAGGGCTGCTGGGAATAACTAACATTCTGGTGTTAACAGACCGACCCAGAGGGCTGCTGGGAATAACTAACATTCTGGTGTCAACAGACCGACCCAGAGGGCTGCTGGGAATAACTCACATTCTGGTGTTAACAGACCGACCCAGAGGGCTGCTGGGAATAACTAACATTCTGGTGTCAACAGACCGACCCAGAGGGCTGCTGGGAATAACTCACATTCTGGTGTTAACAGACCGACCCAGAGGGCTGCTGGGAATAACTAACATTCTGGTGTCAACAGACCGACCCAGAGGGCTGCTGGGAATAACTAACATTCTGGTGTTAACAGACCGACCCAGAGGGCTGCTGGGAATAACTAACATTCTGGTGTCAACAGACCGACCCAGAGGGCTGCTGGGAATAACTAACATTCTGGTGTCAACAGACCGACCCAGAGGGCTGCTGGGAATAACTCACATTCTGGTGTTAACAGACCGACCCAGAGGGCTGCTGGGAATAACTAACATTCTGGTGTTAACAGACCGACCCAGAGGGCTGCTGGGAATAACTAACATTCTGGTGTCAACAGACCGACCCAGAGGGCTGCTGGGAATAACTCACATTCTGGTGTTAACAGACCGACCCAGAGGGCTGCTGGGAATAACTAACATTCTGGTGTCAACAGACCGACCCAGAGGGCTGCTGGGAATAACTCACATTCTGGTGTTAACAGACCGACCCAGAGGGCTGCTGGGAATAACTAACATTCTGGTGTCAACAGACCGACCCAGAGGGCTGCTGGGAATAACTAACATTCTGGTGTTAACAGACCGACCCAGAGGGCTGCTGGGAATAACTAACATTCTGGTGTTAACAGACCGACCCAGAGGGCTGCTGGGAATAACTAACATTCTGGTGTCAACAGACCGACCCAGAGGGCTGCTGGGAATAACTAACATTCTGGTGTCAACAGACCGACCCAGAGGGCTGCTGGGAATAACTAACATTCTGGTGTTAACAGACCGACCCAGAGGGCTGCTGGGAATAACTAACATTCTGGTGTCAACAGACCGACCCAGAGGGCTGCTGGGAATAACTAACATTCTGGTGTCAACAGACCGACCCAGAGGGCTGCTGGGAATAACTAACATTCTGGTGTCAACAGACCGACCCAGAGGGCTGCTGGGAATAACTAACATTCTGGTGTTAACAGACCGACCCAGAGGGCTGCTGGGAATAACTAACATTCTGGTGTTAACAGACCGACCCAGAGGGCTGCTGGGAATAACTCACATTCTGGTGTCAACAGACCGACCCAGAGGGCTGCTGGGAATAACTAACATTCTGGTGTCAACAGACCGACCCAGAGGGCTGCTGGGAATAACTCACATTCTGGTGTTAACAGACCGACCCAGAGGGCTGCTGGGAATAACTAACATTCTGGTGTCAACAGACCGACCCAGAGGGCTGCTGGGAATAACTCACATTCTGGTGTTAACAGACCGACCCAGAGGGCTGCTGGGAATAACTAACATTCTGGTGTCAACAGACCGACCCAGAGGGCTGCTGGGAATAACTAACATTCTGGTGTTAACAGACCGACCCAGAGGGCTGCTGGGAATAACTCACATTCTGGTGTTAACAGACCGACCCAGAGGGCTGCTGGGAATAACTAACATTCTGGTGTCAACAGACCGACCCAGAGGGCTGCTGGGAATAACTCACATTCTGGTGTCAACAGACCGACCCAGAGGGCTGCTGGGAATAACTAACATTCTGGTGTTAACAGACCGACCCAGAGGGCTGCTGGGAATAACTCACATTCTGGTGTCAACAGACCGACCCAGAGGGCTGCTGGGAATAACTAACATTCTGGTGTCAACAGACCGACCCAGAGGGCTGCTGGGAATAACTAACATTCTGGTGTCAACAGACCGACCCAGAGGGCTGCTGGGAATAACTAACATTCTGGTGTTAACAGACCGACCCAGAGGGCTGCTGGGAATAACTAACATTCTGGTGTTAACAGACCGACCCAGAGGGCTGCTGGGAATAACTAACATTCTGGTGTCAACAGACCGACCCAGAGGGCTGCTGGGAATAACTAACATTCTGGTGTTAACAGACCGACCCAGAGGGCTGCTGGGAATAACTAACATTCTGGTGTTAACAGACCGACCCAGAGGGCTGCTGGGAATAACTAACATTCTGGTGTCAACAGACCGACCCAGAGGGCTGCTGGGAATAACTAACATTCTGGTGTCAACAGACCGACCCAGAGGGCTGCTGGGAATAACTAACATTCTGGTGTCAACAGACCGACCCAGAGGGCTGCTGGGAATAACTCACATTCTGGTGTTAACAGACCGACCCAGAGGGCTGCTGGGAATAACTAACATTCTGGTGTTAACAGACCGACCCAGAGGGCTGCTGGGAATAACTCACATTCTGGTGTCAACAGACCGACCCAGAGGGCTGCTGGGAATAACTCACATTCTGGTGTCAACAGACCGACCCAGAGGGCTGCTGGGAATAACTCACATTCTGGTGTCAACAGACCGACCCAGAGGGCTGCTGGGAATAACTCACATTCTGGTGTTAACAGACCGACCCAGAGGGCTGCTGGGAATAACTCACATTCTGGTGTTAACAGACCGACCCAGAGGGCTGCTGGGAATAACTAACATTCTGGTGTCAACAGACCGACCCAGAGGGCTGCTGGGAATAACTCACATTCTGGTGTCAACAGACCGACCCAGAGGGCTGCTGGGAATAACTCACATTCTGGTGTTAACAGACCGACCCAGAGGGCTGCTGGGAATAACTCACATTCTGGTGTCAACAGACCGACCCAGAGGGCTGCTGGGAATAACTCACATTCTGGTGTCAACAGACCGACCCAGAGGGCTGCTGGGAATAACTAACATTCTGGTGTCAACAGACCGACCCAGAGGGCTGCTGGGAATAACTAACATTCTGGTGTCAACAGACCGACCCAGAGGGCTGCTGGGAATAACTCACATTCTGGTGTCAACAGACCGACCCAGAGGGCTGCTGGGAATAACTAACATTCTGGTGTCAACAGACCGACCCAGAGGGCTGCTGGGAATAACTCACATTCTGGTGTCAACAGACCGACCCAGAGGGCTGCTGGGAATAACTAACATTCTGGTGTCAACAGACCGACCCAGAGGGCTGCTGGGAATAACTCACATTCTGGTGTTAACAGACCGACCCAGAGGGCTGCTGGGAATAACTAACATTCTGGTGTTAACAGACCGACCCAGAGGGCTGCTGGGAATAACTAACATTCTGGTGTCAACAGACCGACCCAGAGGGCTGCTGGGAATAACTCACATTCTGGTGTCAACAGACCGACCCAGAGGGCTGCTGGGAATAACTAACATTCTGGTGTCAACAGACCGACCCAGAGGGCTGCTGGGAATAACTAACATTCTGGTGTTAACAGACCGACCCAGAGGGCTGCTGGGAATAACTAACATTCTGGTGTTAACAGACCGACCCAGAGGGCTGCTGGGAATAACTAACATTCTGGTGTCAACAGACCGACCCAGAGGGCTGCTGGGAATAACTAACATTCTGGTGTCAACAGACCGACCCAGAGGGCTGCTGGGAATAACTAACATTCTGGTGTCAACAGACCGACCCAGAGGGCTGCTGGGAATAACTAACATTCTGGTGTTAACAGACCGACCCAGAGGGCTGCTGGGAATAACTAACATTCTGGTGTCAACAGACCGACCCAGAGGGCTGCTGGGAATAACTAACATTCTGGTGTCAACAGACCGACCCAGAGGGCTGCTGGGAATAACTAACATTCTGGTGTCAACAGACCGACCCAGAGGGCTGCTGGGAATAACTAACATTCTGGTGTCAACAGACCGACCCAGAGGGCTGCTGGGAATAACTCACATTCTGGTGTCAACAGACCGACCCAGAGGGCTGCTGGGAATAACTAACATTCTGGTGTCAACAGACCGACCCAGAGGGCTGCTGGGAATAACTAACATTCTGGTGTTAACAGACCGACCCAGAGGGCTGCTGGGAATAACTAACATTCTGGTGTTAACAGACCGACCCAGAGGGCTGCTGGGAATAACTAACATTCTGGTGTCAACAGACCGACCCAGAGGGCTGCTGGGAATAACTCACATTCTGGTGTCAACAGACCGACCCAGAGGGCTGCTGGGAATAACTAACATTCTGGTGTTAACAGACCGACCCAGAGGGCTGCTGGGAATAACTAACATTCTGGTGTCAACAGACCGACCCAGAGGGCTGCTGGGAATAACTCACATTCTGGTGTTAACAGACCGACCCAGAGGGCTGCTGGGAATAACTAACATTCTGGTGTCAACAGACCGACCCAGAGGGCTGCTGGGAATAACTAACATTCTGGTGTTAACAGACCGACCCAGAGGGCTGCTGGGAATAACTAACATTCTGGTGTTAACAGACCGACCCAGAGGGCTGCTGGGAATAACTAACATTCTGGTGTCAACAGACCGACCCAGAGGGCTGCTGGGAATAACTAACATTCTGGTGTCAACAGACCGACCCAGAGGGCTGCTGGGAATAACTAACATTCTGGTGTCAACAGACCGACCCAGAGGGCTGCTGGGAATAACTCACATTCTGGTGTCAACAGACCGACCCAGAGGGCTGCTGGGAATAACTAACATTCTGGTGTCAACAGACCGACCCAGAGGGCTGCTGGGAATAACTAACATTCTGGTGTTAACAGACCGACCCAGAGGGCTGCTGGGAATAACTAACATTCTGGTGTTAACAGACCGACCCAGAGGGCTGCTGGGAATAACTAACATTCTGGTGTCAACAGACCGACCCAGAGGGCTGCTGGGAATAACTCACATTCTGGTGTCAACAGACCGACCCAGAGGGCTGCTGGGAATAACTAACATTCTGGTGTTAACAGACCGACCCAGAGGGCTGCTGGGAATAACTAACATTCTGGTGTCAACAGACCGACCCAGAGGGCTGCTGGGAATAACTCACATTCTGGTGTTAACAGACCGACCCAGAGGGCTGCTGGGAATAACTAACATTCTGGTGTCAACAGACCGACCCAGAGGGCTGCTGGGAATAACTAACATTCTGGTGTTAACAGACCGACCCAGAGGGCTGCTGGGAATAACTAACATTCTGGTGTTAACAGACCGACCCAGAGGGCTGCTGGGAATAACTAACATTCTGGTGTCAACAGACCGACCCAGAGGGCTGCTGGGAATAACTAACATTCTGGTGTCAACAGACCGACCCAGAGGGCTGCTGGGAATAACTAACATTCTGGTGTTAACAGACCGACCCAGAGGGCTGCTGGGAATAACTCACATTCTGGTGTCAACAGACCGACCCAGAGGGCTGCTGGGAATAACTCACATTCTGGTGTCAACAGACCGACCCAGAGAGCTGCTGGGAATAACTCACATTCTGGTGTTAACAGACCGACCCAGAGAGCTGCTGGGAATAACTCACATTCTGGTGTTAACAGACCGACCCTGAGGGCTGCTGGGAATAACTCACATTCTGGTGTTAACAGGCCGACCCAGAGGGCTGCTGGGAATAACTCACATTCTGGTGTTAACAGACCGACCCAGAGAGCTGCTGGGAATAACTCACATTCTGGTGTTAACAGACCGACCCAGAGGGCTGCTGGGAATAACTCACATTCTGGTGTTAACAGACCGACCCAGAGAGCTGCTGGGAATAACTCACATTCTGGTGTTAACAGACCGACCCTGAGGGCTGCTGGGAATAACTCACATTCTGGTGTTAACAGGCCGACCCAGAGAGCTGCTGGGAATAACTAACATTCTGGTGTTAACAGACCGACCCAGAGAGCTGCTGGGAATAACTAACATTCTGGTGTTAACAGACCGACCCAGAGGGCTGCTGGGAATAACTCACATTCTGGTGTCAACAGACCGACCCAGAGGGCTGCTGGGAATAACTAACATTCTGGTGTCAACAGACCGACCCAGAGGGCTGCTGGGAATAACTAACATTCTGGTGTCAACAGACCGACCCAGAGGGCTGCTGGGAATAACTAACATTCTGGTGTCAACAGACCGACCCAGAGGGCTGCTGGGAATAACTCACATTCTGGTGTCAACAGACCGACCCAGAGGGCTGCTGGGAATAACTCACATTCTGGTGTCAACAGACCGACCCAGAGAGCTGCTGGGAATAACTCACATTCTGGTGTTAACAGACCGACCCAGAGAGCTGCTGGGAATAACTCACATTCTGGTGTTAACAGACCAGCCCTGAGGGCTGCTGGGAATAACTCACATTCTGGTGTTAACAGGCCGACCCAGAGGGCTGCTGGGAATAACTCACATTCTGGTGTTAACAGACCGACCCAGAGAGCTGCTGGGAATAACTCACATTCTGGTGTTAACAGACCGACCCAGAGGGCTGCTGGGAATAACTCACATTCTGGTGTTAACAGACCGACCCAGAGAGCTGCTGGGAATAACTCACATTCTGGTGTTAACAGACCGACCCTGAGGGCTGCTGGGAATAACTCACATTCTGGTGTTAACAGGCCGACCCAGAGAGCTGCTGGGAATAACTAACATTCTGGTGTTAACAGACCGACCCAGAGGGCTGCTGGGAATAACTCACATTCTGGTGTTAACAGGCCGACCCAGAGAGCTGCTGGGAATAACTCACATTCTGGTGTTAACAGACCGACCCAGAGAGCTGCTGGGAATAACTCACATTCTGGTGTCAACAGACCGACCCAGAGGGCTGCTGGGAATAACTCACATTCTGGTGTTAACAGACCGACCCAGAGGGCTGAGGGCTGCTGGGAATAACTCACATTCTGGTGTCAACAGACCGACCCTGAGGGCTGCTGGGAATAACTCACATTCTGGTGTCCCAGGCTGGGTGGAAGGGAGAGGAGAAAGGAAGAGGGGAGAGAGGAAGAGAGGAAGAGAGAAGAGGGGAGAGAAGAAGAGGAAGGGAGGAAGAGGGGAGAGGAAGAGGGGAGAGAGGAGAGAGGAAGAGGGGAGAGAGGAAGAGGAAGAGGGGAGAGGGGAGAGAGGAAGAGGGGAGAGAAGAAGAGGAAGGGAGGAAGAGGGGAGAGAGGAGAGAGGAAGAGGAAGGGAGGAAGAGGGGAGAGGAAGAGGGGAGAGAGGAGAGAGGAAGAGGGGAGAGGGGAGAGAGGAAGAGGGGAGAGAAGAAGAGGAAGGGAGGAAGAGGGGAGAGAGGAGAGAGGAAGAGGGGAGAGAGGAGAGAGGAAGAGGGGAGAGAGGAAGAGGAAGAGGGGAGAGGGGAGAGAGGAAGAGGGGAGAGAAGAAGAGGAAGGGAGGAAGAGGGGAGAGAGGAGAGAGGAAGAGGAAGGGAGGAAGAGGGGAGAGGAAGAGGGGAGAGAGGAGAGAGGAAGAGGGGAGAGGGGAGAGAGGAAGAGGGGAGAGAAGAAGAGGAAGGGAGGAAGAGGGGAGAGAGGAGAGAGGAAGAGGAAGGGAGGAAGAGGGGAGAGAGGAAGAGGAAGGGAGGAAGAGGGGAGAGAGGAGAGGGGGAGAGGGGCGAGAGGAAGAGGGGAGAGAGGAAGAGGAAGAGAGGAAGAGGGGAGAGAGGAAGAGAGGAAGAGAGAAGAGGGGAGAGAAGAAGAGGAAGGGAGGAAGAGGGGAGAGAGGAGAGGGGGAGAGGGGCGAGAGGAAGAGGGGAGAGAGGAAGAGGAAGAGAGGAAGAGGGGAGAGAGGAGGGAGGAAGAGGGGAGAGAGGAAGAGGAAGAGAGGAGAGAGGAAGAGGGGAGAGAGGAAGAGGGGAGAGGGGAGAGAGGAAGAGGGGAGAGGGGAGAGAGGAGAGAGGAAGAGAGGAGAGGGGAGAGAGGAGAGGGGGAGAGGGGCGAGAGGAAGAGGGGAGAGAGGAAGAGGAAGAGAGGAAGAGGGGAGAGAGGAAGAGAGGAAGAGAGAAGAGGGGAGAGAAGAAGAGGAAGGGAGGAAGAGGGGAGAGAGGAGAGAGGAAGAGGAAGAGGGGAGAGAAGAAGAGGAAGAGAGGAGAGAGGAAGAGGAAGAGAGGAAGAGGAAGAGGGGAGAGAGGAGAGAGGAAGAGGGGAAGAGGGGAGAGAGGAGGGAGGAAGAGGGGAGAGAGGAAGAGGAAGAGAGGAGAGAGGAAGAGGGGAGAGAGGAAGAGGAAGAGGGGAGAGGGGAGAGAGGAAGAGGGGAGAGAAGAAGAGGAAGGGAGGAAGAGGGGAGAGAGGAGAGAGGAAGAGGGGAGAGAGGAGAGAGGAAGAGGGGAGAGAAGAAGAGGAAGGGAGGAAGAGGAAGAGAGGAGAGAGGAAGAGGGGAGAGAGGAGAGAGGAAGAGGGGAGAGGGGAGAGAGGAAGAGGGGAGAGAAGAAGAGGAAGGGAGGAAGAGGGGAGAGAGGAGAGAGGAAGAGGAAGAGGGGAGAGAAGAAGAGGAAGGGAGGAAGAGGGGAGAGAGGAGAGAGGAAGAGAGGAAGAGGAAGAGGGGAGAGAGGAGAGAGGAAGAGGGGAGAGAAGAAGAGGAAGGGAGGAAGAGGGGAGAGAGGAGAGAGGAAGAGAGGAAGAGGTAAAAAGATAACTCACATTCTGGTGTCAACAGACCGACCCAGAGGGCTGCTGGGAATAACTCACATTCTGGTGTTAACAGACCGACCCAGAGGGCTGCTGGGAATAACTAACATTCTGGTGTCAACAGACCGACCCAGAGGGCTGAGGGCTGCTGGGATTAACTCACATTCTGGTGTCAACAGACCGACCCTGAGGGCTGCTGGGAATAACTCACATTCTGGTGTCCCAGGCTGGGTGGAAGGGAGAGGAGAAAGGAAGAGGGGAGAGAGGAAGAGAGGAAGAGAGAAGAGGGGAGAGAAGAAGAGGAAGGGAGGAAGAGGGGAGAGAGGAGAGAGGAAGAGGGGAGAGAGGAAGAGGGGAGAGAGGAGAGAGGAAGAGGAGAGAGAGGAAGAGGGGAGAGGAAGAGGGGAGAGAGGAGAGAGGAAGAGGGGAGAGAGGAAGAGGAAGAGGGGAGAGGGGAGAGAGGAAGAGGGGAGAGAAGAAGAGGAAGGGAGGAAGAGGGGAGAGAGGAGAGAGGAAGAGGGGAGAGAGGAAGAGGGGAGAGAGGAGAGAGGAAGAGGAGAGAGAGGAAGAGGGGAGAGGAAGAGGGGAGAGAGGAGAGAGGAAGAGGGGAGAGAGGAAGAGGAAGAGGGGAGAGGGGAGAGAGGAAGAGGGGAGAGAAGAAGAGGAAGGGAGGAAGAGGGGAGAGAGGAGAGAGGAAGAGGAAGGGAGGAAGAGGGGAGAGGAAGAGGGGAGAGAGGAGAGAGGAAGAGGGGAGAGGGGAGAGAGGAAGAGGGGAGAGAAGAAGAGGAAGGGAGGAAGAGGGGAGAGAGGAGAGAGGAAGAGGAAGGGAGGAAGAGGGGAGAGAGGAAGAGGAAGGGAGGAAGAGGGGAGAGAGGAGAGGGGGAGAGGGGCGAGAGGAAGAGGGGAGAGAGGAAGAGGAAGAGAGGAAGAGGGGAGAGAGGAAGAGAGGAAGAGAGAAGAGGGGAGAGAAGAAGAGGAAGGGAGGAAGAGGGGAGAGAGGAGAGGGGGAGAGGGGCGAGAGGAAGAGGGGAGAGAGGAAGAGGGGAGAGAGGAGAGAGGAAGAGGGGAGAGAGGAGAGAGGAAGAGGGGCGAGAGGAAGAGGGGAGAGAGGAAGAGGAAGAGAGGAAGAGGGGAGAGAGGAGGGAGGAAGAGGGGAGAGAGGAAGAGGAAGAGAGGAGAGAGGAAGAGGGGAGAGAGGAAGAGGGGAGAGAGGAAGAGGGGAGAGGGGAGAGAGGAAGAGGGGAGAGGGGAGAGAGGAGAGGGGGAGAGGGGCGAGAGGAAGAGGGGAGAGAGGAAGAGGAAGAGAGGAAGAGGGGAGAGAGGAAGAGAGGAAGAGAGAAGAGGGGAGAGAAGAAGAGGAAGGGAGGAAGAGGGGAGAGAGGAGAGAGGAAGAGGGGAGAGAGGAAGAGGGGAGAGGGGCGAGAGGAAGAGGGGAGAGAGGAAGAGGAAGAGAGGAAGAGGGGAGAGAGGAGGGAGGAAGAGGGGAGAGAGGAAGAGGAAGAGAGGAGAGAGGAAGAGGAAGAGGGGAGAGAGGAAGAGGGGAGAGGGGCGAGAGGAAGAGGGGAGAGAGGAAGAGGAAGAGAGGAAGAGGGGAGAGAGGAGGGAGGAAGAGGGGAGAGAGGAGGGAGGAAGAGGGGAGAGAGGAAGAGGAAGAGAGGAGAGAGGAAGAGGGGAGAGAGGAAGAGGGGAGAGGGGAGAGAGGAAGAGGGGAGAGAGGAAGAGGGGAGAGAAGAAGAGGAAGGGAGGAAGAGGGGAGAGAGGAGAGAGGAAGAGGAAGAGGGGAGAGAAGAAGAGGAAGAGAGGAGAGAGGAAGAGGAAGAGAGGAAGAGGGGAGAGAGGAAGAGAGGAAGAGGAAGAGGGGAGAGAGGAGAGAGGAAGAGGGGAAGAGGGGAGAGAGGAGGGAGGAAGAGGGGAGAGAGGAAGAGGAAGAGAGGAGAGAGGAAGAGGGGAGAGAGGAAGAGGAAGAGGGGAGAGGGGAGAGAGGAAGAGGGGAGAGAAGAAGAGGGGAGAGAGGAGAGAGGAAGAGGGGAGAGAGGAGAGAGGAAGAGGGGAGAGAAGAAGAGGAAGGGAGGAAGAGGAAGAGAGGAGAGAGGAAGAGGGGAGAGAGGAGAGAGGAAGAGGGGAGAGGGGAGAGAGGAAGAGGGGAGAGAAGAAGAGGAAGGGAGGAGAGAGGGGAGAGAGGAGAGAGGAAGAGAGGAAGAGGAAGAGGGGAGAGAGGAGAGAGGAAGAGGGGAGAGAGGAAGAGGGGAGAGAGGAGAGAGGAAGAGGAAGAGGGGAGAGAAGAAGAGGAAGGGAGGAAGAGGGGAGAGAGGAGAGAGGAAGAGAGGAAGAGGAAGAGGGGAGAGAGGAGAGAGGAAGAGAGGAAGAGGAAGAGGGGAGAGAGGAGAGAGGAAGAGGGGAGAGAAGAAGAGGAAGGGAGGAAGAGGGGAGAGAGGAGAGAGGAAGAGAGGAAGAGGAAGAGGGGAGAGAGGAGAGAGGAAGAGGGGAGAGAGGAAGAGGGGAGAGAGGAGAGAGGAAGAGGAAGAGGGGAGAGAAGAAGAGGAAGGGAGGAAGAGGGGAGAGAGGAGAGAGGAAGAGAGGAAGAGGAAGAGGGGAGAGAGGAGAGAGGAAGAGGGGAGAGAGGAAGAGGGGAGAGAGGAGAGAGGAAGAGGAAGAGAGGAAGAGGGGAGAGAGGAAGAGGGGAGAGAGGAAGAGGGGAGAGAGGAAGAGGGGAGAGAGGAAGAGGGGAGAGAGGAAGAGGGGAGAGAGGAAGAGGAAGAGAGGAAGAGGGGAGAGAGGAAGAGGGGAGAGAGGAAGAGGGGAGAGAGGAGAGAGGAAGAGAGGAAGAGGAAGAGGGGAGAGAGGAGAGAGGAAGAGGGGAGAGAGGAAGAGGGGAGAGAGGAAGAGGGGAGAGGAAGAGGGGAGAGAGGAGAGAGGAAGAGGGGAGAGAGGAGAGAGGAAGAGGGGAGAGAGGAGAGAGGAGAGAGGAAGAGGGGAGAGAGGAGAGAGGAGAGAGGAAGAGGGGAGAGAGGAAGAGGGGAGAGAGGAAGAGGAAGAGGGGAGAGAGGAAGAGGGGAGAGAGGAAGAGGGGAGAGAGGAAGAGGGGAGAGAGGAAGAGGAAGAGGGGAGAGAGGAAGAGGGGAGAGAGGAAGAGGGGAAGAGGAAGAGGGGAAGAGGAGAGAGGAAGAGGAAGAGGGGAGAGAGGAAGAGGGGAGAGAGGAAGAGGGGAGAGAGGAGAGAGGAAGAGGGGAGAGGGGAGAGAGGAAGAGAGGAAGAGGAAGAGGGGAGAGAGGAAGAGGGGAGAGAGGAAGAGGGGAGAGAGGAGAGAGGAAGAGGGGAGAGAGGAAGAGGGGAGAGAGGAGAGAGGAAGAGGAAGAGGGGAGAGAGGAAGAGGGGAGAGAGGAGAGAGGAAGAGGAAGAGGGGAGAGAGGAAGAGGAAGAGGGGAGAGAGGAAGAGGGGAGAGAAGAAGAGGGGAGAGAGGAGAGAGGAAGAGGGGAGAGGGGGATTTATTTGTGGTTTTACTTGTGCTTACCACTATGTTATTGTATTTTTTGTGTGTGTATATATATACATATATATATATATTGAGATATTGTCTTTATTGTGTATTTTATAATGTATTTTGGAAAAGAAACCTAAGCTTAATATCTCATCTATGTTAAAAAACAGGTGAGATAACAACATGTAGAATCAGGAAGAGCCTGTTTACAATAGAGCCTTTAATTAGCTAAACAGAGAAACACTTGATCCATTCAGCTGTAGATGACTAGCCGATTTGATTAGCCTGCCATGCTAATGGACCCCAGCATGAGTCCTGTACCAGTTCATAAGCCAATCAGCATCTTTCTCAAAAGTGTTCTTCATATATTTTACAGAGGGCTATTAATTCATATGTTGGCTATGGAAGCAGAGCATATTAGGCTCATTTAATCAAACTGGAAAGAAAATTGTCAAATTAACCAAAATCTGCCAGCATGTGTTCTCGTTCAAAGAAAACTGTCAAATTGTAATTTCACAACGTCGTCAAAGTGAATTAGTATTTATTAATTTGTTTAATATTTCTTATTATAATAGTTATCTTTGTGTCACATTTTTTTTATGTATTATTTATTTAAACACAGAACATCTACAGGGAAAAATGCTATCTAGAAAATGAAGGGGGGGTTCGAAGATGAACTAGCTAGGAATGCAAAGTTCATCTGGAGGTCACGATATTTATGAAGAACCTCATCCTGGCATTAGTCATGGGAGTGGACTCTCTCTCTCACACACACACACACACACACACACACACACACACACACACACACACACACACACACACACACACACACACACACACACACACACACACACACACACACACACACACACTCTCTCTGCCTTGCGGCTCAGCATACAGCAGCCAACCATGCCAACTGTATGGCATATTTATCCAACTGATGGATACAATGGCCGTCATATGTAGGCCTGCAAACCAAATATGTTGTCCAACCAAGCACTATCCCAGTGTTTATAGCAAGCAGGACCAATCAAACACTATCCCAGTGTTTATATCAAGTAGGACCAACCAAAAACTATCCCAGTGTTTATAACAAGTAGGACAAACCAAAAACTATCCCAGTGTTTATAACAAGTAGAACCACCCAAAAACTATCCCAGTGTTTATAACAAGTAGAACCAACCAAAAACTATCCCAGTGTTTATAACAAGTAGGACAAACCAAAAACTATCCCAGTGTTTATAACAAGTAGGACAAACCAAAGACTATCCCAGTGTTTATAACAAGTAGGACCAACCAAACACTATCCCAGTGTTTATAACAAGTAGGACCAACCAAAAACTATCCCAGTGTTTATAACAAGTAGGACAAACCAAAAACTATCCCAGTGTTTATAACAAGCAGGACCAATCAAACACTATCCCAGTGTTTATAACAAGTAGGACCAACCAAAAACTATCCCAGTGTTTATAACAAGTAGGACCAACCAAACACTATCCCAGTGTTTATAACAAGTAGGACCAACCAAACACTATCCCAGTGTTTATAACAAGTAGGACCAACCAAACACTATCCCAGTGTTTATAGCAAGCAGGACCAACCAAAAACTATCCCAGTGTTTATAACAAGTAGGACAAAACAAAAACTATCCCAGTGTTTATAACAAGTAGGACCAATCAAAAACTATCCCAGTGTTTATAACAAGTAAGTGTATAACAGTTCACTGAGAGAACAAAAAGTCTATTTACAGTCACAAGCCTCTCCTGCTGTCTTCTAGCTATCGGTGACATTTCCTCAAAAAGCAGGGAGTTTTCCTGACAATGAATGAAGTGAACAACACTCATCAGGAATAGTTGAGAGATCTAGACGTTCGTTAACCGAATGACCGTAAAGCCCGATTACCATTATTCTGACCCGAAGCAAAAACAATGCACTTTCCAGCAGATGCAAAACCAGGCCAGTCCAGTACGACCCAGCTCAGGCTCTGCCCAGTACAACCCAGCTCAGCGTGGCTCAGCCCAGTACGACCCAGCTCAGGCTCTGCCCAGTATAACCCGGCTCAGGCTCAGTCCAGTACGACCCAGCACAGGCTCTGCCCAGTACAACCCGGCTCAGGCTCTGCCCAGTACGACCCAGCTCAGGCTCTGCCCAGTACGACCCAGCTCAGGCTCTGCCCAGTACGACCCAGCTCAGGCTCTGCCCAGTACAACCCAGCTCAGCGTGGCTCAGCCCAGTACGACCCAGCTCAGGCTCTGCCCAGTATAACCCGGCTCAGGCTCTGCCCAGTACAACCCAGCTCAGCGTGGCTCAGCCCAGTACAACCCGGCTCAGGCTCTGCCCAGTACAACCCAGCTCAGCGTGGCTCAGCCCAGTACAACCCGGCTCAGGCTCTGCCCAGTACAACCCGGCTCAGGCTCTGCCCAGTACAACCCGGCTCAGGCTCTGCCCAGTACAACCCGGCTCAGGCTCAGCCCAGTACAACCCGGCTCAGGCTGTGCCCAGTACAACCCGGCTCAGGCTCTGCCCAGTACAACCCAGCTCAGCGTGGCTCAGCCCAGTACAACCCGGCTCAGGCTCTGCCCAGTACGACCCGGCTCAGGCTCTGCCCAGTACGACCCGGCTCAGGCTCAGCCCAGTACAACCCGGCTCAGGCTCTGCCCAGTACAACCCAGCTCAGCGTGGCTCTGCCCAGTACAACCCGGCTCAGGCTCTGCCCAGTACAACCCGGCTCAGGCTCTGCCCAGTACAACCCAGCTCAGCGTGGCTCAGCCCAGTACAACCCGGCTCAGGCTCTGCAGTGGGAAAAGGGTGAGATAGTGTAATGAGGAACTGACCTGCGTTGACTGTAGATCCTGGATTCTTCCTCCTCCGTCTCTCTCTGTCTGCCGCCACCTCAGACCCCCCCCACCCCCCCACCCAGTCACATGTCAGGTAGGGGTCCTCCACCCCAGATTCTGCTGCTCCTAAAACAACAAAACATTGAAGAAGATTAGTTTATTGCTCTAACAGTGGTCATTAAAAAAAAACTCTGAAATACTTTGCTTTTACAAATTAAGAAAAACTTTTGAGAATTTTTAAACTGCCACACCATATTTCATTTCACATCTGTCCCCAAATTCATTCATTCATTCACTCACTCAGCAAAATGACCAGAAGTTTTGGCTTGCATCCCAAATACCAACCTATTCCCTACATAGTGCACCAAAAAATGTTTTTACCAGGGAACATAAGGAACCAGGGACGCAGTTTAACAATGCACCTCTCTCTATAAACACTACTGGTCCTCTCTCTATAGACACTACTGGTCCTCTCTATAGACACTACTGGTCCTCTCTATAGACACTACTGGTCCTCTCTCTATAGACACTACTGGTCCTCTCTCTATAGACACTACTGGTCCTCTCTCTATAGACACAACTGGTCCTCTCTCTATAGACACAACTGGTCCTCTCTCTATAGACACTACTGGTCCTCTCTATAGACACTACTGGTCCTCTCTCTATAGACACTACTGGTCCTCTCTCTATAGACACTACTGGTCCTCTCTATAAACACTACTGGTCCTCTCTCTATAGACACTACTGGTCCTCTCTATAGACACTACTGGTCCTCTCTATAGACACTACTGGTCCTCTCTATAGACACTACTGGTCCTCTCTCTATAGACACTACTGGTCCTCTCTCTATAGACACTACTGGTCCTCTCTATAGACACTACTGGTCCTCTCTATAGACACTACTGGTCCTCTCTCTATAGACACTACTGGTCCTCTCTCTATAGACACTACTGGTCCTCTCTCCATAGACACTACTGGTCCTCTCTCTATAGACACTACTGGTCCTCTCTCTATAGACACTACTGGTCCTCTCTCTATAGACAATACTGGTCCTCTCTCTATAGACAATACTGGTCCTCTCTCTATAGACACTACTGGTCCTCTCTCTATAGACACTACTGGTCCTCTCTCTATAGACACTACTGGTCCTCTCTCTATAGACACTACAGGTCCTCTCTATAGACACTACTGGTCCTCTCTATAGACACTACAGGTCCTCTCTATAGACACTACTGGTCCTCTCTCTATAGACACTACTGGTCCTCTCTCTAGACACTACTGGTCCTCTCTCTATAGACACTACTGGTCCTCTCTCTATAGACACTACTGGTCCTCTCTCTATAGACACTACTGGTCCTCTCTCTATAGACACTACTGGTCCTCTCTCTATAGACACTACTGGTCCTCTCTCTATAGACACTACAGGTCCTCTCTCTATAGACACTACAGGTCCTCTCTATAAACACTACTGGTCCTCTCTCTATAGACACTACTGGTCCTCTCTATAGACACTACTGGTACTCTCTCTATAGACACTACTGGTCCTCTCTCTATAGACACTACTGGTCCTCTCTATAGACACTACTGGTCCTCTCTCTATAGACACTACTGGTCCTCTCTATAGACACTACTGGTCCTCTCTATAGACACTACTGGTCCTCTCTCTATAGACACTACTGGTCCTCTCTCTATAGACACTACTGGTCCTCTCTCTATAGACACTACTGGTCCTCTCTCTATAGACACTACTGGTCCTCTCTATAGACACAACTGGTCCTCTCTCTATAGACACTACTGGTCCTCTCTATAGACACTACTGGTCCTCTCTCTATAGACACTACTGGTCCTCTCTCTATAGACACTACTGGTCCTCTCTCTATAGACACTACTGGTCCTCTCTATAGACACAACTGGTCCTCTCTCTATAGACACTACTGGTCCTCTCTCTATAGACACTACTGGTCCTCTCTCTATAGACACTACTGGTCCTCTCTCTATAGACACAACTGGTCCTCTCTCTATAGACACAACTGGTCCTCTCTCTATAGACACAACTGGTCCTCTCTCTATAGACACTACTGGTCCTCTCTATAGACACTACTGGTCCTCTCTCTATAGACACTACTGGTCCTCTCTCTATAGACAATACTGGTCCTCTCTCTATAGACAATACTGGTCCTCTCTCTATAGACACTACTGGTCCTCTCTCTATAGACACTACTGGTCCTCTCTCTATAGACACTACAGGTCCTCTCTATAGACACTACTGGTCCTCTCTATAGACACTACAGGTCCTCTCTATAGACACTACTGGTCCTCTCTCTATAGACACTACTGGTCCTCTCTATAGACACTACTGGTCCTCTCTCTATAGACACTACTGGTCCTCTCTCTATAGACACTACTGGTCCTCTCTATAGACACTACTGGTCCTCTCTATAGACACTACTGGTCCTCTCTCTCTAGACACTACTGGTCCTCTCTATAGACACTACTGGTCCTCTCTCTATAGACACTACTGGTCCTCTCTCTATAGACACTACTGGTCCTCTCTCTATAGACACTACTGGTCCTCTCTCTATAGACACTACTGGTCCTCTCTCTATAGACACTACTGGTCCTCTCTCTATAGACACTACTGGTCCTCTCTCTATAGACACTACTGGTCCTCTCTATAGACACTACTGGTCCTCTCTATAGACACTACTGGTCCTCTCTATAGACACTACTGGTCCTCTCTCTATAGACACTACTGGTCCTCTCTCTATAGACACTACTGGTCCTCTCTATAGACACTACTGGTCCCCTCTCTCTAGAAACTACTGGTCCTCTCTCCATAGACACTACTGGTCCTCTCTCTATAGACACTACTGGTCCTCTCTCTATAGACACTACTGGTCCTCTCTCTATAGACACTACTGGTCCTCTCTCTATAGACACTACTGGTCCTCTCTCTAAAGACACTACTGGTCCTCTCTCTATAGACACTACTGGTCCTCTCTATAGACACTACTGGTCCTCTCTATAGACACTACTGGTCCTCTCTCTATAGACACTACTGGTCCTCTCTCTATAGACACTACTGGTCCTCTCTCTATAGACACTACTGGTCCTCTCTCTAGACACTACTGGTCCCCTCTCTATAGACACTACTGGTCCCCTCTCTATAGACACTACTGGTCCCCTCTCTATAGACACTACTGGTCCCCTCTCTCTAGACACTACTGGTCCTCTCTCTATAGATACTACTGGTCCTCTCTCTATAGACACTACTGGTCCTCTCTCTAGACACTACTGGTCCTCTCTCTAGACACTACTGGTCCCCTCTCTAGACACTACTGGTCCCCTCTCTATAGACACAACTGGTCCTCTCTCTATAGACACTACTGGTCCTCTCTCTATAGACACTACTGGTCCTCTCTCTATAGACACTACTGGTCCTCTCTCTCTAGACACTACTGGTCCCCTCTCTCTAGACACTACTGGTCCTCTCTCTATAGATACTACTGGTCCCCTCTCTATAGACACTACTGGTCCTCTCTCTATAGACACTACTGGTCCTCTCTCTATAGACACTACTGGTCCTCTCTATAGGCACTACTGGTCCTCTATAGACACTATTGGTCCTCTCTCCATAGACACTACTGGTCCTCTCTCTATAGGCACTACTGGTCCTCTCTATAGGCACTACTGGTCCTCTATAGACACTACTGGTCCTCTCTCTATAGACACTACTGGTCCTCTCTCTATAGACACTACTGGTCCTCTCTCTATAGACACTACTGGTCCTCTCTATAGACACTACTGGTCCTCTCTCTATAGACACTACTGGTCCTCTCTCTATAGACACTACTGGTCCTCTCTCTATAGACACTACTGGTCCTCTCTATAGACACTACTGGTCCTCTCTCTATAGACACTACTGGTCCTCTCTCTATAGACACTACTGGTCCTCTCTCTATAGACACTACTGGTCCTCTCTCTATAGACACTACTGGTCCTCTCTCTCTAGACACTACTGGTCCTCTCTCTCTAGACACTACTGGTCCTCTCTCTATAGACACTACTGGTCCTCTCTCTATAGGCACTACTGGTCCTCTCTCTATAGGCACTACTGGTCCTCTCTCTATAGACACTACTGGTCCTCTCTCTATAGACACTACTGGTCCTCTCTCTATAGACACTACTGGTCCTCTCTATAGACACTACTGGTCCTCTCTCTAGACACTACTGGTCCTCTCTCTATAGACACTACTGGTCCTCTCTCTATAGACACTACTGGTCCTCTCTCTATAGACACTACTGGTCCTCTCTCTATAGACACTACTGGTCCTCTCTATAGACAATACTGGTCCTCTCTCTATAGACACTATTGGTCCTCTCTCTATAGACAATACTGGTCCTCTCTATAGACACTACTGGTCCTCTCTCTATAGACACTACTGGTCCTCTATAGACACTATTGGTCCTCTCTCCATAGACACTACTGGTCCTCTCTCTATAGACACTACTGGTCCTCTCTCTATAGACACTACTGGTCCTCTCTCTATAGACACTACTGGTCCTCTCTCTATAGACACTACTAGTCCTGTCTCTATAGACACTACTGGTCCTCTCTCTATAGACACTACTGGTCCTCTCTATAGACACTACTGGTCCTCTCTCTATAGACACTACTGGTCCTCTCTCTATAGACACTACTGGTCCTCTCTATAGACACTACTGGTCCTCTCTCTATAGACACTATTGGTCCTCTCTCTATAGACACTACTGGTCCTCTCTCTATAGACACTACTGGTCCTCTCTCTATAGACACTACTGGTCCTCTCTCTATAGGCACTACTGGTCCTCTCTCCATAGACACTACTGGTCCTCTCTCTATAGACACTACTGGTCCTCTCTCTATAGACACTACTGGTCCTCTCTCTATAGACACTACTGGTCCTCTCTCTATAGACACTACTGGTCCTCTCTATAGACACTACTGGTCCTCTCTATAGACACTACTGGTCCTCTCTATAGGCACTACTGGTCCTCTCTCTATAGACACTACTGGTCCTCTCTATAGACACTACTGGTCCTCTCTATAGACACTACTGGTCCTCTCTATAGACACTAAAGGTCCTCTCTATAGACACTAAAGGTCCTCTCTATAGACACTAAAGGTCCTCTATAGACACTACTGGTCCTCTCTCTATAGACACTACTGGTCCTCTCTAGACACTACTGGTCCTCTCTATAGACACTACTGGTCCTCTCTCTCTAGACACTACTGGTCCTCTCTATAGACAATACTGGTCCTCTCTCTATAGACACTACTGGTCCTCTCTCTATAGACACTACTGGTCCTCTCTATAGACACTACTGGTCCTCTCTCTATAGACACTACTGGTCCTCTCTCTATAGACACTACTGGTCCTCTCTCTATAGACACTACTGGTCCTCTCTCTATAGACACTACTGGTCCTCTCTCTATAGACACTACTGGTCCTCTCTCTATAGACACTACTGGTCCTCTCTCTATAGACACTACTGGTCCTCTCTCTATAGACACTACTGGTCCTCTCTCTATAGACACTACTGGTCCTCTCTATAGGCACTACTGGTCCCCTCTCTATAGACACTACTGGTCCTCTCTCTATAGACACTACTGGTCCTCTCTATAGACACTACTGGTCCTCTCTATAGACACTACTGGTCCTCTCTCTATAGACACTACTGGTCCTCTCTCTATAGACACTACTGGTCCTCTCTATAGACACTACTGGTCCTCTCTCTATAGGCACTACTGGTCCTCTCTCCATAGACACTACTGGTCCTCTCTCTATAGACACTACTGGTCCTCTCTCCATAGGCACTACTGGTCCTCTCTCTATAGACACTACTGGTCCTCTCTCTATAGACACTACTGGTCCTCTCTCTATAGACACTACTGGTCCTCTCTCTATAGACACTACTGGTCCTCTCTCTATAGACACTACTGGTCCTCTCTCTATAGGCACTACTGGTCCTCTCTCCATAGACACTACTGGTCCTCTCTCTATAGACACTACTGGTCCTCTCTCTATAGACACTACTGGTCCTCTCTATAGACACTACTGGTCCTCTCTCTATAGGCACTACTGGTCCTCTCTCCATAGACACTACTGGTCCTCTCTCTATAGACACTACTGGTCCTCTCTCTATAGACACTACTGGTCCTCTCTCTATAGACACTACTGGTCCTCTCTCTATAGACACTACTGGTCCTCTCTCTATAGACACTACTGGTCCTCTCTCTATAGACACTACTGGTCCTCTCTCTATAGGCACTACTGGTCCTCTCTCTATAGGCACTACTGGTCCTCTCTCTATAGGCACTACTGGTCCTCTCTCCATAGACACTACTGGTCCTCTCTCTATAGACAATACTGGTCCTCTCTCTATAGACACTACTGGTCCTCTCTCTATAGACACTACTGGTCCTCTCTCTATAGACACTACTGGTCCTCTCTCTATAGACACTACTGGTCCTCTCTCTATAGACACTACTGGTCCTCTCTCTATAGACACTACTGGTCCTCTCTCTATAGGCACTACTGGTCCTCTCTCCATAGACACTACTGGTCCTCTCTCTATAGACACTACTGGTCCTCTCTCTATAGACACTACTGGTCCTCTCTATAGACACTACTGGTCCTCTCTCTATAGGCACTACTGGTCCTCTCTCTATAGGCACTACTGGTCCTCTCTCCATAGACACTACTGGTCCTCTCTCCATAGACACTACTGGTCCTCTCTCTATAGACACTACTGGTCCTCTCTCTATAGACACTACTGGTCCTCTCTCTATAGACACTACTGGTCCTCTCTCTATAGACACTACTGGTCCTCTCTCTATAGACACTACTGGTCCTCTCTCTATAGGCACTACTGGTCCTCTCTCTATAGGCACTACTGGTCCTCTCTCTATAGGCACTACTGGTCCTCTCTCCATAGACACTACTGGTCCTCTCTCTATAGACAATACTGGTCCTCTCTCTATAGACACTACTGGTCCTCTCTCTATAGACACTACTGGTCCTCTCTATAGACACTACTGGTCCTCTCTCTAGACACTACTGGTCCTCTCTCTATAGACACTACTGGTCCTCTCTATAGACACTACTGGTCCTCTCTCTATAGACACTACTGGTCCTCTCTCTATAGACACTACTGGTCCTCTCTATAGACACTACTGGTCCTCTCTATAGACAATACTGGTCCTCTCTCTATAGACACTACTGGTCCTCTCTCTATAGACACTACTGGTCCTCTCTCTATAGACACTACTGGTCCTCTCTATAGACACTACTGGTCCTCTCTATAGACACTACTGGTCCTCTCTATAGACACTACTGGTCCTCTCTATAGGCACTACTGGTCCTCTCTCTATAGACACTACTGGT
Organism: Salvelinus fontinalis; assembly: GCF_029448725.1. Taxonomy (NCBI): domain Eukaryota; kingdom Metazoa; phylum Chordata; class Actinopteri; order Salmoniformes; family Salmonidae; genus Salvelinus; species Salvelinus fontinalis. Next base: position 6,089,057 of record NC_074665.1, on the reverse strand, counting down.
CCTCTCTATAGACACTACTGGTCCTCTCTATAGACACTACTGGTCCTCTCTATAGACACTAAAGGTCCTCTCTATAGACACTAAAGGTCCTCTCTATAGACACTAAAGGTCCTCTCTAGACACTACTGGTCCTCTCTATAGACACTACTGGTCCTCTCTCTATAGACACTACTGGTCCTCTCTAGACACTACTGGTCCTCTCTCTCTAGACACTACTGGTCCTCTCTATAGACAATACTGGTCCTCTCTCTATAGACACTACTGGTCCTCTCTCTATAGACACTACTGGTCCTCTCTATAGACACTACTGGTCCTCTCTCTATAGACACTACTGGTCCTCTCTCTATAGACACTACTGGTCCTCTCTCTATAGACACTACTGGTCCTCTCTCTATAGACACTACTGGTCCTCTCTCTATAGACACTACTGGTCCTCTCTCTATAGACACTACTGGTCCTCTCTCTATAGACACTACTGGTCCTCTCTCTATAGACACTACTGGTCCTCTCTCTATAGACACTACTGGTCCTCTCTCTATAGACACTACTGGTCCTCTCTATAGGCACTACTGGTCCCCTCTCTATAGACACTACTGGTCCTCTCTCTATAGACACTACTGGTCCTCTCTATAGACACTACTGGTCCTCTCTATAGACACTACTGGTCCTCTCTCTATAGACACTACTGGTCCTCTCTCTATAGACACTACTGGTCCTCTCTATAGGCACTACTGGTCCTCTCTCCATAGACACTACTGGTCCTCTCTCTATAGACACTACTGGTCCTCTCTCTATAGACACTACTGGTCCTCTCTCTATAGACACTACTGGTCCTCTCTATAGACACTACTGGTCCTCTCTATAGACACTACTGGTCCTCTCTCTATAGGCACTACTGGTCCTCTCTCCATAGACACTACTGGTCCTCTCTCTATAGACACTACTGGTCCTCTCTCTATAGACACTACTGGTCCTCTCTCTATAGACACTACTGGTCCTCTCTCTATAGACACTACTGGTCCTCTCTCTATAGACACTACTGGTCCTCTCTCTATAGACACTACTGGTCCTCTCTCTATAGGCACTACTGGTCCTCTCTATAGACACTACTGGTCCTCTCTATAGACACTACTGGTCCTCTCTCTATAGGCACTACTGGTCCTCTCTCCATAGACACTACTGGTCCTCTCTCTATAGACACTACTGGTCCTCTCTCTATAGACACTACTGGTCCTCTCTCTATAGACACTACTGGTCCTCTCTCTATAGACACTACTGGTCCTCTCTCTATAGACACTACTGGTCCTCTCTCTATAGACACTACTGGTCCTCTCTCTATAGGCACTACTGGTCCTCTCTCCATAGACACTACTGGTCCTCTCTCTATAGACACTACTGGTCCTCTCTCTATAGACACTACTGGTCCTCTCTATAGACACTACTGGTCCTCTCTCTATAGGCACTACTGGTCCTCTCTCTATAGACACTACTGGTCCTCTCTCTATAGACACTACTGGTCCTCTCTCTATAGACACTACTGGTCCTCTCTCTATAGACACTACTGGTCCTCTCTCTATAGACACTACTGGTCCTCTCTCTATAGGCACTACTGGTCCTCTCTCCATAGACACTACTGGTCCTCTCTCTATAGACACTACTGGTCCTCTCTCTATAGACACTACTGGTCCTCTCTCTATAGACACTACTGGTCCTCTCTCTATAGGCACTACTGGTCCTCTCTCCATAGACACTACTGGTCCTCTCTCTATAGACACTACTGGTCCTCTCTCTATAGACACTACTGGTCCTCTCTCTATAGACACTACTGGTCCTCTCTCTATAGACACTACTGGTCCTCTCTCTATAGACACTACTGGTCCTCTCTCTATAGACACTACTGGTCCTCTCTCTATAGGCACTACTGGTCCTCTCTCTATAGGCACTACTGGTCCTCTCTCTATAGGCACTACTGGTCCTCTCTCCATAGACACTACTGGTCCTCTCTCTATAGACAATACTGGTCCTCTCTCTATAGACACTACTGGTCCTCTCTCTATAGACACTACTGGTCCTCTCTATAGACACTACTGGTCCTCTCTCTAGACACTACTGGTCCTCTCTCTATAGACACTACTGGTCCTCTCTATAGACACTACTGGTCCTCTCTATAGACACTACTGGTCCTCTCTCTAGACACTACTGGTCCTCTCTCTATAGACACTACTGGTCCTCTCTATAGACACTACTGGTCCTCTCTATATAGACACTACTGGTCCTCTCTCTATAGACACTACTGGTCCTCTCTCTATAGACACTACTGGTCCTCTCTCTATAGGCACTACTGGTCCTCTCTCCATAGACACTACTGGTCCTCTCTCTATAGACACTACTGGTCCTCTCTCTATAGACACTACTGGTCCTCTCTATAGACAATACTGGTCCTCTCTCTATAGACACTACTGGTCCTCTCTCTATAGACACTACTGGTCCTCTCTCTATAGACAATACTGGTCCTCTCTATAGACACTACTGGTCCTCTCTCTATAGACACTACTGGTCTTCTATAGACACTATTGGTCCTCTCTCCATAGACACTACTGGTCCTCTCTCCATAGACACTACTGGTCCTCTCTCTATAGACACAACTGGTCCTCTCTCTATAGACATTACTGGTCCTCTCTCTATAGACACTACTGGTCCTCTCTCTATAGACATTACTAGTCCTCTCTCTATAGACACTACTGGTCCTCTCTCTATAGACACTATTGGTCCTCTCTCCATAGACACTACTGGTCCTCTCTCTATAGACACTACTGGTCCTCTCTCTATAGACATTACTAGTCCTCTCTCTATAGACACTACTGGTCCTCTCTCTATAGACACTACTGGTCCTCTCTATAGACACTACTGGTCCTCTCTCTAGACACTACTGGTCCTCTCTCTATAGACACTACTGGTCCTCTCTCTATAGACACTACTGGTCCTCTCTCTATAGACACTACTGGTCCTCTCTATAGACACTACTGGTCCTCTCTCTATAGACACTACTGGTCCTCTCTCTATAGACACTACTGGTCCTCTCTATAGACACTACTGGTCCTCTCTCTATAGACACTATTGGTCCTCTCTCTATAGACACACCTGGTTCTCAACTATTCCTAACAGTTGCTAGTAGGTTTGACTCCTAATGTGGTTTAATACATTTCTTGGCTGCATGGATAAGCTGCATGCTCCGCTGCTTACAGAGGACGACTCAGAGGACAAGGGTGATACACACAGAGAAAACGGTAGAGCTAGCTATTCCAATCCCCAGCACACAGCTCCTGCCTTTGATTCATCTCTCTGAGCAGAGCTCATGCTTTGGTTGACAGCACAGGGTTAATGCAGGCTATAAAGGCCGGTCCAACCACAAGGAATCATTTCCTAGTCGGTGGGAGACAAGGTGGGGGGGGGGGTCTCCTTTTCAAAACCAGATTCTCCTCCTCCCTGGGCTGTGGTCTGATGTGTGCTCTGTACTGGAAATAACAATGACAGAGGGAGGATAGAGAGGAGAGAAGAGGAGAGAGGAGAGGAACGAGAGGAGAGGAAAGAGAGGAGAGGAAAGAGAGGAGAGGAAAGAGAGGAGAGGAAAGAGAGGGAAGGAGAGGTAGAGAGGAGAGCAGGAGGTAGAGAGGAGAGGATTGAGAGGAGAGGGGAGAGGATAGAGAGGAGAGGAGAAGAGAGAGAGGAGAGGATAGAGAGGATAGAGAGGAGAGGATAGAGAGGAGAGGGGAGAGGATAGAGAGGAGAGGAGAAGAGAGAGAGGAGAGGATAGAGAGGATAGAGAGGAGAGGATAGAGAGGAGAGGGGAGAGGATTGATGGGAAAGGATAGAGAGGAGATGGGAGAGGATAGAGAGGAGAGGATAGAGAGGAGAGGATAGAGAGGAGAGGGGAGAGGATTGAGGGGAGAGGATAGAGAAGAGAGGGGAGAGGATAGAGAGGAGAGGATAGAGAGGAGAGGGGAGAGGATAGAATTGAGGGGAGAGGGGAGAGAGGATAGAGAGGGGAGGATAGAGAGGAGAGGGGAGAGGATAGAGGATAGAGGATAGAGAGGAGATGGGAGAGGATAGAATTGAGGGGAGAGGATAGAGAGGATAGAGAGGAGAGGATAGAGAGGAGAGGGGAGAGAGGATAGAGAGGGGAGGAGAAGAGAGAGAGGAGAGGATAGAGAGGATAGAGAGGAGAGGATAGAGAGGAGAGGGGAGAGAGGATAGAGAGGGGAGGATAGAGAGGAGAGGGGAGATAGGATAGAGAGGAGAGGATAGAGAGAGAGGAGAGGATAGAGAGGAGAGGTTTGAGGGGAGAGGATAGAGAGGATAGAGAGGGGAGGATAGAGAGGAGAGGGGAGAGAGGATAGAGAGGAGAGGTTTGAGGGGAGAGGATAGAGAGGATAGAGAGGAGAGGATAGAGAGGAGAGGATAGAGAGGATAGAGAGGATAGAGAGGATAGAGAGGAGAGGTAGAGAGGATAGAGAGGAGAGGTAGAGAGGATAGAGAGGATAGAGAGGAGAGGTAGAGAGGATAGAGAGGATAGAGTGGAGAAAGAGGAGAGGATAGAGGGGAGAGGAAGAAAAATTGATTTGTTGGAGTACAATTAACCAGCTCTGCAGCACAGAGAGGGAGAGAGAGACAGAGAGAGAGAGAGAGAGAGAGAGAGAGATGACCAGGGATAGAGAGAGAGAGAGACAGAGACAGAGACAGAGACAGAGAGAGAGAGAGAGAGAGAGAGAGAGAGAGAGAGAGAGAGAGAGAGAGAGAGAGAGAGAGAGAGAGAGAGAGAGAGAGGGAGAGAGCTCAGACGCTTGCCCCAGACTGAGACTGAGTGACAGAATGAAACCACAAGCAGTAATTGATAAACTGCCTGCACACTGCAAACATATTATAGAATAACACAGGGGGTTGTTACCTAATTAAATGATTGTATGACTGTCTGGTGGGACAACAGCAAGCACGTGTTCCAAGTGGCATTCTATTCCCTTGATAATGTACTACTTTCGACCAGAGTCTATAGGGCTGTGGTCAAAATGCTAGTAGGAAATAGCGCCATTTCGAATACAGTGGAATAGGTACCATTTGGAACACAGAGGGAATAGGTGCCATTTGGAACATAGTGGAATAGGTGCCATTTGGAACACAGTGGAATAGTGTCATTTGGAAGACAGGGGAATAGGTGCCAAATTGAACACAGAGAAATAGGTGCCATTTGGAACACAGAGGAATAGGTGCCATTTGGAACACAGTGGAATAGTGTCATTTGGAAGACAGGGGAATAGGTGCCAAATTGAACACAGAGAAATAGGTGCCATTTGGAACACAGAGGAATAGGTGCCATTTGGAGCTCAGAGGAATAGGTGCCATTTGGAACATAATGGAATAGGTGCCATTTGGAATACAGGGGAATAGGTGCCATTTGGAACACAGAGGGAATAGGTGCCATTTGGAACACAGTGGAATAGGTGCCATTTGGAACATCGTGGAATAGGTGCCATTTGGAACATAGTGGGATAGGTGCCATTTGGAACACACGGGAATAGGTGACATTTGTAACACAGAGGAATAGGTGCCATTTGGAATACAGAAGGAATAGGTGCCATTTGGAACACAGAGGAATAGGTGCCATTTGGAATACAGAGGGAATAGGTGCCATTTGGAACACAGAGGAATAGGTGCCATTTGGAACACAGTGGAATAGGTGCTATTTGGAACATACTGGAATAGGTGCCATTTGGAACACAGAGGAATAGGTGCCATTTGGAACATAGTGGAATAGGTGCCATTTGGAACACATGGGAATAGGTGCCATTTGGAACACAGAGGGAATAGGTGCCATTTGGAACACAGAGGAATAGGTGCCATTTGGAACACAGTGGAAAAGGTGCCATTTGGAACACAGAGGAATAGGTGCCATTTGGAACACAGAGGAATAGGTGCCATTTGGAACATAGTGGAATAGGTGCCATTTGGAACACAGAGGAATAGGTGCCATTTGGAATACAGAGGAATAGGTGCCATTTGGAACATAGTGGAATAGGTGCCATTTGGAACACACGGGAATAAGTGACATTTGGAACGAAGTGGAATAGGTGCCATTTGGAACACAGAGGAATAGGTGCCATTTGGAACACGGTCGAATAGGTGCAATTTGGAATACAGAGGGAATAGGTGCCATTTGGAACACAGAGGAATATGTGCCATTTGGAACACAGTGGAATAGGTGCCATTTGGAACATACTGGGATAGGTGCCATTTGGAACACAGTGGAATAGGTTCCATTTGGAACACACAGGAATAGGTTCCATTTGGAACACACAGGAATAGGTGCCATTTGGAACACAGAGGGAATAGGTTCCATTTGGAACACACAGGAATAGGTGCCATTTGGAACACAGTGGAATAGGTGCCATTTGGAACACACAGGAATAGGTGCCATCTGGAACACAATGGAATAGGTGCCATTTAGAACACAGTGGAATAGGTGCCATTTGGAACACAACGGGAATAGGTGCCATTTGGAACAAACACACCATGCTGCTCTGTCTGACAGTGAAAAATCCTCCCAGGCTAGAAATGACAAACGTAAGCCCCTCCCACACACAGGATCAGCATCACAACAACTACAAATTATACGTCGTCTTTATGTCACACCTTCCCAATGTGTTATAATGTGTTATAATCTGTTATAATGTTTCCCGGTCTGTTATCAAATACTTGGACAACTAAACATTAATTGTTTGTATTTTGGATATAATTTTTCTGTGAAAAATAATAATAATAAAAAAAAATAAGAGATTTACTGTCTGTCTGTCTGTCTGTCTGTCTGTCTGTCTGTCTGTCTGTCTGTCTGTCTGTCTGTCTGTAATGGCTTTCCTCTTCCTCTTCATCAGAAGAGGAGGAGCAGGGATTGAACCAATATGCAGCGGATTGTGAAGACATGATTTATTAAAGAAAAACACGAAAACACGAACTTGACTAATAAACTAACAAAACAACAAAACGGTGTAGACAGACCTAGACGACGAACTTACATAAAACATGAAGAACGCACGAATAGAGAAAATAGGCTACACAAATGAACGATGAACAAACAAACCGAAAACAGTCCCTTGTAGTGTACAGACACAGACACAGACACAGGAGACAATCACCCACAACGAACACTGTGAAAACACCTACCTAAATATGACTCTTAATTAGAGGAACGCCAAACACCTGCCTCTAATTAAGAGCCATACCAGGCAACCCATAAACCAACATAGAAACAGAAAACATAGAATGCCCACCCAACCTCACGTCCTGACCAACTAACACATATAACAAACTAACAGAAATAGGTCAGGAACGTGACATAACCCCCCCCATAAGGTGCGAACTCCGGGCGCACCAGCACAAATCTAGGGGAGGGTCTGGGTGGGCATCTGACCACGGTGGTGGCTCAGGCTCCGGGCGAGGTCCCCACCCCACCATAGTCAATCCCAGCTTCCATCTCCCCCTATGAATGTCCACCCTCATCTTACCCCCACAAAATCCTTTTGGTAACATCGACAACAGGGGCAGCACCGGGACAGAGGGATAGATCAAGACAGAGGGATAGCTCAAGACAGAGGGATAGATCAGGATAGAGAGGTAGCTCAGGATAGAGAGGTAAATCAGGATAGAGGGGCAACTCCGGACTGAAAGGCAGCTCCGGACAGAGAGACAGCTCTGGACTGAGGGGCAGTTCTGGGTAAATAGCCGCTCCGGGCTAAGGGACAGCCCATGACTGGCTGACGGCTCTCGACGCTCATGGCTCGCTGACGGCTCTGGCCGCTCATGGCTCGCTGACGGCTCTGGACGCTCATGGCTGGCTGAAGGCTCTGGACACTCATGGCTCACTGACGGCTCTGGCAGATCCTGTCTGGTTGGCGGCTCTGGCAGATCCTGTCTGGTTGGCGGCTCTGGCAGATCCTGACTGATGACTGGCTCTAGCGGCTCCTGACTGACTATCGGCTCTGACGGCTCGGGACAGACGGGCGGCTCAGACGGCGCTGGGGAGACGGATGGCTCAGACGGCGCTGGGGAGACGGATGGCTCAGACGGCGCTGGGGAGACGGATGGCTCAGATGGCGCTGGGGAGACGGATGGCTCAGACGGCGCTGGGGAGACGGATGGCTCAGATGGCGCTGGGGAGACGGATGGCTCAGATGGCGCTGCGGAGACGGATGGCTCAGACTGCACCTGTCTGGCGGAAGGCTCTGGCTGCTCCTGTCTGGCGGAAGGCTCTGTAGGCTCATGGCAGACGGGCAGCTTTGCAGGCTCATGGCAGACAGGCAGTTCATGCGCCGTTGGGCAGACGGCAGACTCTGGCCGGCTGAGACGCACTGTAGGCTTGGTGCGTGGGGCCGGAACTGGAGGCACCTGACTGAGGACACGCACTTCAAGCCTAGTGCGGGGAGCAGGGACAGGACACACTGACCTCTCGAAGCGCACTATATTCCTGGTGCGTGGTACCGGCACTGGTGGCACCGGGCTGAGTGCACGCACATCAGGACGAGTACGGGGAGAAACAACAGTGTGCACAGGACTTAGGAGACGCACATGTGGCTTAGTGCGCGGTGCCGGAACTGGAGGCACTGGGGTTACTGGGCTGGGGCGGGGAGGTAGTGCCGGAAATACCGGACCGTGAAGGCGTACTGGCTCCCTTGAGCACCGAGCCTGCCCAACCTTACCTGGTTGAATGCTCCCCGTCGCCCGACCAGTGCGGGGAGGTGGAATAACCCGCACCGGGCTATGTAGGCGAACCGGGGACACCATGCGTAAGGCTGGTGCCATGTAAGCCGGCCCGAGGAGACGCACTGGAGACCAGACGCGTTGAGCCGGCCTCATGACACCTGGCTCAATGCCCAATCTAGCCCTAACAGTGCGGGGAGGTGGAATAACCCGCACTGGGCTATGCACTCGTACAGGAGACACCGTGCGCTCTACTGCGTAACACGGCGCCTGCCCGTACTCCCGCTCTCCACGGTAAGCCTGGGAAGTGGGCGCAGGTCTCCTACCTGCCCTTGGTCCACTACCTCTTATCCCCCCCCCAAGAAATTTTTGGGGTCTCCTCTCGGACTTCCAGCCACGTCTCCTAGCTGCCTCCTCATACCACCGCCTCTCTGCTTTCGCTGCCTCCAGCTCAGCTTTGGGACGGCGATATTCTCCCGGCTGTGCCCATGGACCTCTCCCGTCCAATATCTCCTCCCAAGTCCATGATACCTGTGTAGAATCCTGCTCGAACTCACGCCGCTTGGTTCTGGATTGTTGGGTGATTCTGTAATGGCTTTCCTCTTCCTCTTCATCAGAAGAGGAGGAGCAGGGATTGAACCAATATGCAGCGGATTGTGAAGACATGATTTATTAAAGAAAAACACGAAAACACGAACTTGACTAATAAACTAACAAAACAACAAAACGGTGTAGACAGACCTAGACGACGAACTTACATAAAACATGAAGAACGCACGAATAGAGAAAATAGGCTACACAAATGAACGATGAACAAACAAACCGAAAACAGTCCCTTGTAGTGTACAGACACAGACACAGACACAGGAGACAATCACCCACAACGAACACTGTGAAAACACCTACCTAAATATGACTCTTAATTAGAGGAACGCCAAACACCTGCCTCTAATTAAGAGCCATACCAGGCAACCCATAAACCAACATAGAAACAGAAAACATAGAATGCCCACCCAACCTCACGTCCTGACCAACTAACACATATAACAAACTAACAGAAATAGGTCAGGAACGTGACACTGTCTGTCTGTGACATGGTGGACAGGGTGGTCAGTCATATAGACTGTTAGACTACTGGTTGATACAGACTGCAGTAGGGGACATGGTGGTCAGTCATATAGACTGTTAGACTACTGGTTGATACAGACTGCAGTAGGGGACATGGTGGTCAGTCATATAGACTGTTAGACTACTGGTTGATACAGACTGCAGTAGGGGACATGGTGGTCAGTCATATAGACTGTTAGACTACTGGTTGATACAGACTGCAGTAGGGGACTGTAGGGTGGTCAGTCATATAGACTGTTAGACTACTGGTTGATACAGACTGCAGTAGGGGACATGGTGGTCAGTCATATAGACTGTTAGACTACTGGTTGATACAGACTGCAGTAGGGGACTGTAGGGTGGTCAGTCATATAGACTGTTAGACTACTGGTTGATACAGACTGCAGTAGGGGACATGGTGGTCAGTCATATAGACTGTTAGACTACTGGTTGATACAGACTGCAGTAGGGGACTGTAGGGTGGTCAGTCATATAGACTGTTAGACTACTGGTTGATACAGACTGCAGTAGGGGACTGTAGGGTGGTCAGTCATATAGACTGTTAGACTACTGGTTGATACAGACTGCAGTAGGGGACATGGTGGTCAGTCATATAGACTGTTAGACTACTGGTTGATACAGACTGCAGTAGGGGACATGGTGGTCAGTCATATAGACTGTTAGACTACTGGTTGATACAGACTGCAGTAGGGGACTGTAGGGTGGTCAGTCATATAGACTGTTAGACTACTGGTTGATACAGACTGCAGTAGGGGACATGGTGGTCAGTCATATAGACTGTTAGACTACTGGTTGATACAGACTGCAGTAGGGGACATGGTGGTCAGTCATATAGACTGTTAGACTACTGGTTGATACAGACTGCAGTAGGGGACATGGTGGTCAGTCATATAGACTGTTAGACTACTGGTTGATACAGACTGCAGTAGGGGACAGGGTGGTCAGTCATATAGACTGTTAGACTACTGGTTGATACAGACTGCAGTAGGGGACATGGTGGTCAGTCATATAGACTGTTAGACTACTGGTTGATACAGACTGCAGTAGGGGACATGGTGGTCAGTCATATAGACTGTTAGACTACTGGTTGATACAGACTGCAGTAGGGGACATGGTGGTCAGTCATATAGACTGTTAGACTACTGGTTGATACAGACTGCAGTAGGGGACAGGGTGGTCAGTCATATAGACTGTTAGACTACTGGTTGATACAGACTGCAGTAGGGGACATGGTGGTCAGTCATATAGACTGTTAGACTACTGGTTGATACAGACTGCAGTAGGGGACATGGTGGTCAGTCATATAGACTGTTAGACTACTGGTTGATACAGACTGCAGTAGGGGACATGGTGGTCAGTCATATAGACTGTTAGACTACTGGTTGATACAGACTGCAGTAGGGGACATGGTGGTCAGTCATATAGACTGTTAGACTACTGGTTGATACAGACTGCAGTAGGGGACTGTAGGGTGGTCAGTCATATAGACTGTTAGACTACTGGTTGATACAGACTGCAGTAGGGGACTGTAGGGTGGTCAGTCATATAGACTGTTAGACTACTGGTTGATACAGACTGCAGTAGGGGACATGGTGGTCAGTCATATAGACTGTTAGACTACTGGTTGATACAGACTGCAGTAGGGGACATGGTGGTCAGTCATATAGACTGTTAGACTACTGGTTGATACAGACTGCAGTAGGGGACATGGTGGTCAGTCATATAGACTGTTAGACTACTGGTTGATACAGACTGCAGTAGGGGACTGTAGGGTGGTCAGTCATATAGACTGTTAGACTACTGGTTGATACAGACTGCAGTAGGGGACATGGTGGTCAGTCATATAGACTGTTAGACTACTGGTTGATACAGACTGCAGTAGGGGACATGGTGGTCAGTCATATAGACTGTTAGACTACTGGTTGATACAGACTGCAGTAGGGGACATGGTGGTCAGTCATATAGACTGTTAGACTACTGGTTGATACAGACTGCAGTAGGGGACATGGTGGTCAGTCATATAGACTGTTAGACTACTGGTTGATACAGACTGCAGTAGGGGACATGGTGGTCAGTCATATAGACTGTTAGACTACTGGTTGATACAGACTGCAGTAGGGGACATGGTGGTCAGTCATATAGACTGTTAGACTACTGGTTGATACAGACTGCAGTAGGGGACATGGTGGTCAGTCATATAGACTGTTAGACTACTGGTTGATACAGACTGCAGTAGGGGACATGGTGGTCAGTCATATAGACTGTTAGACTACTGGTTGATACAGACTGCAGTAGGGGACATGGTGGTCAGTCATATAGACTGTTAGACTACTGGTTGATACAGACTGCAGTAGGGGACATGGTGGTCAGTCATATAGACTGTTAGACTACTGGTTGATACAGACTGCAGTAGGGGACATGGTGGTCAGTCATATAGACTGTTAGACTACTGGTTGATACAGACTGCAGTAGGGGACATGGTGGTCAGTCATTTAGACTGTTAGACTACTGGTTGATACAGACTGCAGTAGGGGACATGGTGGTCAGTCATATAGACTGTTAGACTACTGGTTGATACAGACTGCAGTAGGGGACAGGGTGGTCAGTCATATAGACTGTTAGACTACTGGTTGATACAGACTGCAGTAGGGGACATGGTGGTCAGTCATATAGACTGTTAGACTACTGGTTGATACAGACTGCAGTAGGGGACATGGTGGTCAGTCATATAGACTGTTAGACTACTGGTTGATACAGACTGCAGTAGGGGACATGGTGGTCAGTCATATAGACTGTTAGACTACTGGTTGATACAGACTGCAGTAGGGGACAGGGTGGTCAGTCATATAGACTGTTAGACTACTGGTTGATACAGACTGCAGTAGGGGACATGGTGGTCAGTCATATAGACTGTTAGACTACTGGTTGATACAGACTGCAGTAGGGGACATGGTGGTCAGTCATATAGACTGTTAGACTACTGGTTGATACAGACTGCAGTAGGGGACATGGTGGTCAGTCATATAGACTGTTAGACTACTGGTTGATACAGACTGCAGTAGGGGACATGGTGGTCAGTCATATAGACTGTTAGACTACTGGTTGATACAGACTGCAGTAGGGGACTGTAGGGTGGTCAGTCATATAGACTGTTAGACTACTGGTTGATACAGACTGCAGTAGGGGACTGTAGGGTGGTCAGTCATATAGACTGTTAGACTACTGGTTGATACAGACTGCAGTAGGGGACATGGTGGTCAGTCATATAGACTGTTAGACTACTGGTTGATACAGACTGCAGTAGGGGACATGGTGGTCAGTCATATAGACTGTTAGACTACTGGTTGATACAGACTGCAGTAGGGGACATGGTGGTCAGTCATATAGACTGTTAGACTACTGGTTGATACAGACTGCAGTAGGGGACTGTAGGGTGGTCAGTCATATAGACTGTTAGACTACTGGTTGATACAGACTGCAGTAGGGGACATGGTGGTCAGTCATATAGACTGTTAGACTACTGGTTGATACAGACTGCAGTAGGGGACATGGTGGTCAGTCATATAGACTGTTAGACTACTGGTTGATACAGACTGCAGTAGGGGACATGGTGGTCAGTCATATAGACTGTTAGACTACTGGTTGATACAGACTGCAGTAGGGGACATGGTGGTCAGTCATATAGACTGTTAGACTACTGGTTGATACAGACTGCAGTAGGGGACATGGTGGTCAGTCATATAGACTGTTAGACTACTGGTTGATACAGACTGCAGTAGGGGACATGGTGGTCAGTCATATAGACTGTTAGACTACTGGTTGATACAGACTGCAGTAGGGGACATGGTGGTCAGTCATATAGACTGTTAGACTACTGGTTGATACAGACTGCAGTAGGGGACATGGTGGTCAGTCATATAGACTGTTAGACTACTGGTTGATACAGACTGCAGTAGGGGACATGGTGGTCAGTCATATAGACTGTTAGACTACTGGTTGATACAGACTGCAGTAGGGGACATGGTGGTCAGTCATATAGACTGTTAGACTACTGGTTGATACAGACTGCAGTAGGGGACATGGTGGTCAGTCATATAGACTGTTAGACTACTGGTTGATACAGACTGCAGTAGGGGACATGGTGGTCAGTCATTTAGACTGTTAGACTACTGGTTGATACAGACTGCAGTAGGGGACATGGTGGTCAGTCATATAGACTGTTAGACTACTGGTTGATACAGACTGCAGTAGGGGACAATCCAAATGTAGTGAACAACAGGAGGATAATACAATGCAATTTGGACTGCAGCTGTTGACATGGTCCTACATCACTTCATGTCCACAGACTCAGGTATATGTGAGATCTCTCTCTCTCTCTCTGTCTCTCTCTCTCTCTCTCTCTCTCTCTCTCTCTCTCTCTCTCTCTGTCTCACGCTTCATCTGCAAATCAAATGGACCCCTATTCCCTACATAGGGCACTACTTTTGACCAGAGCCCTATGGACCCTGGTGAAAAGTATTGCCCTATGCAGTGAATAGGGTTACATTGATGGTTCTGTGGTCTGGTTCTGTGGTTACAGTGCTTCCTCCTGGGCTGAGACACCTGGCTATCTGGAATCATTATGAAAGCACGGCCCTGGAGGAATCAGTAGCAGGATAATGAAGAGAGTGCGAGATGGGATGGGGGAGGGGGGTACAGAGAGAGAAAAAGACAGAAAGAGAGAGATCGGGGAGAGAGAAAGAGAAAAAGAAAGGGGAGAGAGAGAGACAAAGAGAGAAATAATAAGACAGAAAGAGAGATGGGGAGAGAGGAGAGAGGAGAGAGAGATGGGGGAGAGAGAGACAGAGGGAGAATTAATAAGACAGAAAGAGAGAGAGATGGGGGAGAGAGAGGGAAGAGAAGAGGGGAGAGAGAGGAGGAAGAGGAGAGGAGAGAGAGGGAAGAGAGGAGAGGAGAGAGAGGGAAGAGAAGAGGGGAGAGAGAGAGAGCGAGAGAGAGCGAGAGAGAGAGAGAGAGCAAAAGCTCATCCTGAACCAATTCCAATAGAGAGGTAAAAGTAATGAGGCTTGATCTGTCACAGGGCTAAGCATTTTCAACCTCTTTCTTTACCTCCCTCCCTCGTCTCGTTCTTTCCTTCCACCCAATCTAATAACATGAATAGAGAAAAAATATGGTAGGGAGGGATCATATACACAGAGGAATGGGGGGGCTGGAGGAGGAGGAGAGAGAGAGAACATCACTACAGAGAGAGAGAAAGAGATTAAGGAGAAATGAATATAATCTGGTGGCTGAGGCGGAAAGACAATGGGATTTCCACCACCTAGAAGCAGTGCCTTATGGGAAGGGACACTGCCCCTTCTACTAGTCATAGGAGAGATGGAGACTTGTCGAAAATGTGGAAAAAATCCAAACCGGAAGGTTAATGCAGAAATAAAAATATTCTTTATTCAGACAACATGATGCTAAAAAAAATGCACAGATAGAAGGGAAAAACAGCATCAATAATAAAGAGCTGTGTGTGTGTGTGTGTGTGTGTGTGTGTGTGTGTGTGTGTGTGTGTGTGTGTGTGTGTGTGTGTGGGAGGTGAAAACAAAGGGTACTCATAACGAATGAGCATCTAAGCAGAGCGTCTATCAATTAGCAACAGCTCATGATCTTTATGTGTGGAGGAGGAGGGAGGAGGAGGAGGAGGGAGGAGGAGGAGGAGGAGGAGGAGGAGTGGAAGACTTGAAGAAGGTATTCTAACGAACCTGCCTTTTCATTACCCTCCTCCCCTCTTCTTCCCCCTCGGTCTTCTCTTCCCTCCTCCTCCCCCTCTCCTATCCCTCCTCCTCCTCTACTTCTGATGGGTAGTCCCTTATGCCCAGGGGTTATGTGTCCCAGGACCAGCTAGGGGAATCTTACCCAGATTTATCTCTCTTTAGGTGTTGGATTTGTTATGGAAGGTTTGGGAATCGCTTCCTTTTAGGTGGTTGTAGAATTGATCATCTCTTTTCTGGATGTTGATAATTAGCGGGTATCGGCCTAAATCTGCTCTGCATGCATTATTCGGTGTTTTATGTTGTACACAGAGGATATTTTTGCAGAATTCTGCATGCAGAGTCTCAATTTGGTGTTTGTCCCATTTTGTGAAATCTTGGTTGGTGAGTGGACCCCAGACCTCACAACCATAAAGGGCAATGGGCTCTATGACTGATTCAAGTATTTTTAGCCAGATCCTAATTGGTATGTTGAAATTTATGTTCCTTTTGATGGTATAGAATGCCCTTCTTGCCTTGTTTCTCAGATCACTCACAGCTCTGTGGAAGTTACCTGTGGTGCTGATGTTTAGGCCGAGGTATGTATAGATTGAGTGCTTTTAGGCAACGGTGTCTAGATGGAATTTGTATTTGTGGTCCTGGCGACTGGACCTTTTTTGGAACACCATTATTTGGTAGGGCCTCCTTGGTTATTATTATTATTATTATTGATTATTTTGGTCTTACTGAGATTTACTGTCAGGGCCCATGTCTGACAGAATCTGTGCAGAAGATCTAGGTGCTGCTGTAGGGCCTCCTTGGTTGGTGACAGAAGCACCAGATCATCAGCAAACAGTAGACATTCTACTTCAGATTCTAGTAGGGTGAGACCGGGTGCTGCAGACTGTTCTAGTGCCCGCGCCAATTCATTGATATATATGTTGAAGAGGGTGGGGCTTAAGCTGCATCCCTGTCTCACACCATGGCCCTGTAGAGAGACATGTGTGTGTTATTAGCCCAATTGTAACCTCACACTCGCAGTTTGTGTACATGGATTTTATAATGTCGTATTTTTACCCCCCAACACCACTTTCCATTAATTTGTATAGCAGGCCCTCATGCCAAATTGAGTCGAAAGCTTTTTTGGAATCAACAAAGCATGAGAAGACTTTGCCTTTGTTTTGGTTTGTTTGTTTGTCAATTAGGGTGTGCAGGGTGAATACGTGGTCTGTCGTACGATAATTTGGTAAAAAGACAATTTGTCATTTGCTCGGTACATTGAATTATCATTAACAGCAGACAGTGAAAACAGAGTATTTTCCGAAGGTTGCTGTTGACGCATATCCCACGGTAGTTATTGGGGTCAAATTTGTCTCCACTTTTGTGGATTGGGGTGATCAGTCCTTCGTTCCGAATATTGGGGAAGAAGCCAGAGCTGAGGATGATGCTAAACAGTTTTAGTGTAGCCAATTGGAATTTGTTGTCTGTATATTTGATAATTTAATTGAGGATACCATCAACAACACAGGCCTTTTTGGGTTGGAGGGTTTGTATTTTGTCCTGTAGTTCCTTCAAGGTAACTGGAAAATCCAGTGGTTTCTGGTAGACTGTAATAGTTGATTCTAGGATTTATATTTGATTATGTATATGTTTTTGCCGTTTGTTCTTTATTATAGAGCCAAAAATAATGGAGAAGTGGTTCACCCACACATCTCCGTTTTGGATAGATACAGTTGAAGTCGGAAGTTTACATACAACCTTAGCCAAATACATTTAAACTCAGTTTATCACAATTCCTGACATTTAATCCTAGTAAAAATTCCTTGTCTTAGATCAGTTAGGATCACCACTTTATTTTAAGAATGTGAAATGTCAGAATAATAGTAGAGAGAATGATTTATTTCAGTTTTTATTTATTTCATCACATTCCCAGTGGGTCAGAAGTTTACACTCAATTAGTATTTGGTATCATTGCCTATAAATTGTTTAACTTGGGTAAAATGTTTCGGGTAGCCTTCCACAAACTTCCCACAAAATGTTTCAGTTCTGCCCACACATTTTCTATAGGATTGAGGTCAGGGCTTTGTGATGGCCACTCCAATACCTTGACTTTGTTGCCAAACAGTTCTATTTTTGTTTCATCAGACCAGAGGACATTTCTCCTAAAAGTACGATCGTTGTCCCCCTGTGCAGTTGCAAACCGTAGTCTGGCTTTTTTAAGGCGGTTTTGGAGCAGTGGCTTCTACCTTGCTGTGGGGCCTTTCAGGTTATGTCGATATAGGACTCGTTTTACTGTGGATGTAGATACTTTTGTACCTGTTTCCTCCAGCATCTTCATAAGGCCCTTTGCTGTTGTTCTGGGATTGATTTGCACTTTTCGCACCAAAGTATGTTCATCTCCAGGAGACAGAAAGCGTCTCCTTCCTGAGCGCTATGACAGCTGCGTGGTCCCATGGTATTTATACTTGCGTACTATTGTTTGTACAGATGAACGTGGTACCTTCAGGCGTTTGGAAATTGCTCCCAAGGATGAACCAGACTTGTGGAGGGCTACAATTATTTTCCTGAGGTCTTGGCTGATTTCTTTTGATTTTCCCATGATTTCAAGCAAAGAAGCACTGAGTTTAAAGGTAGGCCTTGAATTACATCCACAGGTACACCTCCAATTAACTCAAATGATGTCAATTAGCCTATCAGAAGCTTCTAAAGCCATGACATCATTTTCTGGAATTTTCCAAGCTGTTTAATTAAAGGCACAGTCAACTTAGTGTATGTAAACTTCTGACCCACTGGAATTGTGATACAGTGAATTATAAGTGAAATAATCTGTCTGTAAACATTAGTTGGAAAAATGACTTGTGTCATGCACAAAGTAGATGTCCTAACTGACTTGCCAAAACTATAGTTTGTTGACAACAAATTAGTGGAGTGGTTGAAAAACGAGTTTTAATGACTCCAACCTAAGTGTATGTAAACTTCCGACTTCAACTGTAACTCTTCGTGGTCTTGTTAAGTGTTTTCCAATTTTCCCAGAATTGGTTAGAGTCTATGGATTCTTCAATTACATTGAGCTGATTTCTGACGTGCTGTTCCTTCTTTTTCCGAAGAGTATTTCTGTATTGTTTTAGTGATTCACCATAGTGAAGGCGTAGACTCAGGTTTTCGGTTGGATAAGTTCGCAATTTAATTTATTCATTTTTCATCAAACCATTTGTCATTAATTTTCTGAGTTTTTTATTTTATTTATTTGATAGAGAAGCTGGGAGGTCAAATATACTGTTTCGGTTTTCTACTGCCAGGGGTCTCTCTGGTCACTCACTCTTGTCACTCACTCTCGTCACTCACTCTCGTCACTCACTCTCGTCACTCACTCTCGTCACTCACTCTCGTCACTCACTCTCGTCACTCACTCTCGTCACTCACTCTCGTCACTCACTCTCCTCACTCACTCTCCTCACTCGCCCACTCTCCTCGCCCACTCTCCTCGCCCACTCTCCTCGCCCACTCTCCTCGCCCACTCTCCTCGCCCACTCTCAGCTAAAAACAAAACAGTGGAAATTATCTCCCTGCTCAGCCACTGGATTCAGCTTACTGTTATCACAACGCTCAACACCATTAGTACTAATAGCTGCAGTCACGATCTGCTCCCATTCGCCTTGAGAGGTGGTGTGAGAGAGAGAGAGATGGCCTCGGTTCTGCAGGCTCTAGTCCGAGAGAGACCGAGACAGGCGATCGTCATCTGCAGCCTCTACACCACATGTCCCAAAAATGGCACCCTAGTCCCTAATGAGTGCCCTACTTTTGACCAGGGCCCATAGGGCTACAGAGGGAATAGGGTGTCATTAGGGCCAATAGTGCAGTGTAGAGAAAATAGGTAGCCATTTGCAAAAGCAGAGAAATGTCCGTCTGGAAGCTTATTGAAGCAGAGCTCCTTGTGAACCAACACGTCGTTACCATTACCGGAGCCATATGTTCTCATCCAACCGGCATCAATCAAAGACAAATTAAGGATTCAATTAATTGGAGATGATTAGGTTCAAACTGTGAGCCAATGAGGACAGAACAATGAGCAATGCTCCCTCCTCTTGAAAGACACAACTAATAATAGTTGTATTGTTAGTGTGTGTGTGTGTGTGTGTGTGTGTGTGTGTGTGTGTGTGTGTGTGTGTGTGTGTGTGTGTGTGTGTGTGTGTGTGTGTGACTACAGTTACTGTGCATTGCTTAGACTTTGTGTGTGTGTGTGTGCGTGCGTGTGTGTGTGTTTGCATCTCTTTGTGCGTGTGTGTGTATGTGTGTGAGTGTGTGTGTTTGCGTGTCTCTATGCATGCGTACGTGTGAGAGTGTGTGAGTTTGCATCTCTTTGTGCGTGTGTGTGCATGTGTGTGCATGCGTACGTGTGAGAGTGTGTGTGTTTGCGTGTCTCTATGCATGCGTACGTGTGAGAGTGTGTGTGTTTGCGTGTCTCTATGCATGCGTACGTGTGAGAGTGTGTGTGTTTGCGTGTCTCTATGCATGCGTACGTGTGTGAGTGTGTGAGTTTGCATCTCTTTGTGCGTGTGTGTGCATGTGTGAGAGTGTGTGTGTTTGCGTGTCTCTATGCATGCGTACGTGTGACAGTGTGTGTGTTTGCGTGTCTCTATGCATGCGTACGTGTGAGAGTGTGTGTGTGTGTTTCGATCTAAAGGTTACCTCCTGAAGCCCACTGAGTGGAAGTGCAGAAGAGTAGAATGGAGCCACACAGGACTTTCCTTTAACACATTATATAAATAAAGGAGGGAAATTGGAAAACTGCAACCTACTAAAACTGACTCTTTTGATTGACACAATATAAGATTCAGTCACCTTCAGAAAGAATTCACACCTCTTGACTTTAGCCACATGTTGACCAACACATAATACCCCCATAATGTCAAAGCGGAACTATGTTTTTACGACTTTCTACGAATTAATAAAAAATGAAAAGCTGAAAAGTCGTTGAGCCAATAAGTGTTCAAGCCCTCAAATAAGTTCAGGAATAAAAAATGTGCTTAACAAGTCACATAATAAGGTGCATCATCTACCAAAAGTATTTAACATGATTTTGTGAATGACTACCTCATCTCTGTACCCCACACATCTGTTACCTGTAAGGTCCCTCAGTCGAGCAGTGAATTTGAAAACACAGATTCAACCACAAAGACAAAGGGAGGTTTTCCCAATACCTTGCAAAGGGCACTCATTGGTAGATGGGGGGGAAAACATTGACATTGAATATCCCTTTGAGCATGGTGAAGTTATTAATTACATTTTGGATGGTGTATCAACACTCCAGTCACTACAAAGATACAGGCGTCCTTCCTAACTCAGTTGCCGGTGAGGAAGGAAACCGCTCAGGGCTTTCACCGTGAGGCTAATGGTGACTTTTAAAACAGTTACAGAGTTTAATGGCTGTGATAGGAGAAAACTGAGCATGTATCAAACATTGTAGTTACTCCACAATACTAACCTAATTGACAGCGTGAAAAGAAACCTGTACAGAATAAAAATATTCCCAAACATACATCCTGTTTGCAACAAGGCACTAAAGTAATACTGCAAAAAAATTGTCAAAAGAATCCAATACAACACATTACTGAGTACCACTCTCCATAATTTCAAGCATAGTGGTGGCTGCATCATGTTATGGGTATGCTTGTAATCGTTAAGGACTGGGGAGTTTTTCAGGATAAAAAAGAAACGGAATGGAACTAAGCACAGAAGAAAACCTGGTTCAGTCTGCTTTCCACCAGACACCGGGAGATGAATTCA
Organism: Salvelinus fontinalis; assembly: GCF_029448725.1. NCBI lineage: Eukaryota > Metazoa > Chordata > Actinopteri > Salmoniformes > Salmonidae > Salvelinus > Salvelinus fontinalis. The sequence goes on along the minus strand of NC_074665.1, from coordinate 6,067,659 downwards.
CATTTCAGCAGGTCAATAACCTAAAACACAAGGGCAAATGTTCACTGGAGTTGCTTACCAAGATGACAGTGAATGTTCCTGAGTGGCTGAATCATCTAGAAGAATTTAAAAAATTATAAAATGGGCAAATATTGTACAATCTAGGTGTGGAAACTTCTTAGACAGAGACTTATACAGAAAGACTCACATCTGTAATCACAGCCAAAGGTGATTCTAGCATGCATGTACTTTCTGAAGGCAATGTAAAGCAATGTGAGTGTTAGGGTTAGGGTTAGGGTTGGGGAGGGAAAAAGCAATGTGAGTGTATCCACTACCACTATGCTCTCTTCCTCTCCAGTTGTAGACCTGGCTATGCTTTGCTGTATTGAACAAAGCCAACTCCATCTCTGTCTCAACACGCAAGAAAATAATATTTTGGGGGTAAAAATAAATCACAAGTCACGACTTGTCTCCAGTGTTCATGGAAGCAGAGAGACCAACGGGCCTGAGTCACGACTTGTCTCCAGTGTTCATGGAAGCAGAGAGACCAACGGGCCTGAGTCACGACTTGTCTCCAGTGTTCATGGAAGCAGAGAGACCAACGGGGCTGAGTCACGACTTGTCTCCAGTGTTCATGGAAGCAGAGAGACCAACGGGCCTTTGAAAACTCCACACAGTTCTGCTATGCTCTCCTCTCCTACCCTCTACACTTCCTCTCCTCTCCTCCACCCTTCCTCTTCTCCTCCTCTCCTCCCCTCCTCTTCCACCCTTCCTCACCTCCCTCCCCTTTCTTCCACCCTTCCTCCCCTCTCCCCTTCCTTCTCTTTCGTCACCCGTCCTCCACCCTCTCCTCCTCCCCTCTTCTCTCCTCCTCCCCTATAGCTACTGCCTATAAGACCATGTCAACATGCTGCTGTGTTTAGACAGGTCAGGCCAGGCCTAGGAGAGGTAGAATCACATTGATTTACTGAGTCATGTCTTCCTCTATTGGCAGGAGTCCTTCCCTCTGTCCCTCTACTCAACATGTGGTAGAGTAGAGGGGACTACCTCTAGCTAAATGATTCCACAGACACACAACCTAGAAACACCCAACATGGTAGCTTAGGTTAAGGTCAAGTTGTTAGAATGGTAGTAACGAAGCACTATTAATCAGGATAGGTAATAAGCAGAGTAGCAGCAGGGGGTGTGAACAGTGTGAAGGAGTGTGAAAAGTGTGTATATGTTTGAGTGGGTGTGTGTGTGTGTGAATGAATAAATGAATGACATTTTTATTTGTGTCAAATCACCAGTTGGTAACCCTTATGGGATTTATTGACACAAACAAACATTACAAAAATTCACTATGGCAATTAGATGATAATTCTTCCTTCAGAGTGTGTGTGCGTGTGTGCGTGTGTGCGTGTGCGCGTGTGTGTGTGTGCGTGTATATAGAGTCCAGTGAGTGCACATAGTGCCTGTGCAAAAAAAAAAGGAAGGAAGAATTATAATAAAATATGGGTAAATGTAAATAGTCCTGGCAGCCATTTTATTAAACGTTCAGCAGTCTTATGGAGGTAGAGGTTGTTAGGAGCCCTTTAGTTCTGCTTGCCGTGCGGTAGCAGAGAGGACAGTCTATGACTAGGCTGGAGTCTTTGACCATTTTTAGGACCTTCCTCTGACACCGCCTGGTATAGAGGTCCTGGATGGCAGGAAGCTTGGCCCCAGTCATGTACTACCCACTGTAGTGCTTTGCGGTCGGATGCCATGTAGTTGTCATACCAGGCGGTGGTGAATCCAGTGAAGATGCTCTCAATGGCGCAGCTATATAACTTATTAAGGATCTGACGGCACATGCTAACTGTTTATCATCCCCTCTTCACGACTGTGATTGGACCACGATAGGTCCTTAGTGATGTGGACACTGAGGAACTTGAAGTTCTCGACCCGCTCCACTACAGCCCCGTCGACGTGAATGGGGGCGTGTTCGACCCGCTCCACTACAGCCCCGTCGATGTGAATGGGGGCGTGTTCGACCCGCTCCACTACAGCCCCGTCGATGTGAATGGGGGCGTGTTCGACCCGCTCCACTACAGCCCCGTCGATGTGAATGGGGGCGTGTTCGACCCGCTCCACTACAGCCCCGTCGATGTGAATGGGGGCGTGTTCGACCCGCTCCACTACAGCCCCGTCGATGTGAATGGGGGCGTGTTCGACCCGCTCCACTACAGCCCCGTCGATGTGAATGGGGGCTTGTTCGACCCGCTCCACTACAGCCCCGTCGATGTGAATGGGGGCGTGTTCGACCCGCTCCACTACAGCCCCGTCGATGTGAATGGGGCCGTGTTCGACCCTCTGTTTCCTGTAGTCTGCGATCAGCTCCTTTGTTTTGCTGACATTAAAGGATAGGTTGTTGACCTGGCACCACACCGTCAAGTCTCTGACCTCCGCCCTATAGGCTGCTTCATTGTCGTCGGTGATCAGTCCTACCATTGTCGTGTTGCTTGGCCACACAGTCTTGGGTGAACAGGGAGCAAAGGAGGGGACAAAGTACACACCCCTGAGGGGCCCCAGTGTTGAGGATCAGCGAGGCAGATGTGTTGTTGCCTATTCTTACCACCTGGGGGGACGGCCGGTAAGGAAGTCCAGGATCCAGTTGCAGAGGGAAGTGTTTAATCCCAGGGTCCTTAGCTTTCACGTCGATTGGATAGTCTCGAACGGAGCTTGTCCCGTTTATTCTCCAGTGATTGCACGTTCGCCAATAGAACGGAGGGTAAAGGAGGTTTATCGTCGCAGTCTCGTCAGGTATCTATAACGCCCCCTTTTTCTTGTCCATGTGTTGGGTCCGGGATGAGCAGTATTTCCTTCGTCTCCGATTCTTTTAAGTATTTCTGGGCCGCACACACACACACACACACACACACACACACACACACACACACACACACACACACACACACACACACACACACACACACACACACACACACACACACACACACACACACACACACACACACACACACACAGTGCTGAACAATGGCAGGATGACATAGTCCCTGACAGGCCAGTAACAGCGACAGGAGAAGTACTGCTTCAACAGAAAAACAATCAACTGTCTCTCCCTCCCTCCTTCTTCCTCTGCCTCCCACACTTTATGTGTTTTGGCACCTCTTGTATTTTATGACTCAAAAGGGTGAACAGTCAAACATTTAGAAGCAGAGCAGGAGAGAGCAAACACTTGATGGAAGGCAGGGAACAAAAGAGAGAGATGGAGAGAGAGAGAGAGACAACCCTCCCCCCCCCCCCCATTTTATGGTTGTCGTGTAAAAATGATGGCTCACACACAACAAATACACTATTTATACAAAAGTATGTGGACACCCCTTCAAATTAGTGGATTCGGCTACTTCAGCCACACCTGCTGCTGACAGGTGTACAAAACCAATTAATCAGCCATGTAATCTCCATAGACAAACATTGTCAGTAGAATGGCCGTACTGAAGAGCTCAGTGACTTTCAACGTGGCACCGTCATAGGATGCCACCTTTCCAACAAGTCAGTTTGTCAAATTCCTGCCCTGCTAGAGCTGCCCCAGTCAACTGTAAGTGTTGTTATTGTGAAGTGGAAACATCAAGGAGCAACAACGGCCCAGCCGTGAAGTGGTAGGCCACACAAGCTCCCAGAACAGGAAACGCTGAAGAGCATTTTAAAAAATTGCCTGTCCTCGGTTGCAACAGTCACTACTGAGTTCCAAACTGCCCCTGGAAGCAACACCAGAACAAGAAATGTTTGTCGGGAGCTTCATGAAATGGGTTTCCATGGCCGAGCAGCCTCACAGAAGACTAAGATCATCATACACAACGCCAAGCGTCGGCTGGAGTGGTGTGAAGTTTGCCGCCATTGGACTCTGGAGCAGTGGAAACGCGTTCTCTGGAGTGATGAATTACGCTTCACCATCTGGCAGTCCGACAGACAAATCTGGGTTTGGCAGATGCCAGGAGAACGCTACCTGCCCCAATGCATAGTGCCAACTGTACATTGGGGTGGAGGAGGAACAATGGTCTGGGGCTGTTTTTCATTGTGTTGGCCATGTAGTTCCAGTGAAGGGAAATCTTAACGCTACAGCATACAATGACATTCTACACCATTCTGTGTTTCTAACTTTGTGGCAACAGTTTGGGGAAGGCCCTTTCCTGTTTCAGCATGACAATGCCCCCGTGCACAAAGCGAGGTCCATACAGAAATGGTTTGTCGAGATCGGTGTGGAAGAACTTGACTGGCCTGCATAGAACCCTGACCTCAATCCCATCGAACACCTTTGGGATGAATTGGAATACCGACTGCGAGCCAGGACTAATCGGCCAACAATACTAATGCTTTTGTGGCTGAATGGAAGCAAGTCCCCACAGCAATGTTAAAAAAAAAGCCTTCCCAGAAGAGGCTGTTATAGCAGCAATGTTCCAACATCTAGTGGAAAGCCTTCCCAGAAGAGAGGAGGCTGTTATAGCAGCAAAGCGGAGACCAACTCCATTATAATACCCATGATTTTGGAATGAGATGTTTGACGAGCAGGTGTCCACATCCACATCCACATCCTGTCGGTCATGTAGTTTACGTGTTTGGTAAAGAAGACGCCAAACTAATTCCTCTGCCAAAAATGATGTGGCGTAAGTTCATGGGGTGATAAAACCTCCAAAATCTCCTACTACTGCATGCATCCCAAATAGCACCCTATTCCCTATATAGTGCACTACTTTAGACCAGAGCCCTATGGAACCCTATTCCCTATATAGTGCACTACTTTAGACCAGAGCCCTATGGAACCCTATTCCCTATATAGTGCACTACTTTAGACCAGAGCCCTATGGCACCCTATTCCCTATATAGTGCACTACTTTAGACCAGAGCCCTATGGAACCCTATTCCCTATATAGTGCACTACTTTAGACCAGAGCCCTATGGCACCCTATTCCCTACAAACATAAGGCACTACTTTAGACCAGAGCCTCAGGGCCATGGACAAAAGTAGTGCACTATATAGGGAATAGGGTGCCATAGGGCTCTCTTTCTCTTATAAGAAATTCATGTTAGCAGGCAATATTAACTAAAATGCAGGTTTAAAAATATTTGAAAAGAAAGGCATTGATGTTTATAGTTAGGTACACATTGGTGCAAAGACAGTGCTTTTTAACCTGTTGAGGATGGGGGCGCTGTTGAGACTATTTATGCTAATCGGGTAATTTTTGAAACGGCTTCCCACAAAATCCTTGATCGTACAATATGCATATTATTATTATTATTGGATAGAAAACAGTCTATAGTTTCTATAGGAGTTGACATTTTGTCTCTAAGTGGAACAGAGCCCATTCTACAGCAATTTCCCTGACATGGAGTCAGATTTCAGAAATGTTGGCCACTGTTCTGGAGTCAGTTAAAAGGGCACTGTTATTGCTATGAGTATACGGACACTGCTTACGTCTTCCCCTGGATGCCTTTACGTGATGACGATTTCAATGGGGTCGATTGCGCGTTCACAGGCACTATAAATTAAAAAACCCTGTAGCTAGCAAGTCTTTTCTTGGTGCGTAACGCGCGTGGAGGACACCGACCCGCTCCTGTTCCAAGCGTTAGTTTAGCCTGTTATATTTCTCCGGTCATCTTTTTACTCGTTATAGGAGTTAAAAACATCATAAGGTAGTTAATTTAAAGCGTTTTATAGCAATTTATATCCGTTTAGTGCGATTTTGGGACATTTATTTTTGAAACGCTGTGAATAGCTGGGCACGCTTTTCAGTTCATCCCAAACGCAGTTGGCATTTCCACATGGCAAGAGGACAGCTTTCCACCAAAAGACGATTACTCCCAAGAAAGGATCCTTTGCCCAAGATACTGATGGAAGAACAGCTCAAAGTAGGACATTTTTATTATGATAAATCGTGTTTCTGTCGAAAAATTTTAGTGGCTTAGGACGCCATGTTTTTTGACGTAGCTTCGCTTGGCGCAAACTGTATTGAAAAGTAAGGATAAATTAAAAAATGTAATTCCGCAATTGTATTAAGAATTAAATTGTCTATCAATCCCTGTCCACCCTATATTTTTTAGTCACGTTTATGAGTATTTATGTATAAGAGTAGATCACTGTCTAAGTGGCGCAAGGACATTTTCTGACCAGCTGAGCTACATTTCACATTGTCTAACCATGATTTTGGTGGCTAAATATAAACATTTTCGATCAAACTCTATATGGATTGTGTAATATGATGTTACAGGAGTGTCATCTGAAGAATTCTGAGAAGGTTAGTGAAAAAATTAATATATTTTTGGCGATGTTGACGTTATCGCCCACTTTGGCTAGAATCAATGCTGGGCTGCTATGTGCTATGTGCTATGCTAATATAACGATTTATTGTGTTTTCGCTGTAAGACACTTAGAAAATCTGAAATATTGTCTGTATTCACAGGATCTGTGTCTTTCGATTCGTGTATGCTGTGTATTTTTACGAAATGTTTGATGATTAGTAAGTAGGTAAACACGTTGCTCTAAGTAGTTTTTCTATTCCATTTGTGACGGTGGGTGCAATTGTAACCTATGCCATCTACCTGAAATATGCACTTTTTTCTAACAAAACCTATCCCATACCATAAATGTGTTATCAGACTGTCATCTGATGAGTTTTTTTGTTGGTTAGGGGCTATAAATATCTTAGTTTAGCCGAATTGGTGATAGCTACTGGTGTTGGTGGACAAATAAAAGATGGTGGATTATGCTAATGTGTTTTTAGGTAATAGATGTACATCTTTACATATTGTGTCTTCCCTGTAAAACATTTTAAAAATCGGACATGTTGACTGGATTCACAAGATCTGTGTCTTTCATTAGCTGTATTGGACTTTAATGTGTGAAAGTTAAATATTTAAAAAAAATATTTTTTTTGAATTTCGCGGCACTGGTTTTTCAGTGGGGGGGGGGGGGGGGGTGTGCCGCTAGCGGCACGCTGATCCTAGACAGGTTTTAATGTGTGTTAAATCATCACCCGTTTGGCGAAGTAGGCTGTGATTCGATGATAAATTAACAAGCACTGCATCGATTATATGCAACGCAGGACACGCTAGATGAACTGGTAATATCAACCATGTGTAGTTAACTAGTGATATAGTGAAGATTGATTGTTTTTTATAAGATAAGTTTAATGCTAGCTAGCAACTTACCTTGGCTTCTTGCTGCCCTCGCGTAACAGGTAGTCAACCTGCCATGCAGGCTCCTCGTGGAGTGCAATGTAAGGCAGGTGGTTAGAGCGTTGGACTAGTAACCGGAAGGTTGCAAAAACGAATCCCCGAGCTGACAAGGTAAAAATCTGTCGTTCTGCCCCTGAACAAAGCAGTTAACCCACCGTTCCTAGGCCGTCATTGAAAATAAGAATTTGTTCTTAACTGACTTGCCTAGTTAAATAAAGGTGTAAAAAAATATATATATATATATATTTTTTAATTGTCCACAACCAGTGTCCAAAAATACTGATTACCGAGTGCTATGAAAACTTGAAATTGGCCCTAATTAAATCGGCCATTCCGATTAATCCTTCATGGCCTTCATGGTTGAATTGCTGCAAAGAAACCACTACTAACGGTCACCAATAAGAAGAAGACACTTACTTTGGCCAAGAAACACGAGCAATCGTCATTAGACTGGTGGAAATCTGTCATTTGGTCTGATGAGTCCAAATGTGAGATTTTTGGAATCAACCGCTGTGTCTTTCTGGGACGCAGAGAAGGTGAACGGAGAAATGGACATTTGAACGGTGGAAATCTGTTCTTTGGTCCGCCGTGTCTTTGTGAGACGCAGAGTAGGTGAATGGATGATCTCTGCGTGTGTGGTTCCCACTGTGAAGCATGGAGGAGGTATAATGGTGTGGCGGTGCTTTGCTGGTGCCACTGTCAGTGATTTATTTTGAATTCAAGGGACACTTAACCAGCATGGCTACCACAGCATTCTGCAGTGCTACGCCATCCCATCTGGTTTGCGCTTAGTCCCACTATCATTTGTTTTTCAACAGGACAATGACCCAACACACCTCAAGGCTGTCTAAGGGCTATTTGACCAAGAAAGATATTGATGGAGTGCTGCATCAGATGACTTGGCCTCCACAATCACCTGACCTCTACCCAATTGAGATGGTTTGGGATGAGTCGTACCGCAGAGTGAAGGAAAAGCCGCCAACAAGTGATCAGCATATGTGGGATCTCCTTCAAGACTGTTGGAAAAGAACTCCAGGTGGAGATGGTTGAGAGAATGCAAGAGTGTTCAAAGCTGTCATCAAGGCAAAGGGTCGCTACTTTGAAGAATCTTAAATATATTTAAATTTGTTTAACACTTGTTTGGTTACTACATGATTCCATATGTGTTATTTCATAGTTTTGATGTCTTCACTATTCTACAATGTAGAAAATAGTAAAAAATAAAGAAAAACCCTTGAATGAGTAGGTGTGTCCAGACTTTGGACTGGTACTGTTATAAACTGAACAAAAACATAAACAAAAAGTGTTGGTTCTATGTTTCATGAGCTGAAATAAACGATAACCAGAAATTTTCCAGACGCACAAAAAGAGTATTTCTCTCAAATTCTGTTCACAAATTTGTTTACATCCCTGTTAGTGAACATTTCTCCTTTGCCAAAATAATCCATCCACCTGGCAAATCAAAAAGCCGATTAAACAGCATGGGACAATAAAAGGCCACTCTAAAATGTGCCGTTTTGTCACACAACACAATGCCACAGATGTCTCAAGTTTTGAGGGAGCGAGCAAATGGCATGCTGACTACAGTAATGTCCACCAGAGCTGTTGCCAGATAATTTTGTTTTGGAGAATTTGGCAGTACATCCAACTGGCCTCACAACCGCAGACCACGCCAGCCCAGGACCTCCACATCTGACTTCTTCAACTGGGGGATTTGTGGGTAAAACAGTGTGCAAACATTATTAATGTGAGAGAGCAAAGCAGTCTCTAAGGTTCAGGGCAGGGTACTGGGCGGAGGCTGGCTTGTGGTGGCTGTTTAACAGTCTGATGGCCTCCAGATAGAAGCTGTTAATCAGTCTCTTGGTCCCTCTGATGCACCTGTACTACCTCTGTCTTCTAGATGGTAGTGGGGTGAACAAGCCACACTCCAATCCTCAAGTATCAAATCACACTTGAAGTGGGTGGAGAGAGAGCAAGAACGGTAATACAAAGATCCCCCCCCCCCAAAAAAAATCCCCTCCCATTATGTGATGAGTTAATGTGATCCTCTAAAGTCCTGCTTTCAAAATGATTAAGTGGGTGATTTTTGAAAATGTGGGACTTGAAAGCAGCAATCCCTAGCCATTTGATAGGCTACTTTCCCATTATAGTCTCATGAGTTAAGAATAGAAGGCCAAGGTTTTTATTTCACTACCAGTTGATTCTCCCTCAGGAAAGGCAAAGTTCAAATGCAGACATACAGGGCTACTCCTGAAAACACTACTATAACAATCACACTTCTGGTAGGAAAACACTACTTACTATAATACTAAAACTTCTGGTATGAAAACACTAGTATAATAATGACACTTCTGGTATGAAAACACTGCTATAACAATCACACTTCTGGTAGGAAAACACTACTTACTATAATACTAAAACTTCTGGTATGAAAACACTAGTATAATAATGACACTTCTGGTATGAAAACACTACTATAACAATCACACTTCTGGTAGGAAAACACTACTTACTATAATACTAAAACTTCTGGTATGAAAACACTAGTATAATAATGACACTTCTGGTATGAAAACACTACTATAACAATCACACTTCTGGTATGAAAACACTACTATAACAATCACACTTCTGGTATGAAAACACTACTATAACAATCACACTTCTGGTATGAAAACACTACTATAACAATCACACTTCTGGTATGAAAACACTACTATAACAATCACACTTCTGGTATGAAAACACTACTATAACAATCACACTTCTGGAATGAAAACACTAGTATAATAATGACACTTCTGGTATGAAAACACTACTATAACAATCACACTTCTGGTATGAAAACACTGCTATAACAATCACACGTCTGGTATGAAAACACTAGTATAATAATCACACGTCTGGTATGAAAACACTGCTATAATAATCACACTTCTGGTATGAAAACACTGCTATAACAATCACACTTCTGGAATGAAAACACTACTATAACAATCACACTTCTGGTATGAAAATACTGCTATAACAATCACACTTCTGGTATGAAAACACTGCTATAACAATCACACTTCTGGAATGAAAACACTAGTATAATAATGACACTTCTGGTATGAAAACACTACTATAACAATCACACTTCTGGTATGAAAACACTACTATAACAATCACACTTCTGGAATGAAAACACTACTATAACAATCACACTTCTGGTATGAAAACACTGCTATAACAATCACACTTCTGGTATGAAAACACTAGTATAACAATCACACTTCTGGTATGAAAACACTAGTATAATAATCACACTTCTGGTAGGAAAACACTGCTATAACAATCACACTTCTGGTATGAAAACACTGCTATAACAATCACACTTCTGGAATGAAAACACTACTATAACAATCACACTTCTGGTATGAAAACACTAGTATAATAATCACACTTCTGGTATGAAAACACTACTATAACAATCACACTTCTGGTATGAAAACACTACTATAACAATCACACTTCTGGTATGAAAACACTGCTATAACAATCACACTTCTGGTATGAAAACACTGCTATAACAATCACACTTCTGGTATGAAAACACTAGTATAATAATCACACTTCTGGAATGAAAACACTACTATAACAATCACACTTCTGGTATGAAAACACTAGTATAATAATCACACTTCTGGTATGAAAACACTACTATAACAATCACACTTCTGGTATGAAAACACTACTATAACAATCACACTTCTGGTATGAAAACACTGCTATAACAATCACACTTCTGGTATGAAAACACTGCTATAACAATCACACTTCTGGTATGAAAACACTAGTATAATAATCACACTTCTGGTATGAAAACACTACTATAACAATCACACTTCTGGTATGAAAACACTACTATAATAATCACACTTCTGGTATGAAAACACTGCTATAACAATCACACTTCTGGAATGAAAACACTACTATAACAATCACACTTCTGGTATGAAAACACTAGTATAATAATCACACTTCTGGTATGAAAACACTACTATAACAATCACACTTCTGGTATGAAAACACTGCTATAACAATCACACTTCTGGTATGAAAACACTAGTATAATCATCACACTTCTGGTATGTTACTTTTGATTTTTAACCCCCCTTTGTCAGGGACACATTATTCCATTTCTGTTAGTCCACATGTCTGTGGAACTTGCTCAGTTTACGTTTCAGTTGTTGAATCTCGTTATGTTCATACAAATATTTACACATGTTAAGTTTGCTGGAAATAAACGCAGTTGGCAGTGAGAGGACGTTTCTTTTTTTGCTGAGTTTATAATAATCACACTTCTGGTATGAAAACATTGCTATAATAATCACACTGCTTGTAAGTGAAAAACTAAGAATTAGATGTGCATTTAATGCCAACCACTGCCTTGTCCCGAGGCTCGCTTTCAGAAACACAGCTCCATTTCACTGCCACTGTAGTCAGCCTTCAGCTGACAGCAAATATAATCAAAGTTTGTGGTCTCCCTCCCTCCCTACCTCTCTCTCCCTCTCCCTCTCTCCCTCTCTCTCTCTCCCTCTTTCTCCCTCCCTCCCTCTCTTTCTCTCCCTCTCTCCCTCCCTCGCTCCAATTCAATGGCCTTTATTGGCATGGGAAACGTGTTTACATTGCCAAAGCTCTCTCTCTCTTACATCTCTCTCTCCCATCTCTCTCTCTCCCCCATCTCTTCTCTCTCTCCCATCTCTCTCTCTCCCATCTCTCTCTCCCATCTCTCTCTCCCATCTCTTCCCTCTCTCCCATCTCTGTAGTGGAATTGAAAGCTGCTTCGTGCAGTGAGTTCTTCGGTCTCCAATTACCTTGCTGCGTGTGAGTGTTCACTGCACTGGAACTTTTCCATTTCATCATTACACCCCAAGCCAAGCGGCAGGCAGGCAGGGAGGGAGGGAGGGAGGGAGGCAGGGAGAGAGAGTCAGGGAGGGAGAGAGAGTCAGGCATAGAGGGAGAGAGAGAGAGGCAGGGAGAGAGAGAGAGACAGGGAGGGAGGGAGGCAGGGAGAGAGAGGCAGGGAGGGAGAGAGAGGCAGGGAGGGAGAGAGAGGCAGGCAGGGAGAGAGAGGCAGGCAGGGAGAGAGAGGCAGGGAGGGAGAGAGAGGCAGGGAGGGAGAGAGAGGCAGGGAGGGAGAGAGAGGCAGGGAGGGAGAGAGAGGCAGGGAGGGAGAGAGAGGCAGGGAGGAGAGAGAGGCAGGGAGGGAGAGAGAGGCAGGGAGGGAGAGAGAGGCAGGGAGGGAGAGAGAGAGAGGCAGGGAGGGAGAGGCAGGCAGGCAGGGAGGGAGGCAGGGAGGGAGGCAGGGAGAGAGAGGCAGGCAGGGAGAGAGAGGCAGGGAGGGAGGGAGGCAGGCAGGGAGAGAGAGGCAGGCAGGGAGAGAGAGGCAGGGAGGGAGGCAGGGAGGGAGGGAGGGAGGCAGGGAGGGAGGCAGGGAGAGGGAGGCAGGGAGGGAGGGAGGGAGGCAGGCAGGCAGGCAGGGAGAGAGAAGCAGGCAGGCAGGGAGAGAGAGGCAGGGAGGGAGGGAGGCAGGGAGGGAGGGAGGCAGGGAGGCAGGCAGGGAGAGAGAGGCAGGCAGGCAGGCAGGGAGAGAGAAGCAGGCAGGCAGGGAGAGAGAGGCAGGGAGGGAGGGAGGGCAGGGAGGGAGGGAGGCAGGGAGGCAGGCAGGGAGAGAGAGGCAGGCAGGCAGGGAGAGAGAGGCAGGCAGGCATGGAGAGAGAGGCAGGGAGGGAGGGAGGGAGGCAGGGAGGGAGGGAGGCAGGCAGGCAGGCAGGCAGGGAGGGAGGGAGGGAGGGAGGGAGGGAGGGGCAGGAAGAGAGAGACAGGCAGGGAGGGAGGCAGGCAGGGAGGGAGGCAGACAGGGGAAGAGGGAGGCAGGCAGGGGAAGAGAGAGGCAGGCAGGGAGGGAGGGAGGGAGGGAGGGAGGGAGGGAGGGAGAGGGAGGGAGGGAGAGGCAGGGAGGGAGGGAGAGAGAGGCAGGGAGGGAGGCAGGCAGGGAAACAGGCAGGCAGGGGAAGAGAGAGGCAGCTACAAAGCCAACCATGTCCTCCAGGCTCCACAGGGGGCCTTACAAGCTCCACACACACAGACAGACACACACATAGACACACATAGACACACACATAGACACACATAGACACAGACGACACACACACACACAGATACAGACAAACACAGACACAACAGGGGGCCTTCCAAGCTCCAGCAGATTCCTGGATTGGTCTGCATGGAAAATATCCATTCCTTTACAAAGCACAGGTGCAGGGAGCTTTTAAAGCAACGTTTCCCAAATGTGGTCCTGGTCCTAAATAGTACCCCTCCCTGCCTTCGGCTATGTTCAACTTTCTCCAAGGTTGCATCTCAAATGGCACCCTATTCCCTATCTAGGGCCCTGGTCAAAAGTAGTCCACTACCCATAGGGCCCTGGTCAAAAGCAGTGCACTAACCATAGGGCCCTGGTCAAAAGTAGTGCACTACCCATAGGGCCCTGGTCAAAAGTAGTGCACTACCCATAGGGCCCTGGTCAAAAGTAGTGCACTACCCATAGGGCCCTGGTCAAAAGTAGTGCACTACCCATAGGGCCCTGGTCAAAAGTAGTGCACTACCCATAGGGCCCTGGTCAAAAGTAGTGCACTACCCATAGGGCCCTGGTCAAAAGTAGTGCACTACCCATAGGGCCCTGGTCAAAAGTAGTGCACTTAATAGGGGACCAGTGGGATCCAGCCCAAATATCATCATGAGGTGGATGACCTTTTAAAAACGCAGAGGGCAGAAGATAAAAACCAGTCTTTTTTGCAGGACGATGACCTTAAACTGTATTGTCCCTTCAGGACATTCTCTAGCATGTTGTTGTGCACCCTATTCCCAATGTAGTGCACTACTTTTGACCAGGGCCCTACATAGGGAATAGGGCGCCATTTTGGCTTCAATAGAATTGTCTCCCTGATCTTGGACGACGGATTACGGGAGACGAGAACGAGGGAATCATTTGATCAAACTTCTATTCACGTGGTCAATTCATCCAACGATCAATATTAATCAACGTGTGTTGGCACATCCCCAGACATCAGGCCGTACAATCCCCCTCTACTAGGGGTGTGTGTCTGTCTAAGCCAAGACTGATGCATCAGGACTTAACCTGGAGTGAGGGCCTAAGGCAGTCAGCTTTCTCTCCCTACCCATCTTGTTCATCGCCAGCCAGAGATCTCATTGCAACATCCTGAAAATGATTCATCAACAGCTTTAGACAAGTCGGGGGTATAAACAGCCAGCAATCAAACACACACACACACACACAGTGTCTGAATACCCATACCTGCCTCCTAAATAGTAGGCCGTTTGAGTATGGATAGTGCCTATTGGCCAACCGCCCAACAATACGATGGTATCACCTCCTATTGGCCAACCCCACCAACAATACGATGGTATCGCCTCCTATTGGCCAACTCCCCCAACAATACGATGGTATCACCCCCTATTGGCCAACCCCCCCAACTTTACGATGGTATCAACTCCTATTGGCCAACCCCCCCAACAATACGATGGTATCACCCCCTATTGACCAACCCCCCCCCCCAACTATACGATGGTATCACCTCCTATTGGCCAACTCCCCCAACAATACGATGGTATCACCCCCTATTGACCAACCCCCCCCCAACAATACGATGGTATCACCCCCTATTGGCCAAATCCCCCAACAATACGATGGTAACACCCCCTATTGGCCAACCCCCCCAACAATACGATGGTATCACCCCCTACTGGCCACCCCCCCAACAATATGATGGTATCTCCCTTTTGGCCAACCCCCCCAACAAAACGATGGTATCACCCCCTATTGGCCAACCCCCCCAACAAAACGATGGTATCACCCCCTACTGGCCACCCCCCCAACAATATGATGGTATCACCCCCTATTGGCCAACCCCCCCAACAATATGATGGTATCACCCCCTACTGGCCAACTCCCCAACAATACGATGGTATCACCCCCTATTGGCCAACCCCCCCAACAAAACGATGGTATCACCTCCTATTGACCAACCCTCCCAACAATACGATGGTATCACCCCCTATTAACCAACCCCCCCAACAAAACGATGGTATCACCTCCTATTGACCAACCCTCCCAACAATACGATGGTATCACCCCCTATTAACCAACCCCCCCAACAATATGATGGTATCACCTCCTATTGGCCAACCCCCCCAACAATACGATGGTATCACCTCCTATTGGCCAACCCCCCCAACTATACGATGGTATCACCCCCTATTGGCCACCCCCCCCAACTATACGATGGTATCACCTCCTACTGGCCAACCCCCCCAACAATACGCTGGTATCACCCCCTATTGGCCAACCCCCCCAACAAAACGATGGTATCACCCCCTATTGGCCAACCCCCCCAACAAAATGATGGTATCACCCCCTATTGACCAACCCCCCCCAACAATACGATGGTATCACCTCCTATTGGCCAACGCCAACCCCCCCCCCCAACAAAACGATGGTATCACCCCCTACTGGCCACCCCCCCAACAATACGATGGTATCACCCCCTACTGGCCACCCCCCCAACAATATGATGGTATCACCCCCTATTGGCCAGCCCCCCCAACAAAACGATGGTATCACCCCCTATTGGCCAATCCCCCCAACAAAACGATGGTATCACCCCCTACTGGCCAACCCCCCCAACAATATGATGGTATCACCCCCTACTGGCCAACTCCCCCAACAAAACAATGGCATCACCTCCTATTAACCAACCCCCCCCCCAACAATACGATGGTATCACCCCCTATTGGCCACCCCCCCCCAACTATACGACGGTTTCACCCCCTATTGGCCAACCCCCCCAACTATACGATGGTATCACCTCCTACTGGCCAACCCCCCCAACTATACGATGGTATCACCCCCTATTGGCCAACCCCCCCAACAATACGATGGTATCACCCCCTATTGACCAACCCCCCCAACTATACGATGGTATCACCTCCTATTGGCCAACCCCCCCAACTATACGATGGTATCACCCCCTATTGGCCACCCCCCCCAACTATACGATGGTATCACCTCCTACTGGCCAACCCCCCCAACAATACGCTGGTATCACCCCCTATTGGCCAACCCCCCCAACAAAACGATGGTAATCAATCCCCCTATTGGCCAACCCCCCCAACAAAATGATGGTATCACCCCCTATTGACCAACCCCCCCCAACAATACGATGGTATCACCTCCTATTGGCCAACGCCAACCCCCCCCCCAACAAAACGATGGTATCACCCCCTACTGGCCACCCCCCCAACAATACGATGGTATCACCCCCTACTGGCCACCCCCCCAACAATATGATGGTATCACCCCCTATTGGCCAGCCCCCCCAACAAAACGATGGTATCACCCCCTATTGGCCAATCCCCCCAACAAAACGATGGTATCACCCCCTACTGGCCAACCCCCCCAACAATATGATGGTATCACCCCCTACTGGCCAACTCCCCCAACAAAACAATGGCATCACCTCCTATTAACCAACCCCCCCCCCAACAATACGATGGTATCACCCCCTATTGGCCACCCCCCCCAACTATACGACGGTTTCACCCCCTATTGGCCAACCCCCCCAACTATACGATGGTATCACCTCCTACTGGCCAACCCCCCCAACTATACGATGGTATCACCCCCTATTGGCCAACCCCCCCAACAATACGATGGTATCACCCCCTATTGACCAACCCCCCCAACTATACGATGGTATCACCTCCTATTGGCCAACCTACCCAACAATACGATGGTATCACCCCCTATTGGCCACCCCCCCCAACTATACGACGGTTTCACCCCCTATTGGCCAACCCCCCCCAACTATACGATGGTATCACCTCCTACTGGCCAACCCCCCCAACTATACGATGGTATCACCCCCTATTGGCCAACCCCCCCAACAATACGATGGTATCACCCCCTATTGACCAACCCCCCCAACTATACGATGGTATCACCTCCTATTGGCCAACCCCCCCAACTATACGATGGTATCACCCCCTATTGGCCACCCCCCCCAACTATACGATGGTATCACCTCCTACTGGCCAACCCCCCCAACAATACGCTGGTATCACCCCCTATTGGCCAACCCCCCCAACAAAACGATGGTATCACCCCCTATTGGCCAACCCCCCCAACAAAATGATGGTATCACCCCCTATTGACCAACCCCCCCCCAACAATACGATGGTATCACCTCCTATTGGCCAACGCCAACCCCCCCCCCAACAAAACGATGGTAATCACCCCCTACTGGCCACCCCCCCAACAATACGATGGTATCACCCCCTACTGGCCACCCCCCCAACAATATGATGGTATCACCCCCTATTGGCCAGCCCCCCCAACAAAACGATGGTATCACCCCCTATTGGCCAATCCCCCCAACAAAACGATGGTATCACCCCCTACTGGCCAACCCCCCCAACAATATGATGGTATCACCCCCTACTGGCCAACTCCCCCATACAAAACAATGGCATCACCTCCTATTAACCAACCCCCCCCCCAACAATACGATGGTATCACCCCCTATTGGCCACCCCCCCCAACTATACGACGGTTTCACCCCCCTATTGGCCAACCCCCCCAACTATACGATGGTATCACCTCCTACTGGCCAACCCCCCCAACTATACGATGGTATCACCCCCTATTGGCCAACCCCCCCAACAATACGATGGTATCACCCCCTATTGACCAACCCCCCCAACTATACGATGGTATCACCTCCTATTGGCCAACCTACCCAACAATACGATGGTATCACCCCCTATTGGCCACCCCCCCCAACTATACGACGGTTTCACCCCCTATTGGCCAACCCCCCCAACTATACGATGGTATCACCTCCTATTGGCCAACCCCCCCCCAACTATACGATGGTATCACCTCCTACTGGCCAACCCCCCCAACTATACGATGGTATCACCCCCTATTGGCCAACCCCCCCAACAATACGATGGTATCACCCCCTATTGACCAACCCCCCCAACTATACGATGGTATCACCCCCTATTGGCCAACCCCCCCAACAATACGATGGTATCACCCCCTATTGACCAACCCCCCCAACTATACGATGGTATCACCTCCTATTGGCCAACCTACCCAACAATACGATGGTATCACCTCCTATTGGCCAACCCCCCCAACTATACGATGGTATCACCTCCTACTGGCCAACCCCCCCAACTATACGATGGTATCACCCCCTATTGGCCAACCCCCCCAACAATACGATGGTATCACCCCCTATTGACCAACCCCCCCAACTATACGATGGTATCACCTCCTATTGGCCAACCTACCCAACAATACGATGGTATCACCTCCTATTGGCCAACCCCCCCAACAATACGATGGTTTCACCCCTATTGGCTACCCCCCAACAATACGATGGTATCACCTCCTATTGGCCAACTCCCCCAACAATACGATGGTATCACCTCCTATTGGCTACCCCCCCAACAATATGATGGTATCACCTCCTATCACCTCCTATTGGCCACTCCCCCAACAATACGATGGTATCACCTCCTATTGGCCAACCCCCCCAACAATATGATGGTATCACCTCCTATCACCTCCTATTGGCCACTCCCCCAACAATACGATGGTATCACCTCCTATTGGCCAACCCCCCCAACAATACGATGGTATCACCTCCTATTGGCCAACTTCCCCAACAATACGATGGTATCACCTCCTATTAACCACCCCCCCCCCCCCCCCCCAACAATACGGTGGTATCCCCTCCTACTGGCCAACCCCCCCAACAATACGATGGTATCACCCCCTATTGGCCAACCCCCCCAACAATATGATGGTATCACCCCCTATTGACCAACCCCCCCAACAATATGATGGTATCACCCCCTACTGGCCAACTCCCCAACAATACGATGGTATCACCCCCTATTGGCCAACCCCCCCAACAAAACGATGCTATCACCTCCTATTGGCCAACCCCCCCCCCCAACAATATGATGGTATCACCCCCTATTGACCAACCCCCCCAACAATATGATGGTATCACCCCCTACTGGCCAACTCCCCAACAATACGATGGTATCACCCCCTACTGGCCAACTCCCCAACAATACGATGGTATCACCCCCTATTGGCCAACCCCCCCAACTATACGACGGTTTCACCTCCTATTGGCCAACCCCCCCATCAATATGATGGTATCACCCCCTATTGGCCAACCCCCCCAACAATATGATGGTATCACCCCCCTATTGGCCAACCCCCCCAACAATATGATGGTATCACCCCCTACTGGCCAACTCCCCAACAATACGATGGTATCACCCCCTATTGGCCAACCCCCCCAACAAAACGATGGTATCACCCCCTATTGGCCAACCCCCCCAACAAAACGATGGTATCACCCCCTATTGGCCAACCCCCCCAACAAAACGATGGTATCACCCCCTATTGGCCAATCCCCCCAACAAAACGATGGTATCACCCCCTATTGGCCAACCCCCCCAACAAAACGATGGTATCACCCCCTATTGGCCAACCCCCCCAACAATACGATGGTATCACCCCCTACTGGCCAACTCCCCCAACAATACGATGTTATCATCCCCTTTTGGCCAACCCCCCCAACAATACGATGGTATCACCTCCTATTGGCCAACCCCCCCCCCAACTATACGATGGTATCACCTCAGATTAACCAACCCCCCCAACAATACGACGGTATCACCCCCTATTGGCCAACCCCCCCAACAATACGATGGTATCACCTCCTATTGGCCAACCCCCCCAACAATATGATGGTATCACCCCCTATTGACCAACCCCCCCAACAATATGATGGTATCACCCCCTACTGGCCAACTCCCCAACAATACGATGGTATCACCCCCTATTGGCCAACCCCCCCAACAAAACGATGCTATCACCTCCTATTGGCCAACCCCCCCCCCCCAACAATATGATGGTATCACCCCCTATTGACCAACCCCCCCAACAATATGATGGTATCACCCCCTACTGGCCAACTCCCCAACAATACGATGGTATCACCCCCTATTGGCCAACCCCCCCAACAAAACGATGGTATCACCCCCTATTGGCCACCCCCCCCAACTATACGACGGTTTCACCTCCTATTGGCCAACCCCCCCATCAATATGATGGTATCACCCCCTATTGGCCAACCCCCCCAACAATATGATGGTATCACCCCCTATTGGCCAACCCCCCCAACAATATGATGGTATCACCCCCTACTGGCCAACTCCCCAACAATACGATGGTATCACCCCCTATTGGCCAACCCCCCCAACAAAACGATGGTATCACCCCCTATTGGCCAACCCCCCCAACAAAACGATGGTATCACCCCCTATTGGCCAACCCCCCCAACAAAACGATGGTATCACCCCCTATTGGCCAATCCCCCCAACAAAACGATGGTATCACCCCCTATTGGCCAACCCCCCCAACAAAACGATGGTATCACCCCCTATTGGCCAACCCCCCCAACAATACGATGGTATCACCCCCTACTGGCCAACTCCCCCAACAATACGATGTTATCATCCCCTATTGGCCAACCCCCCCAACAATACGATGGTATCACCTCCTATTGGCCAACCCCCCCCCCCCCCCAACTATACGATGGTATCACCTCAGATTAACCAACCCCCCCAACAATACGACGGTATCACCCCCTATTGGCCAACCCCCCCAACAATACGATGGTATCACCTCCTATTGGCCAACCCCCCCCCCCCCCCCCAACAATACGATGGTATCACCCCTACTGGCCACCCCCCCAACAATATGATGGTATCACCCCCTACTGGCCAACCCCCCCCAAGAAAACGATGGTATCACCTCCTATTAACCAACCCCCCCCCCAACAATACGACGGTATAACCTCCTACTGGCCAACCCCCCCAAGAAAACGATGGTATCACCTCCTATTAACCCCCCCCCCCCCCAACAATACGATGGTATCACCCCCTATTGGCCACCCCCCCCAACTATACGACGGTTTCACCTCCTATTGGCCAACCCCCCCAACAATACGATGGTATCACCTCCTATTGGCCAACCCCCCCAACAATAAGATGGTTTCACCCCTATTGGCTACCCCCCCAACAATACGATGGTATCACCTCCTATTGGTCAACCCCCCCAACAATACGATGGTATCACCTCCTATTGGCCAACTCCCCCAACAATACGATGGTATCACCTCCTATTGGCCAACTTCCCCAACAATACGATGGTTTCACCCCTATTGGCCAACCCCCCCAACAATACGATGGTTTCACCCCTATTGGCTACCCCCCAACAATACGATGGTATCACCTCCTATTGGCCAACTCCCCCAACAATACGATGGTATCACCTCCTATTGGCCAACCCCCCCAACAATATGATGGTATCACCTCCAATCACCTCCTATTGGCCACTCCCCCAACAATACGATGGTATCACCTCCTATTGGCCAACCCCCCCAACAATATGATGGTATCACCTCCAATCACCTCCTATTGGCCAACTCCCCCAACAATACGATGGTATCACCTCCTATTGGCCAACCCCCCCAACAATATGATGGTATCACCTCCAATCACCTCCTATTGGCCACTCCCCCAACAATACGATGGTATCACCTCCTATTGGCCAACCCCCCCAACAATATGATGGTATCACCTCCAATCACCTCCTATTGGCCAACTCCCCCAACAATACGATGGTATCACCTCCTATTGGCCAACCCCCCCAACAATATGATGGTATCACCTCCAATCACCTCCTATTGGCCAACTCCCCCAACAATACGATGGTATCACCCCCTACTGGTCAACTCCCCCAACAATACGATGGGATCACCTCCTATTGGTCAACCCCCCCAACAATACGATGGTATCACCTCCTATTGGTCAACCCCCCCAACAATACGATGGTATCACCTCCTATTGGCCAACCCCCCCAACAATACGATGGTATCACCTCCTATTGGCCAACCCCCCCAACACTACGATGGTATCACCTCCTATTGGTCAACCCCCCCAACAATATGATGGTATCACCTCCTATTGGTCAACCCCCCCAACAATACGATGGTATCACCTCCTATTGGCCAACTCCCCCAACAATACGATGGTATCACCTGCTATTGGTCAACCCCCCCAACAATACGATGGTATCACCTCCTATTGGTCAACCCCCCCAACAATACGATGGTATCACCTCCTATTGGCCAACCCCCCCAACAATACGATGGTATCACCTCCTATTGGCCAACCCCCCCAACAATACGATGGTATCACCTCCTATTGGTCAACCCCCCCAACAATATGATGGTATCACCTCCTATTGGTCAACCCCCCCAACAATACGATGGTATCACCTCCTATTGGCCAACTCCCCCAACAATACGATGGTATCACCTGCTATTGGTCAACCCCCCCAACAATACGATGGTATCACCTCCTATTGGTCAACCCCCCCAACAATATGATGGTATCACCTCCTATCACCTCCTATTGGCCACCCCCCCCCCCCCCCCAACAATACGATGGTATCACATCCTATTTGCCAACCCACCAAACATACGATGGTATCACATCCTACTGGCCAACCCCCCCAAACATACGATGGTATCACATCCTACTGGCCAACTCCCCCAAACGTACGATGGTATCACATCCTATTGGCCAACCCCCCCAAACGTACGATGGTATCACATCCTACTGGCCAACCCCCCAAATATAAGACGGTATCACCTCCTATTGGCCAACCCCCCCAAACATACGATGGTATCACCTCCTATTGGTTTCTATTGGACAAATTCAGGTATTTTTATCCCAGTTTTGTTTGCTTCCATTTAAGAAACAGAAGAACCGGCATAATGAATGCACCCCTGATCACAAACACAGTTCACGTTCATAGCCATGTTGTAGTCCTTCTGGCCTCAATGCACTCTCCTCCTCTCACCTTTCCCTTCGTTTGTGGACTTCAACGAACAACACTTCAGCTGTATGTGACCAGAAGAAAAAACCTTTCCAAGCCAAACCATATCATAACCGCTACACACAGCCTGCATCTTTGTCACCATATTAGCTAAAGTAACATCCTAGTCAACATAGCTAATATAACTAACGTGTTAGTTAACTCGCTACAATCATACAGTAACGTTACAGTGTTTAGTCAGTAAGCAGTTAGACCGGCGGGACCCGGTGGCAATAAATTAATAAAACCAAAAGCTTACATCGACTTAGAAGAGTTCCAGTGTTGTGTTGGATAGTCATAGCCAGCTAGCTAACATAGCATCCCTTTGTTTGAGCCGGGTGTTTTAAGTAGGCTAAACTAGCTAGCTGTATTTTCTAGCTAAGTAAGTGAAACTGAAAGTGAAAAAAAATGATGAAATCTCCCTTCCTCTCTTGCTCCTCCTTCATTTTTGAAGAAATTAATTTGTTGAAAACTGTTCAACTATTGTCTTTCTCTCTCTGAGTCAACTACTCACCACATTTTATGCACTGCAATGCTAGCTAGCTGTAGCTTATGCTTTCAGTACTAGATTCATTATCTGATCCTTTGATTGGGTGGACAACATGTATGTTCATGCTGCAAGAGCTCTGATAGGTTGGAGGAGGACGTTGTCATAATTCCTGTGGAAGTGTACGGAAGGGGGTGAGAACCACGAGCCTCCTAGGTTTTGTATTGAAGTCAATGTAGCCAGAGGAGGATGGAAGCTAGCTGTCCTCCGGCTACACCATGGTGCTACCCTACAGGGTGCTGTTGAGGCTACTGTAGACCTTCATTACAAAACAGTGTGTTTTAATCAATTATTCGGTGACGTGTGAATATATTTAACATAGTTTTATCTAAAAAAAAAAAAAGGATCACTTTTTCAATGTTGAAAGGTTTTTATTAATGAAATTCACCAAAGAGGATGGTTCTCCCCTTCCGCCTCTGAGGAGCCTCCACTGGTATGCAGTGGAGTCAGATTTGGGACACCGCCAGTGCCTAGTCCCTACTACCCAGGGATGTCATTCCAGCTGAAACATACAATAATAAGAGCTATAGCTTTTCATGTTGTTGTATCAGAGGAAACATTTCACTCTGAAACGTGTTTAGGGGCAGCAGGTAGCATTATTTTTATGAAATTCACTGAGAATGATGGTCCTCCCTTTCCTCCACTGACACAAACAGAACAGCTCCTTCAAGCACTGCGCTGACAAAACGCCAGTCACGGCAGTCACGCCTGTCACGCTAGTCACGCCTGTCACGCCAGTCACGCCAGTCACGCCAGTCACGCCAGTCACGCCAGTCACGCCAGTCACGCCAGTCACGCCAGTCACGCCTGTCACGCCTGTCACGCCAGTCACGCCAGTCACGCCAGTCACGCCTGTCACGCCTGTCACGCCTGTCACGCCAGTCACGCCTGTCACGCCAGTCAAGCCAGTCACGCCAGTCACGCCAGTCACGCCAGTCAAGCCAGTCAAGCCAGTCACGCCAGTCACGCCAGTCACGCCTGTCACGCCTGTCTAGATAAGACCAAGCAGTCATGTGGGCCTCTTAGAAAGCGTCTTGGTGAGGTTTTCCTCACAGAGGGAGGAGACGCATGAGTGACTGTACTTCAAATGACAACCTATAGACCCTGGTCTACAGTGGTCTACTACCCTATAGACCCTGGTCTACAGTAGTCCACTACCCTATAGACCCTGGTCAACAGTAGTCCACTACCCTATAGACCCTGGTCTACAGTAGTCCACTACCCTATAGAGCCTGGTCT
Source organism: Salvelinus fontinalis (assembly GCF_029448725.1). Classification (NCBI taxonomy): domain Eukaryota; kingdom Metazoa; phylum Chordata; class Actinopteri; order Salmoniformes; family Salmonidae; genus Salvelinus; species Salvelinus fontinalis. Next base: position 6,042,580 of record NC_074665.1, on the reverse strand, counting down.
ACAGTAGTCCACTACCCTATAGAGCCTGGTCTACAGTAGTCCACTACCCTATAGAGCCTGGTCTACAGTAGTCCACTACCCTGGTCTACAGTAGTCCACTACCCTATAGACCCTGGTCAACAGTAGTCCACTACCCTATAGACCCCCGTCTACAGTAGTCCACTACCCTATAGACCCTGGTCTACAGTAGTCCACTACCCTATAGACCCTGGTCAACAGTAGTCCACTACCCTATAGAACCTGGTCTACAGTAGTCCACTACCCTATAGACCCTGGTCAACATTAGTCCACTACCCTATAGACCCTGGTCTACAGTAGTCCACTACCCTATAGACCCTGGTCAACAGTAGTCCACTACCCTATAGACCCTGGTCTACAGTAGTCCACTACCCTGGTCTACAGTAGTCCACTACCCTATAGACCCCCGTCTACAGTAGTCCACTACCCTATAGACCCTGGTCAACAGTAGTCCACTACCCTATAGACCCTGGTCTACAGTAGTCCACTACCCTATAGACCCTGGTCAACAGTAGTCCACTACCCTATAGACCCTGGTCTACAGTAGTCCACTACCCTATAGACCCTGGTCAACAGTAGTCCACTACCCTATAGACCCTGGTCTACAGTAGTCCACTACCCTGGTCTACAGTAGTCCACTACCCTATAGACCCTGGTCTACAGTAGTCCACTACCCTATAGACCCTGGTCAACAGTAGTCCACTACCCTATAGACCCTGGTCAACAGTAGTCCACTACCCTATAGACCCTGGTCTACAGTAGTCCACTACCCTGGTCTACAGTAGTCCACTACCCTATAGACCCTGGTCTACAGTAGTCCACTACCCTGGTCTACAGTAGTCCACTACCCTATAGACCCTGGTCTACAGTAGTCCACTACCCTATAGAACCTGGTCTACAGTGGTCCACTACCCTATAGACCCTGGTCTACAGTGGTCCACTACCCTATAGACCCTGGTCTACAGTAGTCCACTACCCTATAGACCCTGGTCTACAGTAGTCCACTACCCTATAGACCCTGGTCTACAGTAGTCCACTACCCTATAGACCCTGGTCTACAGTAGTCCACTACCTTATAGACCCTGGTCTACAGTAGTCCACTACCCTATAGACCCTGGTCTACAGTAGTCTACTACCCTATAGACCCTGGTCTACAGTGGTCCACTACACTATAGACCCTGGTCTACAGTAGTCCACTACTCTATAGACCCTGGTCTACAGTGGTCCACTACCCTATAGACCCTGGTCTACAGTAGTCCACTACCTTATAGACCCTGGTCTACAGTAGTCCACTACCCTATAGACCCTGGTCTACAGTAGTCCACTACCCTATAGACCCTGGTCTACAGTAGTCCACTACCCTGGTCTACAGTAGTCCACTACCCTATAGACCCTGGTCTACAGTAGTCCACTTCCCTGGTCTACAGTAGTCTACTACCCTATAGACCCTGGTCTACAGTAGTCCACTACTCTATAGACCCTGGTCTACAGTAGTTCACTACTCTATAGACCCTGGTCTACAGTAGTCCACTACCCTATAGACCCTGGTCTACAGTAGTCCACTACCCTATAGACCCTGGTCTACAGTAGTCCAATACCCTATAGACCCTGGTCTACAGTAGTCCACTACCCTATAGACCCTGGTCTACAGTAGTCCACTACCCTATAGACCCTGGTCTACAGTAGTCCACTACCCTATAGACCCTGGTCTACAGTAGTCCACTACCCTAGTCTACAGTAGTCCACTACCCTATAGACCCTGGTCTACAGTAGTCCACTACCCTATAGACCCTGGTCTACAGTAGTCCACTACCCTATAGACCCTGGTCTACAGTAGTCCACTACCCTATAGACCCTGGTCTACAGTAGTCCAATACCCTATAGACCCTGGTCTACAGTAGTCCAATACCCTATAGACCCTGGTCTACAATAGTCCAATACCCTATAGACCCTGGTCTACAGTAGTCCAATACCCTCTCAGGACTGCTTGACTGTTGAACATGGGGTTACCGGGTAAACCACCTTCTGTCAGAATCTAGTTACTGACTGATTTTACTGATGCACATATCATGTTTGTCCCTGTCCTCCCGCTCACCAAGCAAAATCAGAAAAGGAAACAATTGTCCCACTCAGGGAAATCACCACTCAGGGAAATCACCACTCAGGGAAACTCAAGAGGGCTCTTCAGGAAGAGGTATAGCAGACTTCAAACTGTTCGCATGCTAAAGTGTATATCATCTAGGACCTAGGTCAAAGAGACTACATGTGTTGAAGACAGCTTCGCCTTGTCAGTGGAGGTGTGTGTGTGTGTGTGTGTGTGTGTGTGTGTGTGTGTGTGTGTGTGTGTGTGTGTGTGTGTGTGTGTGTGTGTGTGTGTGTGTGTGTGTGTGTGTGTGTGTGTGTGTGTGTGTGTGTGTGTGTGTGTGTGTGTGTGTGTGTGTGTGTGTGGTTGGCTTAGTGAGAGCTGAGGTGCCAAAGGGTGGGTGTAGAACATGTTAAGTGCTGTCAGCCTCATTTAGCGGTCTGGTCACTGAATATTCATGATCTCTGATCTCTCTCCCTTCCGGTGTCAGCCGGCCATGCACACTTACTAAGTGGCAGCTAGCAGCCAGCACACAGACACACACGCTTGTATTACTATCCTTCTGGAGACCTATAATTGATTTCCATTCAAAATCCCATTTTACCTAATCCCTAACCCTTACATTAATCTCTAACCGCTAACCTAACCCCTAAATTGTAACCCTAAACCTAAACCCCACAAGGGAGAATTTCCCTTGTTTAACTATCCTTGTGGGGATATCATGTACCACGAGGATAGTTATAGAAGCGCGCACGCACGCATGCACACACACACACACACACACACACACACACACACACACACACACACACACACACACACACACACACACACACACACACACACACACACAAAGCCAACAAGGTGAAACAGCAGAAGTAATTCGTCAGTAGTTTCTTAGGTGGGTCGTTCTTGAATTACAGTGGTATTTGGGCAGAAAAGGAACTTAATTTTCGTATATTTATTTATTTAAATGTATTTTCGGATACATATTCCCACTCTAAATCAACTAATATGGTTGATTAATGATGTTAAATATTTTTGACCATTATGTGCCACCAGTTGGAGTAGCAACACCAACGATGGTAACACCAATGACGGTAACACCAATGACGGTAACACCAATGACGGCCACACCAATGACGGCCACACCAATGACGGCCACACCAATGACGGCCACACCAATGGCGGCAACACCAATGACGGCCACACCAATGACGGCCACACCAATGACGGCCACACCAATGGCGGCAACACCAATGACGGCCACACCAATGGCGGCAACACCAATGACGGCCACACCAATGACGGTAACACCAATAACGGTAACACCAATGACGGCCACACCAATGACGGCCACACCAATGACGGTAACACCAATGACGGCAACACCAATGACGGCCACACCAATGACGGCCACACCAATGACGGCCACACCAATGACGGCCACACCAATGACGGCCACACCAATGACGGCCACACCAATGACTGCAACACCAATGACGGCAACACCAATGACGGTAACACCAATGACGGTAACACCAATGACGGCAACACCAATGACGGCAACACCAATGACGGCAACACCAATGACGGCAACACCAATGACGGCAACACCAATGACGGCCACACCAATGACGGTAACACCAATGACGGTAACACCAATGATGGCCACACCAATAACGGTAACACCAATGACGGCCACACCAATGACGGCCACACCAATGACAGCAACACCAATGACGGTAACACCAATGACGGCCACACCAATGACGGTAACACCAATGACGGCCACACCAATGACGGTAACACCAATGACGGTAACACCAATGACGGCAACACCAATGACGGCAACACCAATGACGGCAACACCAATGACGGCAACACCAATGAGAAATCTTAGGTGAATTAGGATTATGTGAAATGGAGGCCACAAATGCTCAAATCTGAGGTCATCAAATCCTTTAAAAAATAATTTACTAAAGTGATATTATTAAATCATGTTGCTCACAATGTTATTTCCCTTCATTTAAATAGACTGACACCAAGTGACACTTTTGAATTTAAAAAATAAAATAAAAAGATCAATGGAATTCGATTTATAACAAACGAAATGGTTGTGATTAGCTCATCCTTTTCTTTTATATAAATCCCTCGATAACAGTTTGTAACTGGAGAGAATGCTCAAGGTCCTTGAATATCTTTGTAAATCGGAGATTTTCAAGGTAGAAACATCAATGACATACAATGGAGGTCTAAAGTTATTGGGACATTGATTTCTCTTTAGTTTTTGCTCTGTAATCCAGCACATTGGATTTGAAATTAGACAACGACTCTACGAGGTTAAAGTACAGACTGTCGGCTTTAATTTTCAGACGAAGCATTTAGAAATTACAGCACCTTTTTGTACATAGTCCCCCTGCATTTTAGAGGACCAAAAGTATTTGGGACAAATGTACTTATACTGTATGTGTATTCAAGTCGTCAAAAGGTTTAGTATCTGGTCCCATATTCCTAGCACCCAATGACTACATCAAGCTTGTGACTCTACAAAGTTGTTCGTATGTATTTGCTGTTTGTTTTGGTTGTGGTTCAGATCATTTTGTGGCCAATAGAAATAATGTATTGTGTCATTTTGGAGTCGCTTTTATCGTAAATAAGAATAGAATACGTTTCTAAACACTTCTACATTAATGTTGATTCTACCGTGATTACGGATAATCCTGAATAAATCGTGAATAATGATGAGTGAGAAAGTTACAGGCGCACAAATATCATACCCACAAGACATGCTAACCTCTCACCATTACAATAACAGGGGAGGTTAGCATTTTATATTATAGCCCCAAGACATGCTAACCTCTCATCATTACAATAACAAGGGAGGTTAGCATTTTATATCATAACCCCCAAGACATGCTAACCTCTCACCATTACAATAACAGGGGAGGTTAGCATAACCCCAAGACATGCTAACCTCTCACCATTACAATAACAGGGGAGGTTAGCCTTTTATATCATAACCCCCAAGACATGCTAACCTCTCACCATTACAATGACAGGGGAGGTTAGCATTTTATATCATACCCCCAAGACATGCTAACCTCTCACCATTACAATAACAGGGGAGGTTAGCCTTTTATTGGAGGGGGTGGTTTGATATGTATGCGTCTGTAACAGGGAGAACAAGGTCAATATTGACCCAATGATAGTCACCTCTGTTATCCCCACGACAACCTGACCATGTGAGTCCATTTAACATCTGCCCTATGATGTTGCAGGAGTAACACAAGGGCACGTGGGGTATCTGAACACACACAAAGACAAACACAAAAGCCCTGTCTCTACCCAGCTGCAGCCTCAGTCCCAGGAGAACTTAGTGTGACTAGGGCATGAACCATACAACCCCCCCCCCCCCCCTCCTCCCCAGAAACCACCTGGCTGACTGACTGCTGAATGAAGAGAGGTTGTGTTGTGTGCCACTACTACTAAGCAATGAGGCCATGCGAACCCTCACGGACACACACAGTCACACACACACAGTCGTACACACACAGTCACACATACACAGTAGTACACACAATCACATACACACAGCCATACACACACACACACACACACAGTCGTACACACACACAGTCGTACACACAGACATAAACAAAGGCAACACACACACAGGTATTCATGTTTTTGCTCCCAGTATCTCTACTTGCACATGTATCATCTGCTCATCTATCACTCCAGTGTTTAATTGCTAAATTGTAATTATTTTGCCACTATGGCCTATTTATTGCCTTACCTCCTTACTCTTACTACATTTGCACACACTGTATATAGACTTTGCTATTGTGTTATTGACTGTAGGTTTGTTTATGTTTAACTCTGTGTTGTTGTTTGTGTCGCAGCGCTTTATCTTGGCCAGGTCGCAGTTGTAAATGAGAACTTGTTCTCAACTGGCCTACCTGGTTAAATAAAAATACATGTAAAAAACACGACTCTCCTCTAGAGAAGGAGAGATAATCAGTCGGGACGATAATTGACCGCCGATGTCGTCCCCCCCCCCCCCCCCCTTGTTACCAAGGTGCATATAGTTCAAATCAAAGTTTATTTGTCACGTGCGCTGAATACAACAGGTGTAGTAGACCTTACAGTGAAATGCTTACTTGCAGGCTCTAACCAATAGTGTAAAAAAGGTATTAGGTGAACAATAGGTAGGTAAAGAAATAAAACAACAATAAAAAGACAGGCTATATACAGTAGCGAGGCTACATCCAGACACCGGTTAGTCAGGCTGAGGTAGCATGTACAAGTAGATATTGTTAAGGTGACTATGCATATATGATGAACAGAGAGTAGCAGTAGCGTAAAGAGGGGTTGCTGAAGAACACCTGAATAATGACAGACGGCTACAGACATATTGAAAGTGTTCAATAATTTACTCTCCAGCAAAACAATGTCCATATAGAGGCTACAACACTTCCTCCTCTCAGGACACAAAACACGATACTAGTAGCTTGCTAGCAAATAAGTTTACATTCAGTCACAGAAAGGTAATTATGCTAGCTATCTCACAGCTAAAGCTAATTATGCTAGCTATCTCACAGCTAAAGCTAATTATGCTAGCTATCTCACAGCTAAAGCTAATTATGCTAGCTATCTCACAGCTAAAGCTAATTATGCTAGCTATCTCACAGCTAAAGCTAATTATACTAGCTATCTCACAGCTAAAGCTAATTATGCTAGCTTTCTCACAGCTAAAGCTAATTATGCTAGCTAATTATGCTAGCTATCTCACAGCTAAAGCTAATTATGCTAGCTATCTCACAGCTAAAGCTAATTATGCTAGCTATCTCACAGCTAACGTCAGTTCACTACCCAATTTGATTTGTTATAATATGCAAACCATAGCGCAAAAACAATTTGAATGTATTCAAAAATGTTTCTTTGGTTAAACGACTAGTTTCTCTTTCTTGACAAACTGTTGCATTGTGAGAGCAGAGTGTCTTGACTGGTCTGCGACAGTCTTAACCTATAACAGTCGAAGCCTTGTCTACGCTGGGAGGGAGAAGGGGTTATACTAAGCTATATGGAATTGTTTTAAGAAGGTCATATTAAGGATCGGTTCTCTATTTGATTTTGAATTTTAAGACCACTTGAAGTATCAAATGAAATATATAGTACCAGTCAACAGTTTGGACACACCTTCTCATTCAAGGGTATTTCTTTGTTTTGACTATTTTCTACATTGTAGAATAGTGAAGACATCAAAACTATGAAATAACACATATGGAATCATCTAGTAACCAAAAAAGTGTAAAATATTGTTGACAGGTTGTTTCTGCTCTGCCCTGCCCGCTGCACTCTGCCCTGGTCGCTGCACTCTGCCCTGCCCGCTGCACTCTGCCCTGCCCGCTGCACTCTGCCCTGCCCGCTGCACTCTGCCCTGGTCGCTGCACTCTGCCCTGGTCGCTGCACTCTGCCCTGCCCGTTGCACTCTGCCCTGCCCGTTGCACTCTGCCCTGCCCGTTGCACTCTGCCCTGCCCGCTGCCCTGCCCGTTGCACTCTGCCCTGCCCGTTGCACTCTGCCCTGCCCGCTGCCCTGCCCGCTGCACTCACTCTACCTCCCAAAAAGCTGGTCGCCGGTCGGTCTGCCAGGCATGTTAGCTCACTGCTGATGGCTCCGTCTGCATCCCAAGGGAATTTGGGACGCAGTCCCTCTGTGTTTGCACACATACAAACCCTCCATTGTTGCATAGCAGTGTGAAACTGCCCTTTGGACCTTTCAGGGCGGAGAAGTAGCCTTTGTCATTGTCCCAAATGGCACCGTATTCCAGGTCCATATACAGTATCGCACTATATATAGGGAATAGGGTTCCATAGGGCCCTGGTCTAAAGTAGTGCACTATATATAGGGAATAGGGTTCCATAGGGCTCGGATCTAAAGTAGTGCACTATCTAGGGAATAGTATGCCATTCGGGACACAGAACAAGTGTAACATTTTCAAGCTGGGCACTACGGTTTAAATGATGGTCATACTGTTGTGCATAGTGCTATTACGTTACCACTGGACGAGCCGTCTGGCTGCTGATGACAAAACAGTTACTCTGTCTCGGTATGATTCTCTCTCTAGTGTATACTATGTTTGGGTGATATAACGTTTATACTGTATACCGGGAGGGGGGGGGGGGGTATTTTGAATTGCAGACGTTGCTATGCCACTTCTTGTAAACTAGAAGGATAACTATTAGAAATCTAAGATGTGTCAAATAAATTAAATCCAGCTCAGGACTCCAGCTGTGAATTTGGTTTACTAACTTGCTAGCTAAGTGGCTAGATGTCAAGATCAAGCTTCCTAGTTACAGCAGAGACCTTCAATGACAGACAGACAGACAGACAGACAGACAGACAGACAGACAGACAGACAGAGCTTCCTAGTTACAGCAGAGACCTTCAATGACAGACAGACAGACAGACAGACAGACAGACAGACAGACAGACAGAGCTTCCTAGTTACAGCAGAGACCTTCAACCTTCAATGACAGACAGACAGACAGACAGACAGAGAGACAGAGCTTCCTAGTTACAGCAGAGACCTTCAATGACAGACAGACAGACAGACAGAGCTTCCTAGTTACAGCAGAGACCTTCAATGACAGACAGACAGACAGACAGACAGACAGACAGACAGACAGACAGAGACAGACAGACAGACAGACGCAGACAGACAGACAGACCTAAACTAGCTCTCACAGCTTCACGTCAGAATTAGACGTTCATCCATGTTTCTCAAACGCCACATTTCAAAGTGTTGAAGTTTAAGCATCAACTCTTTTTTAAGGTTACGATTAAGTTGAGGCATTAACTCCAACTGGTTAAGGTTTGGGATAGGATTAAAACAAACATCTCAAAAACAATGATTACGCCCATCCACCATCCCCGTCTACACAACCCTAGTAAAACCAAAACCTACTATTGGCCAGTTTACACGTTTCCCCGGCATCCTCAGACATGGACGGACGTCGAATACGGACTTGTATCATGGGTGACCTGGCTCACACACACAGAGACAGAGACGGATCTGTCTGTGTAGTGTACTGCGCTCTCTAGGATGATTCTGGACCTACTGTTGTCTGATCTTTCCCTACAGTGCAATATTGAACATGATAGTCGAGATATATTCAATGATTGAATTTGGTGTGTGTCCATTTAACTCAATATTAGGACGAATGACCAGCTCTGCAACACAGCAGGACAAGCTCTCAACCCAGGTTGTAGTGTAGAATCACCTACTGGTCTGTTCTAGAACCATCTACTGGTCTGTTGTAGAATCACCTACTGGTCTGTTCTAGAACCATCTACTGGTCTGTTGTAGAATCACCTACTGGTCTGTTCTAGAACCATCTACTGGTCTGTTGTAGAATCACCTACTGGTCTGTTGTAGTGTAGAATCACCTACTGGTCTGTTGTAGAATCACCTACTGGTCTGTTGTAGTGTAGAATCACCTACTGGTCTGTTGTAGAACCATCTACTGGTCTGTTCTAGAACCATCTACTGGTCTGTTGTAGTGTAGAATCACCTACTGGTCTGTTCTAGAATCACCTACTGGTCTGTTGTAGAATCATCTACTGGTCTGTTGTAGTGTAGAATCACCTACTGGTCTGTTGTAGTGTAGAATCACCTACTGGTCTGTTGTAGTGTAGAATCTATTACTGGTCTGTTCTAGAACCATCTACTGGTCTGTTGTAGTGTAGAATCACCTACTGGTCTGTTGTAGAACCATCTAATGGTCTGTTGTAGTGTAGAATCACCTACTGGTCTGTTCTAGAACCATCTACTGGTCTGTTGTAGAATCACCTACTGGTCTGTTGTAGTGTAGAATCACCTACTGGTCTGTTCTAGAATCATCTACTGGTCTGTTGTAGTGTAGAATCACCTACTGGTCTGTTGTAGTGTAGAATCACCTACTGGTCTGTTGTAGAATCACCTACTGGTCTGTTGTAGAATCATCTACTGGTCTGTTGTAGAATCATCTACTGGTCTGTTCTAGAATCAACTACTGGTCTGTTGTAGAATCATCTACTGGTCTGTTCTAGAATCACCTACTGGTCTGTTCTAGAATCACCTACTGGTCTGTTGTAGAATCATCTACTGGTCTGTTGTAGAATCACCTACTGGTCTGTTGTAGAATCATCTACTGGTCTGTTCTAGAAACACCTACTGGTCTGTTCTAGAATCATCTACTGGTCTGTTCTAGAATCACCTACTGGTCTGTTGTAGTGTAGAATCACCTACTGGTCTGTTCTAGAATCATCTACTGGTCTGTTGTAGAATCACCTACTGGTCTGTTGTAGAATCACCTACTGGTCTGTTGTAGAATCACCTACTGGTCTGTTGTAGAATCACCTACTGGTCTGTTGTAGAATCACCTACTGGTCTGTTGTAGAATCATCTACTGGTCTGTTGTAGAATCATCTACTGGTCTGTTGTAGAATCATCTACTGATCTGTTGTAGAATCATCTACTGATCTGTTGTAGAATCATCTACTGGTCTGTTGTAGAATCATCTACTGGTCTGTTGTAGAATCACCTACTGGTCTGTTGTAGTGTAGAATCTCCTACTGGTCTGTTCTAGAATCATCTACTGGTCTGTTGTAGTGTAGAATCACCTACTGGTCTGTTGTAGTGTAGAATCATCTACTGGTCTGTTGTAGTGTAGAATCACCTACTGGTCTGTTGTAGTGTAGAATCACCTACTGGTCTGTTCTAGAATCATCTACTGGTCTGTTGTAGTGTAGAATCACCTACTGGTCTGTTGTAGTGTAGAATCACCTACTGGTCTGTTCTAGAATCATCTACTGGTCTGTTGTAGTGTAGAATCACCTACTGGTCTGTTGTAGTGTAGAATCACGTACTGGTCTGTTCTAGAATCATCTACTGGTCTGTTGTAGTGTAGAATCACCTACTGGTCTGTTGTAGAATCATCTACTGGTCTGTTGTAGAATCACCTACTGGTCTGTTGTAGTGTAGAATCACCTACTGGTCTGTTGTAGAATCACTTACTGGTCTGTTGTAGAATCACCTACTGGTCTGTTGTAGAATCACCTACTGGTCTGTTCTAGAATCACCTATTGATCTGTTGTAGAATCACCTACTGGTCTGTTGTAGAATCACCTACTGGTCTGTTGTAGAATCACCTACTGGTCTGTTCTAGAATAATCTACTGGTCTGTTGTAGTGTAGAATCACCTACTGGTCTGTTCTAGAATCATCTACTGGTCTGTTGTAGTGTAGAATCACTTACTGGTCTGTTGTAGATTCACCTACTGGTCTGTTGTAGTGTAGAATCACCTACTGGTCTGTTCTAGAATCACCTACTGGTCTGTTGTAGTGTAGAATCACCTACTGGTCTGTTCTAGAATCACCTACTGGTCTGTTGTAGTGTAGAATCACCTACTGGTCTGTTCTAGAATCACCTACTGGTCTGTTGTAGAATTACCTACTGGTCTGTTGTAGAATCACCTACTGGTCTGTTGTAGAATCATCTACTGGTCTGTTGTAGTGTAGAATCACCTACTGGTCTGTTGTAGTGTAGAATCACCTACTGGTCTGTTGTAGAATCACCTACTGGTCTGTTGTAGAATCATCTACTGGTCTGTTGTAGAATCACCTACTGGTCTGTTCTAGAATCACCTACTGGTCTGTTCTAGAATCACCTACTGGTCTGTTCTAGAATCACCTACTGGCCTGTTCTAGAATCACCTACTGGTCTGTTGTAGAATCACCTACTGGTCTGTTGTAGAATCATCTACTGGTCTGTTGTAGAATCATCTACTGGTCTGTTGTAGAATCACCTACTGGTCTGTTGTAGAATCACCTACTGGTCTGTTGTAGAATCACCTACTGGTCTGTTCTAGAATCACCTACTGGTCTGTTGTAGAATCATCTACTGGTCTGTTGTAGAATCATCTACTGGTCTGTTCTAGAATCACTTACTGGTCTGTTGTAGTGTAGAATCACCTACTGGTCTGTTCTAGAATCATCTACTGGTCTGTTGTAGAATCATCTACTGGTCTGTTCTAGAATCACCTACTGGTCTGTTGTAGAATCACCTACTGGTCTGTTGTAGTGTAGAATCACCTACTGGTCTGTTCTAGAATCACCTACTGGTCTGTTCTAGAATCACCTACTGGTCTGTTGTAGTGTAGAATCTCCTACTGGTCTGTTGTAGTGTAGAATCACCTACTGGTCTGTTGTAGAATCACCTACTGGTCTGTTGTAGTGTAGAATCACCTACTGGTCTGTTGTAGAATCACCTACTGGTCTGTTGTAGTGTAGAATCACCTACTGGTCTGTTCTAGAATCACCTACTGGTCTGTTGTAGTGTAGAATCACCTACTGGTCTGTTGTAGTGTAGAATCACCTACTGGTCTGTTGTAGAATCACCTACTGGTCTGTTCTAGAATCACCTACTGGTCTGTTGTAGAATCATCTACTGGTCTGTTGTAGAATCATCTACTGGTCTGTTGTAGTGTAGAATCACCTACTGGTCTGTTGTAGAATCATCTACTGGTCTGTTCTAGAATCACCTACTGGTCTGTTGTAGTGTAGAATCACCTACTGGTCTGTTCTAGAATCACCTACTGGTCTGTTGTAGTGTAGAATCACCTACTGGTCTGTTGTAGTGTAGAATCACCTACTGGTCTGTTGTAGAATCACCTACTGGTCTGTTCTAGAATCACCTACTGGTCTGTTGTAGTGTAGAATCACCTACTGGTCTGTTGTAGAATCATCTACTGGTCTGTTCTAGAATCACCTACTGGTCTGTTGTAGTGTAGAATCACCTACTGGTCTGTTCTAGAATCATCTACTGGTCTGTTGTAGAATCATCTACTGGTCTGTTCTAGAATCACCTACTGGTCTGTTGTAGAATCACCTACTGGTCTATTGTAGTGTAGAATCACCTACTGGTCTGTTCTAGAATCACCTACTGGTCTGTTCTAGAATCACCTACTGGTCTGTTGTAGTGTAGAATCTCCTACTGGTCTGTTGTAGTGTAGAATCACCTACTGGTCTGTTGTAGAATCACCTACTGGTCTGTTGTAGTGTAGAATCACCTACTGGTCTGTTGTAGAATCACCTACTGGTCTGTTGTAGAATCATCTACTGGTCTGTTGTAGTGTAGAATCACCTACTGGTCTGTTGTAGTGTAGAATCACCTACTGGTCTGTTGTAGAATCATCTACTGGTCTGTTGTAGAATCACCTACTGGTCTGTTCTAGAATCACCTACTGGTCTGTTCTAGAATCACCTACTGGTCTGTTCTAGAATCACCTACTGGCCTGTTCTAGAATCATCTACTGGTCTGTTCTAGAATCACCTACTGGTCTGTTGTAGTGTAGAATCACCTACTGGTCTGTTCTAGAATCACCTACTGGTCTGTTCTAGAATCACCTACTGGTCTGTTCTAGAATCACCTACTGGTCTGTTCTAGAATCACCTACTGGTCTGTTGTAGAATCATCTACTGGTCTGTTGTAGTGTAGAATCACCTACTGGTCTGTTGTAGTGTAGAATCACCTACTGGTCTGTTGTAGAATCATCTACTGGTCTGTTGTAGTGTAGAATCACCTACTGGTCTGTTGTAGTGTAGAATCACCTACTGGTCTGTTGTAGTGTAGAATCACCTACTGGTCTGTTGTAGAATCACCTACTGGTCTGTTGTAGTGTAGAATCACCTAATTGTCAACCTCTGAGTTAAAATGTAAAAGCCACCGTATACTTTTTACAGTAATTGTAAATAAGACAATTGACCTGCTAAAATAAAATAAAAAAAGGTCAAATAAATAAATACATTCACTGTATAATTTTAGTCTGGCTGCCTAGCAACAATGAAAGTAGGAAGTAACAGGATAATGCTGCCACGAATGTAATCGTCATCATCTTATAGTACTGATAAGCATACCAGTGAACAGTCAAGTCCATAAGTACAGTCTTATCTAGGGCGAGGCTATCTGACTCTTGCTAACGCGAGGGGATTACACACCTCTACCTGTTTTGGCCGGACACTCCATTAGCTAAAATTGATGTGTATTGAATAGCTGTTTCCACTCCACAATCTGGTCAATCTGCCAAACGGATGAAGTGCATCAAATCCATTTTGCTGAGTGTATTGAGCAACTGTCAGAATGAAACATTATCAATTCATCAGCCAGCTCTGTTACTGTACGTCCAAGCCTGTACCCGGAATGGCCCCCTATTCCCTACATAGTTCACTACTTTTGACCACAGACTATGGGGCCCTGGTCAAATGTAGTGCACGATATAGGGAATAGGATGCCTTTTGAGACGCGTGCCGAGACTTCTTGAAGCGGCCGATGAACATGCAGCTTACACGGCAGAAACAGGCCCGAGACACGTAAAGAACGTGTCCAGGGCTTTAAATTAGTCACTGTTCTGACACAATCTACACGTAAAGAACGTGTCCAGGGCTTTAAATTAGTCACTGTTCTGACACAATCTACACGTAGAGAGCGTGTCCAGGGCTTTAAATTAGTCCCTGTTCTGACACAATCTACACGTAAAGAACGTGTCCAGGGCTTTAAATTAGTCCCTGTTCTGACGCAATCTACACGTACAGAATGTGTCCAGGGCTTTAAATTAGTCCCTGTTCTGACACAATCTACACGTAAAGAACGTGTCCAGGGCTTTAAATTAGTCCCTGTTCTGACACAATCTACACACAGTGGAAGTCAGGAAGTTTACATACACCTAAGCCAATTCCTGACATTTAATCCTAGTAAGCATACCCTGTCTTAGGTCAGTTAGCATCACCACTTTATTTTAAGAATGTGAAATGTCAGAATAATATTAGAGATAATGATTTATTTCAGCTTTTATTTCTTTCATCACATTCCCAGTGGGTCAGAAGTTTACATACACTCAATTAGTATTTGGTAGCATTGCCTTTAAATTGTTAAGCTTGGGTCAAACATTTCGGGTAGCCTTCCAGAAGCTTCCCACAATGAGTTGGGTGAATTTTGGCCCATTCCTCCCGACAGAGCTGGTGTAACTGAGTCAGGTTTGTAGGCCTCCTTGCTCGCACACGCTTTTTCAGTTCTGCCCACAAATGTTCTATAGGATTGAGGTCAAAGCTTTGTGATGGCCACTGTAATACCTTGACTTTGTTGTCCTTAAGCCATTTTGCCACAACTTTGGAAGTATGCTTGGGGTCATTGTCCATTTGGAAGACCCATTTGCGACCAAGCTTTAACTTCCTGACTGATGTCTTGAGATGTTGTTTCAATATATCCACAGAATTTTTCTGCCTCATGATGCCATCTATTTTGTGAAGTACACCAGTCCCTCCTGCAGCAAAGCACCCCCACAACATGATGCCGCCACCCCCGTGCTTCACGCTTGGGATGGTGTTCTTCGGCTTGCAAGGCTCCCACTTTTTCCTGGTGTACTTCACAAAATAGATGGCATCATGAGGCAGAAAAATTCTGTGCTTCTACACCTGCATTCTAGCTGTTTGGGGTTTTAGGCTGGGTTTCTGTACAGCACTTCGAGATATTATCTGATGTACGAAGGGCTATATAAAATAAAATTGATTGATTGATTGATTGATTTTTCCTCAAAACATAACGATGGTCATTATGACCAAACAGTTCGATTTTTGTTTCATCAGACGAGAGGACATTTCTCCAAAAAGTACGATCTTTGTCCCCATGTGCAGTTGCAAACCGTAGTCTGGCTTTTTTTATGGCGGTTTTGGAGCAGTAGCTTCTTCCTTGCTGAGCGACCTTTCAGGCTATGTCAATACAGCACTCGTTTTACTGTGGATATAGATACTTTGAACTTGTTTCCTCCAGCATCTCCACAAGGTCCTTTCCTGTTGTTCTGGGTTTGATTTGCACTTTTCGCACCAAAGTACTTTCATCTCTAGGAGACAGAACGCGTTTCCTTCCTGAGCGGTATGACGGCTGCGTGGTCCCATGATGTTTGGAGGTACCTTCAGGCATTTGGAAATTGCTCCCAAGGATGAACCAGACTTGTGTAGGTCTACAATTTTTTTTTTTTTAGGTCTTGGCTGATTTCTTTTGATTTTCCCATGATGTCAAGCAAAGAGGCACTGAGTTTGAAGGTAGGCCTTGAAATACATCCTCAGGTACACCTCCAATTGACCCAATGATGTCAATTAGCCTATCAGAAGTTTCTAAAGCCATGACATCATTTTCTGGAATTTTCCAAGCTGTTAAAAGGCACAGTCAACTTAGTGTATGTAAACTTCTGACCCACTGGAATTGTGATACAGTGAATTATAAGTTAAATAATCTGTCTGTAAACAATTGTTGGTAAAATTACGTGTCATGCACAAACTATAGTTCGTTAACAAGAAATTTGTGGAGTGGTTGAAAAAACAGTTTTAATGACTCCAACCTAAGTGTATGTAAACTTCCGACTTCAACTGTATTAGAACGTGTCCAGGGCCACAGCCTTTCAGAAGTATTCATATCTCTTGAATTTCTTAGCATTTTATTGTGTCATAAAAGTGGGATTAAACTGTATTTAATTGTACATTTTTTGCCAACATTCTACACAAAATACTCTAATGTCAAAAAGGAAAAATATATATACCGCTCAAAAAAATAAAGGGAACACTTAAACAACACAATGTAACTCCAAGTCAATCACACTTCTGTGAAATCAAACTGACCACTAAGGAAGCAACACTGATTGACAATACATTTCACATGCTGTTGTGCAAATGGAATAGACAAAAGGTGGAAATTATAGGCAATTAGTAAGACACCCCCAAAAAAGGAATGGTTCTGCAGGTGGTGACCACACACCAATTCTCAGTTCCTATGCTTCCTGGCTGATGTTTTGGTCACTTTTGAATGCTGGCGGTGCTTTCACTCTAGTGGTAGCATGAGACGGAGTCTACAACCCACACAAATGGCTCAGGTAGTGCAGCTCATCCAGGATGGCACATCAATGCGAGCTGTGGCAAGAAGTTTTGCTGTGTCTGTCAGCGTAGTGTCCAGAGCATGGAGGCGCTACCAGGAGACAGGCCAGTACATCAGGAGACGTGGAGGAGGCCGTAGGAGGGCAACAACCCAGCAGCAGGACCGCTACCTCCGCCTTTGTGCAAGGAGGTGCACTGCCAGAGCCCTGCAAAATGACCTCCAGCAGGCCACAAATGTGCATGTGTCAGCATATGGTCTCACAAGGGGTCTGAGGATCTCATCTCGGTACCTAATGGCAGTCAGGCTACCTCTGGGTAAGTCTATAAGATCGTTCCCCACCTGGATTCTGCAATAATAACTCATTATTATTTTCATAAATATTCAAGCTTTTCATAAGTCTTTCAAACTGTTGGGGGTTATGGCTAGACAGAAATGTTCAGGTCTTGCCATAGATTTTCAAGCAGATTCAAGTCAAAACAGTAACTTGGCACCTCAGGAAAGAACTGATCCCAGCCATGAAAGAACTGATCCCAGCCATGAAAGAACTGATCCCAGCCATGAAAGAACTGATCCCAGCCATGAAAGAACTGATCCCAGCCATGCAAGAACTGATCCCAGCCATGAAAGAACTGATCCCAGCCATGAAAGAACTGATCCCAGCCATGAAAGAACTGATCCCAGCCATGAAAGAACTGATCCCAGCCATGAAAGAACTGATCCCAGCCATGAAAGAACTGATCCCAGCCATGAAAGAACTGATCCCAGCCATGAAAGAACTGATCCCAGCCATGAAAGAACTGATCCCAGCCATGAAAGCTGCCAGGAGACATGGGGACATTGCTTACATCCACTATAACAGGCTCATTGTCCACCCTCCCTCCCAGAAGCCTGGAAGGGATGAGAGAACCAAATCTATGGGTTCATAGCTTCCACCCCCGCAGCACACACAGACACAGACACAGACACAGACAGACAGACACACACACAAACACAACTGATTAATAGACTGCTGAATGTATATATTGTTTTCTCCTGCTTCGTTTACTCTTTTCCATATTATGTCAATATCTGATAAACTACCCAGGAATAGCCCAAATAAAGGTTCATATGCCTCCCGAGTGGTGCCGTGGACTAAGACACTGCATCGCAGTGCTAGCAGTGTCACTAGAGATTCTGGGTTCGAGTTCAGGCTCTGTCGCAGCCGGGCCGCGAACGGGAGACCCATGTGGCGGTGCACAATTGGCCAAGCGTCACCCGGGTTAGGGGAGGGTTTAGCCGGCAGGGATGTCCTTGTCCCGTCTCACACTAGCGACTCCTGTGGTGGGCAGTGCACGCTGACACGGTCGCCAGGTGTACGGCGCTTCCTCCGACACATTGGTCCGGCTGGCTTCCGGGTTAAGTGGGTATTATTTCAAGAAGCAGTGCGGCTTGGTTGGGTTGTGTTTCTGGGAATGCCGGGCTCTCGACCTTCGCCTCTCCCGAGTCCGTACGGGAGTTGCAGCGATGAGACAAGACTAAAACTACCAATTGGAGATCATGAAAAAGGGCAACAACAAATAATATATAAGAAAAAATAAAAGGAACCAGGTTCATGACATCAGATAACATTCATATATCAGCCATTTCTGATACAGAGCATTCGGAAAGTATTCAGACACCTTGACTTTTTCCACATTTTGTTAAGTTACAGCCTTTTTCTAAAATGAATTAAATTGTTTTTCTTCCCTCATCAGTCTAAACACAATACCCCACAATGACATCACAATAGCCCATAATGACATCACAATACCCCACAATGACAAAGCAAAAGCAAAAACAGATTTTTTGAAATATTTGCAATAAAAAAAGTTTAAAAAACTGAAATATGACATTTACATAAGTATTCATACCCTTTACTCAGTACTTTGTTGAAGCACCTTTGGCAGCGATTACAGCCTTGAGTCTTCTTGGGTATGACACTACTAGCTTGACACACCTGTATTTAGGGAGTTTCTCCCATTCTTCTCTGCAGATCCTCTCAAGCTCTGTCAGGTTGGATGGGGAGCGTTGCTGCACAGCTATCTTCAGGTCTCTCCATGGATGTTCGATTGGGTTCAAGTCCGGGCTCTGATAGGGCCATTCAGAGACTTGTCCTGAAGCCACTCCTGCGTTGTCTTGGAGGTGTGCTTAGGGTCGTGGTCCTGTTGGAAGGTGAACCTTCACCCCAGTCTGAGGTTCTGAGTCCTCTGGAGCAGGTTTTCATCAAGGATCTCTCTGTACTTTTCTCCGTTCATCTTTCCCTCGATGCTGACTAGTCTCCCAGTGCCTACTGCTGAAAAACATCCACACAGCATAATGCTGCCACCACCATGCTTCACCGTAGGGATGGTGCCAGATTTCCTCCAGACGTGACGCTTGGCATTCAGGCCAAAGAGTTCAATCTTGGTTTCATCAGACCAGAGAATCTTGTTTCTCTTGGTCTGAGAGTCTTTAGGTGCATTTTGGCAAACTCCAAGCGGGCTGTCATGTGCCTTTTACTGGCTTCCGTCTGTGCTGCAGAGATGGCTGTCCTTCTGGAAGGTTCTCCCATCTCCACAGAGGAACTCTGGAGCTCTGTCAGAATGACCATGGGGTTCTTGGTCACCTCCCTGACCAAGGCCCTTCTCCCCCGATTGCTCAGTTTGGCCGGGCAGCCATCTCTACTGTTGACCAGAACGCTTCCACCCTATTCCCTATATAGTGCACTACTTTAGACCAGAACCATTGCACCCTATTCCCTATATAGTGCACTACGGTTGACCAAAACCCTTGCACCCTATTCCCTATATAGTGCACTACGGTTGACCAAAACCCTTGCACCCTATTCCCTATATAGTGCACTACTGTTGACCAGAACCCATGCACCCTATTCCCTATATAGTGCACTACTGTTGACCAGAACCATTGCACCCTATTCCCTATATAGTGCACTACTGTTGACCAGAACCATTGCACCCTATTCCCTATATAGTGCACTACTGTTGACCAGAACCCATGCACCCTATTCCCTATATAGTGCACTACTGTTGACCAGAACCATTGCACCCTATTCCCTATATAGTGCACTACTGTTGACCAGAACCATTGCACCCTATTCCCTATATAGTGCACTACTGTTGACCAGAACCATTGCACCCTATTCCCTATATAGTGCACTACTGTTGACCAGAACCATTGCACTCTATTCCCTATATAGTGCACTACTGTTGACCAAAACCCTTGCACCCTATTCCCTATATAGTGCACTACTGTTGACCAGAACCCATGCACCCTATTCCCTATATAGTGCACTACTGTTGACCAGAACCATTGCACCCTATTCCCTATATAGTGTACTACTGTTGACCAGAACCATTGCACCCTATTCCCTATATAGTGCACTACTGTTGACCAGAACCCATGCACCCTATTCCCTATATAGTGCACTACTGTTGACCAGAACCCTTGCACCCTATTCCCTATATAGTGCACTACTGTTGACCAGAACCCTTGCACCCTATTCCCTATATAGTGCACTACTGTTGACCAGAACCATTGCACCCTATTCCCTATATAGTGCACTACTGTTGACCAGGGGCTATAGTCACCATCTATGAAATACAGTCCGTCTCAGAGAGGTTTGCCAATCCAGAATAATGCCATCGAGTACAGCTAAACAGTATGCCAACAACGGGGGATCCGATCTGTATTCGTTCCTGATTCGTTACTTGTTTTACAGTCGTCAATAACAACCAAAACCACACATTATCATAGAACTACTCTGATTTATAAATATTTATTTTTCTCTCTGTGGACCATTAATATTAGCAGTGCATTCAACATCAACAAACAAAGATAACAGCACAAATTATTCATAGATTTTTCTGCTTATTAAAACCATATTGTAGATTAGAATAAGTTTAGTGTCTGTCTGTCTGTCTGTGTATATATGCGTCTGTCTGTCTGTCTGTCTGTCTGTCTGTGTATATATGTGTCTGTCTGTCTGTGTATATATGCGTCTGTCTGTCTGTCTGTCTGTCTGTCTGTCTGTCTGTGTATATATGTGTCTGTCTGTCTGTCTGTCTGTGTCTATATGTGTCTGTCTGTCTGTCTGTCTGTGTCTATATGTGTCTGTCTGTCTGTCTGTCTGTGTCTATATGTGTCTGTCTGTCTGTCTGTGTCTGTCTGTCTGTCTGTCTGTGTATATATGTGTCTGTCTGTCTGTGTATATATGTGTCTGTCTGTCTGTCTGTCTGTCTGTCTGTCTGTGTATATATGTGTCTGTATGTATGTATGTATGTATGTATGTATGTATGTATGTATGTGTGTATGTGTGTATGTGTGTGTGTGTGTGTGTGTGTGTGTGTGTGTGTGTGTGTGTGTGTGTGTGTGTGTGTGTATGTGTGTGTGTGTGTGTGTATGTGTATGTGTGTGTGTGTGTGTGTCCCGGTAGCTAAACAAGGCCTATGTGTTCTATTCTGCAATAATAAAAACACAAAAGGACATTGAATAGGCTACATGTGATTGGCTTACAAATGGAGCTGTGTTATTTACATAGAGGCCATGTCAAACCCAGGAAACACTGGACTATTTTGGACAGAAAATAGTTTCTTGTTTATAGTTTGTTATGAGGACAAACCCAACACAGTGAGGATAACCATTTTCATCTAGTTAAACATTTTTTGATTTGATTTGATTAGATTTTCATGTAGTTGAATACATAAGTGTTTCTGAAAAAGACCATGTTGTTGAATGGCCATTCATTTAATGATGACAATACATCTATATGGAGGTAGATAAGGTATGAAAACATTAACGACAAACCACAGATTTACTGAGGATAACTATTAATAATTCTCCATTGGAGAATTTATGTCTACATGTGTGTGTCTGTGAAGTTTGAAAACGGTGTGGTGTCAGTTATCTTGCTGTTGCAGGAACAGAGATATTCTCATTACAAGTTCTTTGATCCCAGAAACAAAAACAACAAAAAACTAAAAAAAAGTTTCTGAGAATCAACTGAGAACCATTTATCTGGATGAATTCTTCCCGCTAACTCTTGGATGGTTGCCCGCTCCTTTGAAGAAGAGAGAGAGTTATTTCCTCTGTCCTCAAAGCCAACACTGTGTGTACCGTAACATCACCCCTGTTATTCCCTCTGCCTTCACATTCAATCGTACTTAGAAGACGACCGCCGCCCAGGGGCTGACGTCTTCCGAACGCCCAGGGGCTGACGTCTTCCGAACGCCCAGGGGCTGACGTCTTCCGAACGCCCAGGGGCTGACGTCTTCCGAACGCCCAGGGGCTGACGTCTTCCGAACGCCCAGGGGCTGACGTCTTCCGAACGCAAAGGGGCTGACGTCTTCCGAACGCAAAGGGGCTGACGTCTTCCGCCGCCCAGGGGCTGATGTCTTCTCCGCGGTGTCTCCTCCGCCTCCGTAGTTCCCTCTCTCCGTCTCTGTAGTTCCCTCTCTCCGCCTCCGTAGTTCCCTCTCTCCGCCTCCGTAGTTCCCTCTCTCCGCCTCCGTAGTTCCCTCTCTCCGCCTCCGTAGTTCCCTCTCTCCGCCTCCGTAGTTCCCTCTCTCCGCCTCCGTAGTTCCCTCTCTCCGCCTCCGTAGTTCCATCTCTCTCTCCGTCTCCGTAGTTCCATCTCTCTCTCCGTCTCCGTAGTTCCCTCTCTCTCTCCGTCTCCGTAGTTCCCTCTCTCTCTCCGTCTCCGTAGTTCCATCTCTCTCTCCGTCTCCGTAGTTCCATCTCTCTCTCCGTCTCCGTAGTTCCATCTCTCTCTCCGTCTCCGTAGTTCCCTCTCTCTCTCCGTCTCCGTAGTTCCCTCTCTCTCTCCGTCTCCGTAGTTCCCTCTCTCTCTCCGTCTCCGTAGTTCCCTCTCTCTCTCCGTCTCCGTAGTTCCCTCTCTCTCTCCGTCTCCGTAGTTCCCTCTCTCTCTCCGTCTCCGTAGTTCCCTCTCTCTCTCCGTCTCCGTAGTTCCCTCTCTCTCTCCGTCTCCGTAGTTCCCCCTCTCTCTCCGTCTCCGTAGTTCCCCCTCTCTCTCCGTCTCCGTAGTTCCCCCTCTCTCTCCGTCTCCGTAGCTCCCCCTCTCTCTCCGTCTCCGTAGCTCCCCCTCTCTCTCCGTCTCCGTAGTTCCCTCTCTCTCTCCGTCTCCGTAGTTCCCTCTCTCTCTCCGTCTCCGTAGTTCCCTCTCTCTCTCCGTCTCCGTAGTTCCCTCTCTCTCTCCGTCTCCGTAGTTCCCTCTCTCTCTCCGTCTCCGTAGTTCCCTCTCTCTCTCCGTCTCCGTAGTTCCCTCTTTCTCTCCGTCTCCGTAGTTCCCTCTTTCTCTCCGTCTCCGTAGTTCCCTCTCTCTCTCCGTCTCCGTAGTTCCCTCTCTCTCTCCGTCTCTGTAGTTCCCTCTCTCTCTCCGTCTCTGTAGTACCCTCTCTCTCTCCGTCTCTGTAGTTCCCCCTCTCTCTCCGTCCTTGTAGTTCCCCCTCTCTCTCCGTCCTTGTAGTTCCCTCTCTCTCTCCGTCTCTGTAGTTCCCCCTCTCTCTCCGTCCTTGTAGTTCCCTCTCTCCGTCTCAGCAGTCCTTTAAGCTCATAACAAGGGCTTTAATCCTCTAATCATCGACAACGGGACGAGTCAAACACATTTACTGTGACAGATTGAAAGGATCCTAACATAAATATAATTACAAGTCACTCACGTGATCCCCCACCTCATTTACCCCTCCCTCCATTCCCCCCCACTCACTCACTTCCCTCCCATCCCATCCCTCCATCCCTCCCTTCCCATCCTTCCCCTTCCCCTCCATCCCCCCCACCCTTCCTCTTTCCCCCCCACTCCCTCCCTCCCTTCCATCCCATCCTTCCCTCTTCCCCTTCCCTCCATCCCTCCCTCTTTCCCCCATTTCTCCCTCCCTCCCTCCCTCACTCACTTCCCTCCCATCTCATCCCATCCATCCCTCCCTCCCTCTTTCCCCCCTCACTCCCTCCCTTCCTCTTACCCCCTCACTCCTTAAGAACTGCATGCTAGGCCTAGCCTAACACAAAGGGGATAAGCTATGCTCTGCAGCTTCCAGTAATATGCTGCGTGTTCAATTTACTCATCAAGATCAAACCCTCTGCCAAGTCAACAAAGCAGGGCTGAGATAAACTATTATGGGTGTGTCAGCTAGCGGTTAGCGCTGCTTTAAAGTGGCGCTGCCTTATTAGCGAGGCACTTTACCTATATTAGGGCTTCTGTGTTAGCGTTAGCAGTTAAATGCTAGTTGTTGTGTACTGAAAGCTAGCGAGCTTATTTGACAGCTTAGCTGATAAACCGTGACTGGAACCCAATGGGGTGTGGTAATTCTTAAGGCACCAGCTGCAGCTAGCCTGGCAGCTAGCCTGGCAGCTAGCCTGGCAGCTAGCCTGGCAGCTAGCCTGGCAGCTAGCCTGGCAGCTAGCCTGGCAGCTAGCCTGGCAGCTAGCCTGGCAGCTAGCCTGGCAGCTAGCCTGGCAGCTAGCCTGGCAGCTAGCCTGGCAGCTAGCCTGGCAGCTAGCCTGGCAGCTAGCCTGGCTAACTGTTGTTGGAATAATGGAGCCTATTCTTCCTGTAGGGTTGGGGGGGGGGGGGGGGTTCTTTACAACAGCCTTCTCTATTGGGTTAGGAAAGGCTAAGTCAACTCGTCGAAGACAGCTTTAGGAGTTAAGAGGACTTTACATAGCCTAAAGAAACGTTTAAAATAAACAGAGACAAAGTAGGAACAGAAAGTATAGAAGGTAAGCTATTTTCTGCTATAATATTTCTACACCTGTTGTATTCGGCACATGTGACAAATACAATTTGATTTGACGTGCATTGGGCAACCACAGGTAGATTACTACTCTGTCCCAGTCCCAGCTTCTCTGTCCCAGTCCCGGGTGCTCTGTCCTCGTTCCGGGTGCTCTGTCCCAGTCCCGGGTGCTCTGTCCCAGTCCCGGGTGCTCTGTCCCAGTCCCGGGTGCTCTGTCCCAGTCCCGGGTGCTCTGTCCCAGTCCCGGGTGCTCTGTCCCAGTCCCGGGTGCTCTGTCCCAGTCCCGGGTGCTCTGTCCCCGTCCCGGGTTCTCTGTCCTCGTCCCAGGTTCTCTGTCCTCGTCCCAGGTTCTCTGTCCTCGTCCCAGGTTCTCTGTCCTCATCCCAGGTTCTCTGTCCCAGTCCCAGGTTCTCTGTCCCAGTCCCAGGTTCTCTGTCCCAGTCCCAGGTTCTCTGTCCCAGTCCCAGGTTCTGTCCCCGTCCCAGGTTCTCTGTCCCAGTCCCAGGTTCTCTGTCCCAGTCCCAGGTTCTCTGTCCCAGTCCCAGGTTCTCTGTCCCCGTCCCAGGTTCTCTGTCCCCGTCCCAGGTTCTCTGTCCCCGTCCCAGGTTCTCTGTCCTCGTCACAATCGAACCTAAGCTGTAAAACATTGGGAAGTGGAATTCTCCTGGAGAGAGAACCAGCTGGCCCAACCCCCAGGCCAGTACAGATGACGTTTCACATTCCTCCTACCTTAGAAATAGAAAGAAAACACAATGGGGATGTGTCCAAAAGAGCACCCTATTCCCTATACCGTGCACTACATTTGGCCAGAGCCGTGATCAAAGGTAGTGCACTAAATAGGGAATAGGGTGCCCTTTTGGGAAGCAACCTGGGCGAAGGAGGAACACATAATGAGAGACAGACTCATTTTGTTATTGAGACATTTCAAACTCCTAACGGATTTATCTAGATGAGAATGTTCCGTTCTTGCCTACCATTAGAGTACGTGAGAGAGAATGCAAAGCTGGCATGTACTGTAGATACCTCCATCTCTGGTGAGTACCATGTACTGTAGATACCTCCATCTCTGGTGAGTACCATGTACTGTAGATACCTCCATCTCTGGTGAGTACCATGTACTGTAGATAACTCCATCTCTGGTGAGTACCATGTACTGTAGATACCTCCATCTCTGGTGAGTACAATGTACTGTAGATACCTCCATCTCTGGTGAGTACCATGTACTGTAGATACCTCCATCTCTGGTGAGTACCATGTACTGTAGATACCTCCATCTCTGGTGAGTACCATGTACTGTAGATACCTCCATCTCTGGTGAGTACCATGTACTGTAGATACCTCCATCTCTGGTGAGTACCATGTACTGTAGATACCTCCATCTCTGGTGAGTACCATGTACTGTAGATACCTCCATCTCTGGTGAGTACCATGTACTGTAGATACCTCCATCTCTGGTGAGTACCATGTAATGAGTACCATGTACTGTAGATACCTCCATCTCTGGTGAGTACCGTGTAATGAGTACCATGTACTGTAGATACCTCCATCTCTGGTGAGTACCATGTAATGTAGATAATACCTCCATCTCTGGTGAGTACCATGTAATGTAGATACCTCCATCTCTGGTGAGTACCGTGTACTGTAGATACCTCCATCTCTGGTGAGTACCGTGTACTGTAGATACCTCCATCTCTGGTGAGTACCATGTACTGTAGATACCTCCATCTCTGGTGAGTACCATGTACTGTAGATACCTCCATCTCTGGTGAGTACCGTGTACTGTAGATACCTCATCTCTGGTGAGTACCATGTACTGTAGATACCTCCATCTCTGGTGAGTACCGTGTACTGTAGATACCTCCATCTCTGGTGAGTACCATGTAATGAGTACCGTGTACTGTAGATACCTCCATCTCTGGTGAGTACCATGTAATGAGTACCGTGTACTGTAGATACCTCCATCTCTGGTGAGTACCATGTACTGTAGATACCTCCATCTCTGGTGAGTACCGTGTACTGTAGATAATACCTCCATCTCTGGTGAGTACCGTGTACTGTAGATACCTCCATCTCTGGTGAGTACCGTGTACTGTAGATACCTCCATCTCTGGTGAGTACCATGTACTGTAGATACCTCCATCTCTGGTGAGTACCATGTACTGTAGATACCTCCATCTCTGGTGAGTACCATGTACTGTAGATACCTCCATCTCTGGTGAGTACCATGTACTGTAGATACCTCCATCTCTGGTGAGTACCATGTAATGTAGATAATACCTCCATCTCTGGTGAGTACCATGTACTGTAGATACCTCCATCTCTGGTGAGTACCATGTACTGTAGATACCGCCATCTCTGGTGAGTACCATGTACTGTAGATACCTCCATCTCTGGTGAGTACCGTGTACTGTAGATACCTCCATCTCTGGTGAGTACCGTGTACTGTAGATACCTCCATCTCTGGTGAGTACCATGTACTGTAGATACCTCCATCTCTGGTGAGTACCGTGTACTGTAGATACCTCCATCTCTGGTGAGTACCGTGTACTGTAGATACCTCATCTCTGGTGAGTACCATGTACTGTAGATACCTCATCTCTGGTGAGTACCGTGTACTGTAGATACCTCATCTCTGGTGAGTACCATGTACTGTAGATACCTCATCTCTGGTGAGTACCATGTACTGTAGATACCTCATCTCTGGTGAGTACCGTGTACTGTAGATACCTCATCTCTGGTGAGTACCATGTACTGTAGATACCTCATCTCTGGTGAGTACCATGTAATGTAGATACCTCCATCTCTGGTGAGTACCATGTACTGTAGATACCTCCATCTCCGGTGAGTACCATGTACTGTAGATACCTCCATCTCTGGTGAGTACCATGTAATGAGTACCGTGTACTGTAGATACCTCCATCTCTGGTGAGTACCATGTACTGTAGATACCTCCATCTCTGGTGAGTACCATGTACTGTAGATACCTCCATCTCCGGTGAGTACCATGTACTGTAGATACCTCCATCTCTTGTGAGTACCATGTAATGAGTACCGTGTACTGTAGATACCTCCATCTCTGGTGAGTACCGTGTAATGAGTACCGTGTACTGTAGATACCTCCATCTCTGGTGAGTACCATGTAATGAGTACCATGTACTGTAGATACCTCCATCTCTGGTGAGTACCATGTACTGTAGATACCTCCATCTCTGGTGAGTACCATGTACTGTAGATACCTCCATCTCTGGTGAGTACCATGTAATGAGTACCATGTACTGTAGATACCTCCATCTCTGGTGAGTACCGTGTACTGTAGATAACTCCATCTCTGGTGAGTACCGTGTAATGAGTACCATGTACTGTAGATACCTCCATCTCTGGTGAGTACCATGTAATGTAGATACCTCCATCTCTGGTGAGTACCATGTACTGTAGATACCTCCATCTCTGGTGAGTACCGTGTACTGTAGATAACTCCATCTCTGGTGAGTACCGTGTAATGAGTACCATGTACTGTAGATACCTCCATCTCTGGTGAGTACCATGTACTGTAGATACCTCCATCTCTGGTGAGTACCGTGTACTGTAGATACCTCCATCTCTGGTGAGTACCGTGTACTGTAGATACCTCCATCTCTGGTGAGTACCGTGTACTGTAGATACCTCCATCTCTGGTGAGTACCGTGTAATGAGTACCATGTACTGTAGATACCTCCATCTCTGGTGAGTACCGTGTAATGTAGATACCTCCATCTCTGGTGAGTACCATGTAATGAGTACCATGTAATGTAGATACCTCCATCTCTGGTGAGTACCATGTAATGAGTACCATGTACTGTAGATACCTCCATCTCTGGTGAGTACCGTGTAATGTAGATACCTCCATCTCTGGTGAGTACCATGTAATGAGTACCATGTACTGTAGATACCTCCATCTCTGGTGAGTACCATGTAATGTAGATACCTCCATCTCTGGTGAGTACCATGTAATGTAGATACCTCCATCTCTGGTGAGTACCGTGTAATGTAGATACCTCCATCTCTGGTGAGTACCATGTAATGAGTACCATGTACTGTAGATACCTCCATCTCTGGTGAGTACCATGTAATGTAGATACCTCCATCTCTGGTGAGTACCGTGTACTGTAGATACCTCCATCTCTGGTGAGTACCATGTACTGTAGATACCGCCATCTCTGGTGAGTACCATGTACTGTAGATACCTCCATCTCTGGTGAGTACCATGTACTGTAGATACCTCCATCTCTGGTGAGTACCATGTACTGTAGATACCTCCATCTCTGGTGAGTACCATGTACTGTAGATACCTCCATCTCTGGTGAGTACCATGTACTGTAGATACCTCCATCTCTGGTGAGTACCATGTACTGTAGATACCTCCATCTCTGGTGAGTACCATGTACTGTAGATACCTCCATCTCTGGTGAGTACCATGTACTGTAGATACCTCCATCTCTGGTGAGTACCATGTACTGTAGATACCTCCATCTCTGGTGAGTACCATGTACTGTAGATACCTCCATCTCTGGTGAGTACCATGTACTGTAGATACCTCCATCTCTGGTGAGTACCATGTACTGTAGATACCTCCATCTCTGGTGAGTACCATGTAATGAGTACCATGTACTGTAGATACCTCCATCTCTGGTGAGTACCATGTAATGAGTACCGTGTACTGTAGATACCTCCACCTCTGGTGAGTACCGTGTAATGAGTACCGTGTACTGTAGATACCTCCATCTCTGGTGAGTACCATGTAATGAGTACCATGTACTGTAGATACCTCCATCTCTGGTGAGTACCGTGTAATGTAGATACCTCCATCTCTGGTGAGTACCATGTACTGTAGATACCTCCATCTCTGGTGAGTACCATGTACTGTAGATACCTCCATCTCTGGTGAGTACCATGTACTGTAGATACCTCCATCTCTGGTGAGTACCATGTACTGTAGATACCTCCATCTCTGGTGAGTACCATGTACTGTAGATACCTCCATCTCTGGTGAGTACCATGTACTGTAGATACCTCCATCTCTGGTGAGTACCATGTACTGTAGATACCTCCATCTCTGGTGAGTACCATGTAATGAGTACCATGTACTGTAGATACCTCCATCTCTGGTGAGTACCGTGTACTGTAGATACCTCCATCTCTGGTGAGTACCGTGTAATGAGTACCATGTACTGTAGATACCTCCATCTCTGGTGAGTACCGTGTAATGAGTACCATGTACTGTAGATACCTCCATCTCTGGTGAGTACCGTGTAATGTAGATACCTCCATCTCTGGTGAGTACCATGTACTGTAGATACCTCCATCTCTGGTGAGTACCATGTACTGTAGATACCTCCATCTCTGGTGAGTACCATGTACTGTAGATACCTCCATCTCTGGTGAGTACCATGTAATGAGTACCATGTACTGTAGATACCTCCATCTCTGGTGAGTACCATGTAATGAGTACCGTGTACTGTAGATACCTCCATCTCTGGTGAGTACCATGTACTGTAGATACCTCCATCTCTGGTGAGTACCATGTACTGTAGATAACTCCATCTCTGGTGAGTACCGTGTACTGTAGATACCTCATCTTTGGTGAGTACCATGTACTGTAGATACCTCCATCTCTGGTGAGTACCATGTACTGTAGATAACTCCATCTCTGGTGAGTACCGTGTACTGTAGATACCTCATCTCTGGTGAGTACCATGTACTGTAGATACCTCCATCTGACTTGGTGAGCGAGTTTATTAGCAAGTGCATCGGTGACGTTGTACCCACTGTGACTATTAAAACCTTCCCTAACCAGAAACCGTGGATTGATGGCAGCATTCACACAAAACTGAAAGCACGAACCACCGCTTTTAAATCATGGCAAGGTGACTGGAAACATGAAAGAATACAAACAGTGTAGCTATTCCCTCCGCAAGGCAATCAAACAAGCTAAGCGTCAGTATAGAGACAAAGTAGTTGCAATTCAACGGCTCAAACACCGAGACGTATGTGGCAGGGTCTACAGTCA
The DNA here is from genome assembly GCF_029448725.1 of Salvelinus fontinalis. Classification (NCBI taxonomy): domain Eukaryota; kingdom Metazoa; phylum Chordata; class Actinopteri; order Salmoniformes; family Salmonidae; genus Salvelinus; species Salvelinus fontinalis. The sequence continues at coordinate 6,011,700 of NC_074665.1, read as the reverse complement.
ATCACGGATTACAAAAAGAAAACCAGCCCCGTCGCGGACATCAACGTCTTGCTCCTAGACAAATTAAACAACTTCTTTGCGCGCTTTGAGAACAATACAGTGCCACTGACACAGCCCGCTACCAAAGCCTGTGGGCTCTCCTTCCCCGCAGCCAACGTGAGTAAAACATTTAAACGTGTTAACCCTCGCAAGGCTGCCGGCCCAGACGGCATTCCCAGCCGCGTCCTCAGAGCATGCGCAGACCAGCTGGCTGGTGTGTTTACGGACATATTCAATCAATCCCTATACCAGTCTGCTGTTCCCACATGCTTCAAGAGGGCCACCATTGTTCCTTTTCCCAAGAAAGCTAAGGTAACTGAGCTAAACGACTACCGCCATGTAGCACTCGCTTCCCTCAAAATGAAGTGCTTTGAGAGACTAGTCAAGGATCATATCACCTCTACACCTGACACCCTAGACCCACTTCAATTTGCTTACTGCCCCAACAGGTCCACAGACGATGCAATCACCATCACACTGCACACTGCCCTATCCCATCTGGACAAGAGCAATACGTATGTAAGAATACTGTTCATTGACTACAGCTCAGCATTTAACACCATAGTACCCTCCAAACTCATCATTAAGCTGGAGACCCTGGGTCTCGACCCCGCCCTGTGCAACTGGGTCCTGGACTTTCTGACGGGTCGTCCCCAAGTGAGGAAACATCTCCACCCCGCTGATCCTCAACGCTGGGGCCCCACAAGGGTGCGTTCTCAACCCCCTCCTGTACTCCCTGTTCACCCATAACTGCGTGGCCAGGCACGCCTCAAACGCAATCATCAAGTTTGCAGATGACACTACAGTGGTCGGCCGGATCACAGACAACGACGAGACGGCCTACAGGGAGGAGGTGAGGGCCCTCGGAGTGTGGTGTCAGGAAAATAACCTCACGTCAACAAAACAAAGGAGATGATTGTGGGCTTCAGGAAACAGCAGAGGGAGCACCCCCCCCCCCATCCACATCGACGGGACAGTAGTAGAGAAGGTGGAAAGTTTTAAGTTCCTCGGCGTACACATCACGGACAAACTGAATTGGTCCACCCACACAGACAGCGTTGTGAAGAAGGCGCAACAGCACCTCTTCAACCTCAGGAGGCTGAAGAAATTTGGCTTGTCACCTAAAACACTCACAAAATTTTACAGATGCACAAACGAGAGCATCCTGTCGGGCTGTATCACCGCCTGGTACGGCAACTGCTCCGCACACAACCGTAAGGCTCTCCAGAGGGTAGTGAGGTCGGCAGAACGCATCACCGGGGGCAAACTACCTGCCCTCCAGGACACCTACACCACCCGATGTCACAGGAAGGCCAAAAAGATCATCAAGGACAACAACCACCTGAGCCACTGCCTGTTCACCCCACTATCATCCAGAAGGCGAGGTCAGTACAGGTGCATCAAAGCCTGCTTGACCGAGAGACTGAAAAACAGCTTCTATCTCAAGGCCATCAGACTGTTATTAAATAGTAATCACTAACATGGAGTGGCTGCTGCCAACATACTGACTCAAATCTCTAGCCACTTTAATAAGTGTAAAAAATGTATTTAATACATGTATCACTAGTCACTTTAAATAACGCCACTTTAATAATGTTTACATATCCTACATTAATCATCTCATATGTATATACTGTACTCTATACCATCTACTGCATCTTGCCTATGCCGCACGGCCATCGCTCATCCATATATTTATATGTACATATTCTTATTCATCCCTTTACACTTGTGTGTATAAGGTAGTCGCTGTGAATTTGTTAGATTACTTGTTAGATATTACTGCATGGTCGGAACTAGAAGCACAAGCATTTCGCTACACTCACATTAACATCTGATAACCATGTGTATTGTGACAAATAAAATGCTATTTGATTTGACATCCATCTCTGGTGAGTACCATGTACTGTAGATACACAGCAGAGATGGAGGGGTCTCCTGACCAGGGAGACTACAGGATGATTTAACAGTATCTCTGCTGTGTGTCTCCTGACCAGGGAGACTACAGGATGATTTAACAGTATCTCTGCTGTGTGTCTCCTGACCAGGGAGACTACAGGATGATTTAACAGTATCCCGCTGTGTGTCTCCTGACCAGGGAGACTACAGGATGATTTAACAGTATCCCGCTGTGTGTCTCCTGACCAGGGAGACTACAGGATGATTTAACAGTATCTCTGCTGTGTGTCTCCTGACCAGGGAGACTACAGGATGATTTAACAGTATCCCGCTGTGTGTCTCCTGACCAGGGAGACTACAGGATGCTACACCTTCAGAGGATGTCTCTCCATACACATATAGATTAATAGCGGGAACCGGGTTACCGTGATTTACCGCCCAAACTCACTCCCGTTTCCCGGGATAATTATTTTTTTATTATACCTTTATTTAACCAGGAAGGGCTCATTGAGATTTAAAAATCTATTTTTCAAGAGCGTTCTGGCTAAGATAGGCAGCACCAAGTCATTACAAAAATTAGACAGACAACATGAAAAACTACAAGTAATCTAGTAAAAACCATAGAATTCACAAGAGTATAACAAAATTAAAAACAGCAAATTAAAAACATTGACAGGTCAGGGAATCAGCCTCAAAATCCTTCATCAGTGATTTAAAAACACCAATCGGGACAAGTTCTTCCAGTTTAAAAGTATTTTGTAAGGCGCTCCAAGCCGATGGTGCAGAGTACATAAAAGACCTTTTACCAAATTCAGTTCGGACACTTGGAACAGGTAGAAGGATAAAGTCCAGCGAACGAAGAGAGTACCCACCACATTTCTGAACAATAAAAATGCCCAAATAAAAAGGTAGTAAACCCCAAAAATCTTTGTAAATAAAAGTATACCAGTGACTGAGCCTTCGAGTGACTAGAGAAGGCCAGCCAACCCTTGTATACAAAGTGCAGTGGTGCGTAAGGGTTTTGCAGATTAAAATACATCTCAAAGTGGGTAAAGGGTGTCAATTGATCTCAAACACTGAGCGGAAGCATTCATATATACAATATCCCCATAGTCTAGTAAAGGCATAAATGTAGCTGTCACTAGCCTCCTTCTGGCTTCAAAAGAAAAACAGACCTTATTCCTAAAATAAAATCCCAACTTCAGCTTCAATTTTTTTTGTAAATTGCTGAATACGCAATTTAAACGAGAGGCAGTCATCAATTAAAATTCCAAGATATTTAGATGAGGTTACAACCTCAATACCCTGACAGGTAATAATAGGTGAAAAGTTCAGAGGTCTATTTCTTGCTGTAGAAAACAGTTTAGTCAGTATTGAGGATAAGCTTCAATTGACACAATGACTGTTGAACAGTATAAAAAAGCATTTTGCAAGTTCTGGAAAGCTTTTGTGAGAGACGAGGCACAACAGTAAATAACAGTATCATCAGAATAAAAATGAAGGTGCGCATTTTGGACATTTTTGTCTAAATTATTTATATAAATCGTGAATAAGAGGGGACCAAGTACAGAGCCTTGGGGCACACCATTAAAGACAGAACATTTAACAGACATGAGCCCATCAAATTGAGTGCACTATCAGACAGATAGTTAGCAAACCATGCAACTGCATGCTCCGAAAGACCTACGCTCGACAATCTCTGCCCCAGTATAGCATGATCAACTGTATCAAAAGCCTTAGAGAGATCAATAAAAAATGAGACACAGTGCTGTTTTTTGTCAAGGGCTTCAGTGGTATCATTTAATGGCTGCTGTAATTGTGCTATGCTTCGTCCTGAAGCCCGATTGGTACATTGATAAAATAGAGTTAGTAAATAAAAAATATTTTAGCTGTTCACTCACTCACTCACTTTTCAATCTCAAAGCTTTTCAATCTCAAAACCCTTTTCAAGTATTTTCACCAGGGGTGACAGCTTTGAGATTGGCCTATAATTATTTAAAAGAGTTGTATCTCCCCCTTTTAAAAGTGGTAGGACAAATGCTGATTTCCAGATCTTTGTAATTTCATTACGTTCCAGGGTTAGATTGAACATATATGTAAGTGGTTCAGCTATGAAATCAGCTGCCAGATTTAAAAAGCAGGGTTCCAAAAGATCAGGACCTGCAGGCTTTCTCTGATCTAAGGATTTCAGGGCTTCATGTACCACCTGCACTGAGAATGGCAAAAAGCTACAAGTTTGACCAGCTCTCACTGGTTCATCCACACAGGGATGTACAGAGACAGAGGACACTGGTTCCTCCACACAGGGTTGTACAGAGACAGAGGACACTGGTTCATCCACACAGGGTTGAACAGAGACAGAGGACACTGGTTCATCCACACAGGGTTGTACAGAGACAGAGGACACTGGTTCATCCACACAGGGTTGTACAGAGACAGAGGACACTGGTTCATCCACACAGGGTTGTACAGAGACAGAGGACACTGGTTCATCCACACAGGGTTGTACAGAGACAGAGGACACTGGTTCATCCACACAGGGTTGTACAGAGACAGAGGACACTGAATCAAACAGCCTACCAGATGATACAAAGTGCTCATTGAAACAATTCAGCATTTCAGTTGTCATATACAGCAACAGAGTCCTTCAAAACACATGACGGTAATTCATTAACATTACTGTTACCAGACATAGACTTAACAGCATTCCAAAACGTTCTAGGGTCATTCAGGTTATCAGTGGTAACAGACATAAAATATTCAGACTTCCTGAGAAGTAAAGAACAATTGTTTCATATCTGCCTAAAAACCAGCCAATCAGCATCAGAACGTGATTTCCTTGCTGTGAGAAACTTCAAGTTCAGAGATGGGGGGGGGGGAATCAGCACGTTCAGAGAGGGGGGGTTTCAGCACGTTCAGAGGGGGGGTTTCAGCACGGGGGGGGGGGGGTTCAGGACGTTCAGAGAGGGGGGGGGGGGTTCAGCACGTAGAGGGGGAGGGTTCAGGACGTTCAGAGGGGGGGGGGGTTTCAGCACGTAGGGGAGGGGGTTCAGGACGTTCAGAGGGGGGGGTTTCAGGATGTTCAGAGATGGGGGGGTTCAGGGTGTTCAGAGAGGGGGGGTTTCAGGACGTTCAGAGATGGGGGGGGTTTCAGGACGTTCAGAGAGGGTGGGTTTCAAGACGTTCAGAGAGGGGGGGCTTTCAGGACGTTCAGAGATGGGGGGGGTTTCAGGACGTTCAGAGATGGGGGGTTCAGGACGTTCAGAGAGGGGGGGGGTTTAGCACGTTCAGAGAGGGGGGGTTAGCACGTTCAGAGGGGGGGGGGGTTTAGCACGTTCAGAGGGGGTGGGGGGGGTGGGGTTCAGGACGTTCAGAGATGGGGGGTGTTCAGGACGTTCAGAGAGGGGGGGGTTCAGGACGTTCAGAAAGGGGGGGGTTTAGCAAGTTCAGAGGGGGGGGGTTCAGGACGTTCAGAGAAGGGGGGGTTTAGCACGTTCAGAGGGGGGGGGGTTTCAGCACGTTCAGGGGGGGGTTTCAGCACATTGAGGGGGGGGGGGGTTCAGCACGTTCAGAGAGGGGGGGTTTCAGCACGTTCAGAGAGGGGGGGGAGGTGTCAGCACGTTCAGAGAGGGGAGGGGTTTCAGCACGTTCAGAGAGGGAGTTTTAGCAGCAAAGCGTCCTAGAACAATGTAGTCTTACCTCAAGTCGAACTGGATGAAATTCTAGCAGAAACGGCTGCAGTCGACGGGTTGTCCTACCATGCCACTGCTAATAGCATTGTGTTACACACAATATTTACCATATCTGCCAGACTGTCCCACGGAGAGCTGAAGTCCAATTTCATGTTGAGCTCTTTCCCAAACTCTTCCTTTACACAGCCTACCCCTGTCGCTTGTCATCACTGACCCCTGACTTGCGAAAGTGACATCCCAATCTTTTTCACTTTCTCCACTGAGTGCAGCTCCCCTCTCAACTCGTAGCCTTTTGGCTGTCTGCTTCATCACACTCCCCATCTTCAGCAGCATCGACACCAAGTCTATGTACCAGAAAGATCACCTTTTATTTATTTTATGTTTAGATACGATGTACCCTACATCGTATCTAAACATAAAATAAATAAAAGGTGATCTTTCTGGTACATAGACTTGGTGTCGATGCCTGTATGTTTTGACCATAATTTTCTTATGTGACAATACCAAATGTTTTCTTGGCCTAATGCATGCCGGCTGTTGATTTATTTAAATACGTAGCATTACAGTCGTATGAATAGCCTATGCCTACGTTAACAAATAATGCCTAGATGTACCCTAAATGTAGAAAGTGGTTTGTTCATTTGAACCTGTTCTACTAATGATTCCGACTGTTTCAAACCCCCGACAACATAAATACACATTTTAAAACAAGACCTGGTGAGATTATCAATGACTTCATTGCTTTAGAATTACCACTATATTTTTAGACTAGTAAATGATAAGAAATGATAAGAAATGATAACATTGCCTAGTTAAATAAAATAAAATATGTTGATAGCAAGCAGTTGCTTAAGGTTAGAGTTGGTTTAAGGATTAGAATAAGGGTAAAGGTTAGAGTTGGTTTAAGGATTAGAATAAGGGTAAAGGTTAGAGTTGGTTTAAGGATTAGAATAAGGGTAAAGGTCACAGTTGGTTTAAGGATTATAATAAGGGTAAAGGTTAGAGTTGGTTTAAGGATTAGAATAAGGGTAAAGGTCACAGTTGGTTTAATGATTAGAATAAGGGTAAAGGTTAGAGTTGGTTTAAGGATTAGAATAAGGGTAAAGGTTAGAGTTGGTTTAAGGATTAGAATAAGGTTTAAGGTTAGAGTTGGTTTAAGGATTAGAATAAGGGTAAAGGTTAAGGTTAGAGTTGGTTTAAGGATTAGAATAAGGGTAAAGGTTAAGGTTAGAGTTGGTTTAAGGATTATAATAAGGGTAAAGGTTAGAGTTGGTTTAAGGATTAGAATAAGGGTAAAGGTTAAGGTTAGAGTTGGTTTAAGGATTATAATAAGGGTAAAGGTTAGAGTTGGTTTAAGGATTAGAATAAGGGTAAAGGTTAAGGTTAGAGTTGGTTTAAGGATTAGAATAAGGGTAAAGGTTAGAGTTGGTTTAAGGATTAGAATAAGGGTAAAGGTTAGAGTTGGTTTAAGGATTAGAATAAGGGTAAAGGTCACAGTTGGTTTAAGGATTATAATAAGGGTAAAGGTTAGAGTTGGTTTAAGGATTATAATAAGGGTAAAGGTTAGAGTTGGTTTAAGGATTAGAATAAGGGTAAAGGTTAGAGTTGGTTTAAGGATTAGAATAAGGGTAAGGTTTAAGGTTAGGGTTGGTTTAAGGATTATAATAAGGGTAAGGGTTAAGGTTAGGGTTGGTTTAAGGATTATAATAAGGGTAAAGGTTAAGGTTAGAGTTGGTTTAAGGATTAGAATAAGGGTAAAGGTTAGAGTTGGTTTAAGGCTTAGAATAAGGGTAAAGGTTAGAGTTGGTTTAAGGATTAGAATAAGGGTAAAGGTTAGAGTTGGTTTAAGGATTAGAATAAGGGTAAAGGTTAGAGTTGGTTTAAGGATTAGAATAAGGGTAAAGGTCACAGTTGGTTTAAGGATTAGAATAAGGGTAAAGGTCACAGTTGGTTTAAGGATTAGAATAAGGGTAAAGGTCACAGTTGGTTTAAGGATTAGAATAAGGGTAAAGGTTAAGGTTAGAGTTAGGGCCAGGGGTTAACTTTAGAGTTAGGATAAGGCCTTAGCAGACTATACAATTTTGCCGTCCCAGACAAAATGTCCACGTCGTGGGAAAACGATTGTCGGAGGTCTTGGCTCGTTTAGTGTGACAGAGTCTAGGTCTGCGACGGGGTCTAGGTCTGCGACGGGGTCTAGGTCCGCGACGGGGTCTAGGTCCGCGACGGGGTCTAGGTCCGCGACGGGGTCTAGGTCCGCGACGGGGTCTAGGTCCGCGACGGGGTCTAGGTCCGCGACGGGGTCTAGGTCCGCGACGGGGTCTAGGTCCGCGACGGGGTCTAGGTCCGCGACGGGGTCTAGGTCCGCGACAGGGTCTAGGTCCGCGACAGGGTCTAGGTCCGCGACAGGGTCTAGGTCCGCGACAGGGTCTAGGTCCGCGACAGGGTCTAGGCTCCCACAAAGTTCTGTCAGTGTCTGATTCTTTTTTGCCTTTATCGTGTAGTGTGGACGGTGCTACGATCCGATCCCAGTGACTGACCAATAGGAACACGGTCGCCACTGAGTATGCGCACAATAATACGATTATTGTGGATAGTCAAATGAATATTATAGTTTAATGAAAATGTTTACATGCTTTGTCAGAAGAATGATTTCCCTATTAATCCTGTTTACATGGACACATCTAAAAACCAGGCTGGCTGATGGGATTTTTGATAAATGCACCAAATCAAAATAAACATTCGACCACGTTGTTCGATTCTGACGTCGGACGTATAAAGTTTGTATGTGAAAACAATTTCTAAGATGCAAACTTTGTAACGGTTGTCGTCTGGAGGAGAAGAAGAGGACCAAGGTGCAGCGTGGTAATTGTTCATCTTGTTTAAATGAAGGTGAACACTCAAAATACAAAAACAACAAATGTGAAAAAAACAGAAAACAACCACCCACAAAACCCAACACAAAACAGGCTACCTAAATATGGTTCCCAATCAGAGACAATGACTAACACCTGCCTCTGATTGAGAACCATATCAGGCCAAACACAGAAATAGAAAAACATAGATTAACAAACATAGACTGCCCACCCCAACTCACGCCCTGACCATACTAAAATAAAGACTAAAATAAAGACAAAAAACAAAGGAAGTAAAGGTCAGAACGTGACAAACTTTCCGTTTTTCCCGAACTGCTTCACTCGCTCATAAAGCGTAGAGAGAGGCTGATACTGCTGGTGTCGGCAATCAGATCAAATACACGGCCACATTTGACGTAGCCTCGCAAGCCAATGGCAGAATGTGACGACAGAACTGAAGCAAATCGTACAATCTGTCCAGGTTGATATCCAGATTTTAATCTGGTCACATTGCAGTGTGCTGTGATAATCGTAATAGACTGAATCCAACGTACAGGTCTGCAAAGTCCTTCAGGGCTATCCAAATAAAGTGTTATCATATTCACACCCTTGAGTCAATACATGTTAGAATCACCTTTGGCAGCGATTGCAGCTGTGAGTCTTTCTGGGTAAATATCTAAGAGCTTTACACACCTGGATTGTGTAACATTTGCCCATTATTCTTTTCATAAATCGTCAAACTTTTCATAAGTCTTTCATAAGTTTGGGAGCGACAGGTAGCCTAGCGGTTAGAGCGTTAGGCCAGTAACAGAAAGGTTGCTGGATCGAATCCCGAGCTGACAAGGTAAAAATCAGTCCTTCTGCCCCTGAACAAGGCCCACTGGTCCTTCGGTAAGCCATCATTGTAAATAAGAACTTGTTCTTAACTGACTTGCCTAGTTAAATAAAGATTACTTTTTTTTTTTTAAATGGATAGACATTAATTTTCAGGTCTTGCCATAGAATGTCAACCAGATTTAAGTCAAAACTGTAACTCAGGAACATTCACTGTCTTCTTGGTAAGCAACTCCAGTGTAGATGTGGCCTTGTGTTGTAGGTTATTGCCCTGCTGAAAGGTGAATTTCCCTCCCAGTGTCTGGTGTAATGCAGACTGAAGCTAGATTACATCTAAGAATTTTGCCTGTGCTTCGCGCCATCCCATTTATTTTTATCCTGAAAAACTCCCCAGTCTTTGCCAATGCCAACTATTCCCATAACATGATGCAGTCACCACCATGCTGGACAATAAGAAGGCCCTCAGTGATGTGTTGCGTTGGATTTGCCCCAAACATAAGGCTTTGTATTTAGGCCAAAAAAGTATATTCCTTTGCCATGTTTCTTTGCAGTATTACAGTGCCTTGTTGAATACAGAATGCATGTTTTCGAATATGGCCTCATGGTAACATCCCTGAGCAGTTTCATTCCTGTGCTTCAGCTCAGTGCAGAAGGATGACTGTATCTTCGATGTGTCTGGGTGGTTTAATACATCACCCTACAGCATCGTGATTAACTTCACCATACTTTAAAAAAAAGAGATATTCAATGTCTGATGTGTTATTGTTACCCATCTACCAATCAATGCCCTTCTTTGAGGCTTTCCAAAAGCTCCCACTGTCTTGTTGTAGTTGAATCTTGTGCTTGAAATTCACTCGTTGACTGGAGGAACCTTACAGATGATGTATGGGGGGAACAGAGGACGGAATAGTCATTTAAAAACCATGTCAAATGCTATTCTTTCACACAGAGTGAGTCCATGTAACTTGTTATTTGTTAAATGTCCATGTAACTTGTTATTTGTTAAATGTCCATGTAACTTGTTATTTGTTAAATGTCCATGTAACTTGTTATTTGTTAAATGTCCATGTAACTTGTTATTTGTTAAATGTCCATGTAACTTGTTATTTGTTAAATGTCCATGTAACTTGTTATTTGTTAAATGTCCATGTAACTTGTTATATGTTAAATGTCCATGTAACTTGTTATTTGTTAAATGTCCATGTAACTTGTTATTTGTTAAATGTCCATGTAACTTGTTATATGTTAAATGTCCATGTAACTTGTTATTTGTTAAATGTCCATGTAACTTGTTATTCCACATTTGACTCCTGAACTCATGTAGTAAATGTTATTTAGGCCTAAACAAAAAGGGGTGAATATACTTTTGCAACAACTATATTTTAGTTATTCAATTTGTATTCATTTGTTAACATTTCTTTTCACTTTAACATAGTGGAGTATTTTGTGTAGATCAATGAAACAAAAAAATCACAACTGAATCAATTTCAAATCTACTATGACAGATCCAAGGAGGGTGAATACTTCTGACACCCTCTGTATGAGGAGAGACGACTCCTGAAAGCCTCTGTATGAGGAGAGACGACTCCTGAAAGCCTCCGTATGAGGAGAGACGACTCCTGAAAGCCTCCGTATGAGGAGAGACGACTCCTGAAAGCCTCCGTATGAGGAGAGACGACTCCTGAAAGCCTCTGTATGAGGAGAGACGACTCCTGAAAGCCTCTGTATGAGGAGAGACGACTCCTGAAAGCCTCTGTATGAGGAGAGACGACTCCTGAAAGCCTCTGTATGAGGAGAGACGACTCCTGAAAGCCTCTGTATGAGGAGAGACGACTCCTGAAAGCCTCTGTATGAGGAGAGACGACTCCTGAAAGCCTCTGTATGAGGAGAGACGACTCCTGAAAGCCTCTGTATGAGGAGACATAACTCCTGAAAGCCTCTGTATGAGGAGAGACGACTCCTGAAAGCCTCTGTATGAGGAGAGACGACTCCTGAAAGCCTCTGTATGAGGAGAGACGACTCCTGAAAGCCTCTGTATGAGGAGAGACGACTCCTGAAAGCCTCTGTATGAGGAGACATAACTCCTGAAAGCCTCTGTATGAGGAGAGACGACTCCTGAAAGCCTCTGTATGAGGAGAGACGACTTCTGAAAGCCTCTGTATGAGGAGAGACGACTCCTGAAAGCCTCCGTATGAGGAGAGACGACTCCTGAAAGCCTCCGTATGAGGAGAGACGACTCCTGAAAGCCTCCGTATGAGGAGAGACGACTCCTGAAAGCCTCTGTATGAGAAAACATAACTTCTGAAAGCCTCTGTATGAGGAGAGATGACTCCTGAAAGCCTCCGTATGAGGAGAGACGACTTCTGAAAGCCTCCGTATGAGGAGAGACGACTCCTGAAAGCCTCCGTATGAGGAGAGACGACTCCTGAAAGCCTCCGTATGAGGAGAGACGACTCCTGAAAGCCTCCGTATGAGGAGAGACGACTCCTGAAAGCCTCCGTATGAGGAGAGACGACTCCTGAAAGCCTCCGTATGAGGAGAGACGACTCCTGAAAGCCTCCGTATGAGGAGAGACGACTCCTGAAAGCCTCCGTATGAGGAGAGACGACTCCTGAAAGCCTCCGTATGAGGAGAGACGACTCCTGAAAGCCTCCGTATGAGGAGAGACGACTCCTGAAAGCCTCCGTATGAGGAGAGACGACTCCTGAAAGCCTCTGTATGAGGAGAGACGACTCCTGAAAGCCTCTGTATGAGGAGAGACGACTCCTGAAAGCCTCTGTATGAGGAGAGACGACTCCTGAAAGCCTCTGTATGAGGAGAGACGACTCCTGAAAGCCTCTGTATGAGGAGAGACGACTCCTGAAAGCCTCTGTATGAGGAGAGACGTGCACCACGTCATCACTCTCACTCTCTCTCTGCTGTGTGTGCATCTTGCTAGCTGTCACTCAAATGGCGAGGTGCTGAAGCTCATTGGCTAGAGCTCTAAACGCTAGGGAGCTGGGCCACGTGGGGGAAAATGGAGGGAAAAATGGCACAGCACAGCTTCCATTTTCCATAATTTCGCAGACTCTCCAGAGCAACTAACAAGTTAAGTGCCTTGCTCAAGGGCACATTGGCATATTTCGCACCTAGTTAGCTCGGGGATTCGAAACCAGCAACCTTTTGGTTACTGGACCAACGCTCCTAACTGCTAGGCTACCTGCAAGCCCCAAAACAGTCACTGTCAAACTACAGATTTCAGGGCTAATTGCGGTAAGACAGTAATTCTGCATGTAGGATCCACAAAGACACATACAGCTAAAAGCAGGAGCTTAAAAAAATACTTAGTTGTTGCTAAATTGTGACTCCCTTGAGTGACAAAAAATACTTATGCAACGTGTGTGTGTGTGTGTGTGTGTGTGTGTGTGTGTGTGTGTGTGTGTGTGTGTGTGTGTGTGTGTGTGTGTGTGTGTGTGTGTGTGTGTGTGTGGCCAACACATCATTACAATGCCCAATTGTATTGTGCTAAAACTATTATGTAATACCATATTGATACAGCATTCAAATACAGTATGTCACACTAATCAATGCCTTGTCCTCAATGTGTACATATTCCAGGAGTACGTGACCCCTAGCTGCATAAAATACCAAAGTAGTTAATGTGTATTTCCATAAACGGAAGCTGAGCTAAGAGAGGACAGCCAGCGGACGGACAGGGTACATAAGGAAATGGAGTAAGAATGTCAAATAATTTTAAGTCTTCCAGACTAGTGAACATCCCCCTGTCAGACTGTACCATTGTGCCCAGGTTATTTCCAGACTAGTGAACATCCCCCTGTCAGACTGTACCATTGGGCCCAGGTTATTTCCAGACTAGTGAACATCCCCCTGTCAGACTGTACCATTGGGCTGTGGGGTTTTGGTTCGCTCCAGACAGTCACAGTATAGTGGTGCATGTGTCTACATGCCATTGCTATATTCACCTATCTACTGTACTGCACTAGGCTTGAGCGGTATACAGATTTTCATATCATCATACCATTCTTCTGCCATCCCATGATTTACGGTATTACCGGAATAGCACACAAGGGGGCGCTAAAAACTAACAAGAAAAGCCCACAATTACCGTACAACCGCGTTACCGACGATTACGGATGAAGACACTCGTGAAAATAAAATAATTGTGAAACGAACGGCTGACTGAAGACGGGACGGCCGGGCATTCATGCAGTCGAGTCAGTTTCTACGGTAACGTGACCTCTACAACACGACGGAGCTTCGATGCTCCTTACTTAAACAAGCAAGGTGTTGTAGCGAACGAGTCTTCGGTTGCCTAGCCCCCCCCCCCCCCCCCCGAACCCCTACAGCACATGCACATATCTCACCTTGAGGATAATGACATTGAGCATTTCCTCTAAAATGTGTTATGATATTGGAAAACACATTGGGAGGGGATGTTAGACCCTCGAAAACAGAACCTGTCCAGGATTCTTGAAACCCTTTTGTCTGTGTTTATGAACTGCCCTCTTCAATTCAAAACGACAGGTTTTCAATGGATTTCAAGTGAGAAGACTGAGATGGCCGTAGCAAAAAATGGTTGATTTTGTGGCTAATTAACAATTTCTTTGTGGATTTTGATGTGTTTTTTTTTGGGGGGGGGGGGGGGGGGGTTATTTTCTTGTTGGAAGATCCACTTGAGGCCACGTTTCAGTCTCCTGGCAACCAGTTCGTGATGCCGTTGACATTAACAAGGAATCCAGGACCAGTTGAAGCAGAACAGGCCCATAACAAGATCCACCACCATATTTTGCAGTAAGGATGGGGTTCTTTTCTGCTTATATGTACTCAGTTCGACGCCAAACCCACCACTTGGTGGTGCCTGACGCCAAAGAGCTCTATGTTCATGTCATCTGACCAAAGCATCGGTTCCAATCCAAGTGCCAACGCCGTTTAGCCGACTCCAAGCGTTTACATTTGTTGGACGACGTGAAAAACACGAGTTATTTGGCCATGAAAGATAGTAAGCTCGCCACGACGTTGTTGGAGATGTCACAATGCTAGCATAAAACAGGTTAACGTTGAGAGGAATGCCACGCAGACAGAGTGAGTCTCTAACCAACGTGTCCTGTGACTGTCTCTCTGCCACTCTAAGTGCTCCTCTTTCCCCTCTGAGAGCCCCCCCGGGTTCCTACCAGTCACAGAGTCATGCATGTTTCATCAGACACCTTGTGAAAAACAGACGTGGAGGAAGTCACAATACTATGTCCTCGTCACTCGGTCCTAAGTGAAGGGCTTTGAATCATAAATAACATCCAACTATTCCAAAGTCGTCTTCTCTGTGGTTATAAATTAAACAACAGTCGATCCGAAGCCAGAAGGAAAGAAGTGTAGAGCAGGCAAACTGGGGATGACTGCAACAGTACCCTGTTACATTAGGGTATGAATTAAACAGTACCCTGTTATATTAGGGTATGAATTAAACAGTACCCTGTTATATTAGGGTATGAATTAAACAGTACCCTGTTATATTAGGGTATTAATTAAACAGTACCCTGTTATTTTAGGGTATGAATTAAACAGTACCCTGTTATATTAGGGTATGAATTAAACAGTACCCTGGTGTCACGTAGAGTAGGCCAGAAGGCTAAACTGGAAAACCTAACTTCTATCAAAATAAAAAGATGGCGGAGCCGCAAAAGTTATTCTGTGCAAAGGTGTTTATTTACAAGGTGATTCCGGAACAAGAACAACAGTACTGCCATCAAACGTCTACCTTATGGGACAGCTTAAAACAATGCTGCCCCATCCACAGCTCGATAGAAAATGCCACTTTCATGAACTGAAAGAGAGGCTCCTTTTGTAGGGCTAGCCCCTCCACTCAGAATAATTCACACTAATTGATTAAGCAATTAACTATACAAACCTACATTTTCCATGAACTAAACATACTAAAGGATATACATTGCAACACGGTTCCCAGAAGCCTTCCCACTCCGTTCCATAACCACTCCAAAAATAATCAGTGCTCTTGTTCAGCTCTCCTCTCGTGTAGGAATCCCAGATGAAATCCTGACGGACCAAGGGACAAACTTCACCTCGCGACTGATGGTTCAACTACACAGACAGCTGGGCATTAAAGGCTTGAGGCACCACTCCCTATCATCCCCAAACGTATGGGCTCGTAGAGAGATTCAATCAAACGATAAAAACGATTTAATACGGCCACATTTTCCTGCTCCTATTGAGATTCCAAGAGAATGTGGTGTCATCAACGAGATGAAAACGTGAGTTAAAAAAGAAGAAAAAGGCCTATTAAAACCGCAGTAGGAAGTGGATTTACATCTGGTAACGGAATTACGGTGACAACATGACATCATGGGTGTGTGATCTGTACTACACAGAAAGGTGATGTATGCTGAATAGGTTCACAAAAAGTAGAAATATACAATATACTTATTTTGCATATTTGGGTATTATTCTACACATTGGAAATTATTCTAATCAAAATCAGATCAAATGTATTTATATAGCCCTTCGTACATCAGCTGATGTCACAAAGTGCTGTACAGAAACCCAGCCCAAAACCCCCAAACAGGAAGCAATGCAGGTGTAGAAGCACGGTGGCTAGGAATGAGCTCCGCCCCCCAAAAAAATACCACATTTGGTAAAACCAGACCAAATCTAAACCAATCATAGACATCTACAGCCCAGCACAGTAGATATGTTCAGTACTGTACAAGACACTGTACTGTTCTTTCCAGACGTGTGAAACAGAGACGTCACTGATTGGTTCAGATTTTGTCCGGCCAGCGCCGACTGAGCAAATTTCAAATACTTTTCGGTGTCAGTCGGTGATCAGTGGGTGAGGATGTTTGTTAGTGTAAATGGAAAGAGGGAAGGTTGTAGGTGTCATGGTAGGTGTCAGAAAGAGCAGGGAAAGGTGACATTAACTGGGGAGCGAGCGAGAGAGACAGTGTGTCAGTGGAAGAGAGGACAGTAACAGGAGACACTATGAGCTGAACATAACAGTCAGTGGAAGAGAGGACAGTAACAGGAGACACTATGAGCTGAACATAACAGTCAGTGGAAGAGAGGACAGTAACAGGAGACACCATGAGCTGAACATAACAGTCAGTGGAAGAGAGGACAGTAACAGGAGACACTATGAGCTGAACATAACAGTCAGTAGAAGAGAGGACAGTAACAGGAGACACCATGAGCTGAACATAACAGTCAGTGGAAGAGAGGACAGTAACAGGAGACACTATGAGCTGAACATAACAGTCAGTAGAAGAGAGGACAGTAACAGGAGACACTATGAGCTGAACATAACAGTCAGTGGAAGAGAGGACAGTAACAGGAGACACTATGAGCTGAACATAACAGTCAGTGGAAGAGAGGACAGTAACAGGAGACACTATGAGCTGAACATAACAGTCAGTGGAAGAGAGGACAGTAACAGGAGACACTATGAGCTGAACATAACAGTCAGTAGAAGAGAGGACAGTAACAGGAGACACTATGAGCTGAACATAACAGTCAGTGAAAGAGAGGACAGTAACAGGAGACACTATGAGCTGAACATAACAGTCAGTAGAAGAGAGGACAGTAACAGGAGACACTATGAGCTGAACATAACAGTCAGTGAAAGAGAGGACAGTAACAGGAGACACTATGAGCTGAACATAACAGTCAGTAGAAGAGAGGACAGTAGCAGGAGACTCAGATGTAGTAAGTGACTACTATAATCAATTGCAATTCTCCCGATTCGGTACAAGTTCAAATCACTTAATGATTCATAAACAAACTTGTTATCGGTAAAAAGACTGATAAATTGGTAGGTCTACATTTACTTGTTACTCCTGTCAACCTTCATCATGCTGTTTTATTAAAATGTTATATTTCAATATATATTTGCATATGCAATATGTTGAAGATTGGCCCTGTTAAGTCCGTCTTCATTTGAATGTAGTCTGTGGTTAGGTGATATTTGCAATAGGGTTGTCACGGAAGGGAAAGACATTTTCATCTTGATTTTAACCATACGCTATCCATTTTCAAAAAGCCAAGCTTTTCTTTATAAGAGGAACTCATTTAGCTTGTTTAATTAGCACAGCATAGAGCGGTTGAGTTTAAAAAAAAAAATAACAATACATATTTAATTTCCTTTCTTTGTCGACCAGTCAGCAACGTTGAGAAACACACATTTTGTTATTTTCATGTTTATAAAGTAGAGCTGAATTACGTTTCTGACTCGTGGTTTTCATTCCAGTCCAACTATAACCTCTGACCTGACACTCGTGGTTTTCATTCCAGTCCAACTATAACCTCTGACCTGACACTCGTGGTTTTCATTCCAGTCCAACTATAACCTCTGACCTGACACTCGTGGTTTTCATTACAGCCCAACTATGAACTCTGACCTGACACTCGTGGTTTTCATTACAGCCCAACTATAACCTCTGACCTGACACTCGTGGTTTTCATTACAGCCCAACTATAACCTCTGACCTGACACTCGTGGTTTTCATTACAGTCCAACTATAACCTCTGACCTGACACTCGTGGTTTTCATTACAGCCCAACTATAACCTCTGACCTGACACTCGTGGTTTTCATTACAGCCCAACTATAACCTCTGACCTGACAGTCGTGGTTTTCATTACAGCCCAACTATAACCTCTGACCTGACACTCGTGGTTTTCATTACAGTCCAACTGTAACCTCTGACCTGACACTCGTGGTTTTCATTACAGTCCAACTATGAACTCTGACCTGACAGTTGAGCATCGAGACAACAAAACGGTGTAATGTCAGCCGAGCATCAACAGCCGTGGCATCAAGCCAACTTCAATCAACTATGTCAGACCCTTTTAATTAATCAAATGTGTTCTGCTGTTTCTGCTGCTGATTTTGCTGACCCACTAACACACACACACACACACACACACACACACACACACACACACACACACACACACACACACACACAGAGGCCGTCTGCTGTGCGTTCTATGCCAGATAAATATTTATGTCGAAGGCGTATTCAAAGTTGCGAGTTCCCTACAGAAACATGCATTCTGTCAAGCAATCAATGCACAACAAAATCTTAATGTAATGGGTGGGGAAAAACACCTTTGAAAGAAGTTTTGATGACCTTTGATAAAAAGAGGAGGATCCCAGCTTTCCAGTACTACCCCTCCCTTTATTGCTCGGCTCCTACCCGGCATCGTTTTAGAAATGCAATTACAACCGGAGCTTCAAGCATGGTTTAGGGACAACTGCTCAACAGAGCTCTTAAAAATATATATTATTTCAAAATCAGGATAGTGTGTCCAGTTGGTTAAATGCAGATGGGCAAACCCCCATGCTTCAGTCTACGCATGTATAGCCACTATGTTGCATCATTTGGGCTACAGGTCATAAGTCTTAATGATAGTAGCACCCCTAATAATATGGACCATGTATAGGATATATGCACACTCCAATATATTACATTCATTTCAAGGATCAGACCCTTTTTTTTCAATATTCGCCCCAAATCTAACTGCCTGTAGCTCAGTAGCTCAGGACCCAAATCTAACTGCCTGTAGCTCAGGACCAAAATCTAACTGCCTGTAGCTCAGGACCCAAATCTAACTGCCTGTAGCTCAGGACCCAAATCTAACTGCCTGTAGCTCAGGACCCAAATCTAACTGCCTGTAGCTCAGGACCCAAATCTAACTGCCTGTAGCTCAGGACCCAAATCTAACTGCCTGTAGCTCAGGACCCAAATCTTACTGCCTGTAGCTCAGGACCCAAATCGTACTGCCTGTAGCTCAGGACCCAAATCGTACTGCCTGTAGCTCAGGACCCAAATCTAACTGCCTGTAGCTCAGGACCCAAATCTTACTGCCTGTAGCTCAGGCCCTGAAGCAAGGATATGCATATTATTGATACAATTTGAAAGGAAACACTTTGAAGTGTGTGGAAATGTGAAATGAATGTAGGAGAATATAACACATTAGATCTGGTAAAAGATAATACAAAAGAAAAAACACATGAATTTACTTTTTTTTCATGATCTTTGAAATGCAAGAGAAAGGCCATACATTAAGATTGGATCCTAGGTGTCATTAAGATTTTGTCCATAAGATGGCAGCAGTGTGTGAAAAGTTTCAAACTGATCCGGTGAAGATTACTGAATGTAAGTACATTATTTACCCTCAGAGGTGAATGTATCAAACCAGTTGCCGTGATGGGGACGGCAGGTGGCCTAGTGGTTAGGGCTTTGGGCCAATGACCAAAAGGTTGCAAGATCAAATCCCTGAGCTGACAAGGTAAAAGTCTGTCATTCTGCCCCTGAACACTGTTCCAAGGCCGTCATTGTAAATAAGAATTTGTTCTTAACCGACTTGCCTAGTTAAATAAAATAAACTGTTTTATTGTTGTGCACTATCCTCAAACAATATTTTTTCTCTGCTACTGTAAATTGGACACTGCAGTTAGAATAACACAAATTTA
Organism: Salvelinus fontinalis; assembly: GCF_029448725.1. Classification (NCBI taxonomy): domain Eukaryota; kingdom Metazoa; phylum Chordata; class Actinopteri; order Salmoniformes; family Salmonidae; genus Salvelinus; species Salvelinus fontinalis. Next base: position 5,991,902 of record NC_074665.1, on the reverse strand, counting down.
AGCTTTCTGCCCATAGAAGACATATAAAATAAATGTTTTCTAGTCACATTATTGCATATTGAGGAACAACCGTCCCGGTTTAGGGACACCGATCCTGTAGAGATTTTAAGCAATATGTGATTGGGCGCATTTATATTTTAAAAGGTGTCAGCGTCATTTTAAAAAGTCAACAGAACTGAACTTCTCAGTCCTTCTACATAAAAATTATAATTTTATGTTTTTACATCAATGTATGAATGTTGAAAAATGTAAACATGAAAAAAATATATATATATATTTTTTTTTTGCTTATATATATATATATATATATTTTTTTTTTTTCTTTTGTTTGTTTTGCTTATATATATATATTTTTTTTTGCTTATATATATATATATATATATATATATATATATATATATATATATTTGTCAAATGTTCCAATATATTGTTGAACATAATATACTTTACAAGCATATCACAGTTTCAGACAGGGATCTCAACTACTTTGATCCAAGTATTTATTAAGCATTACAGACTGAATGAATGTGAAAATGGATTCAAAATGGTCACCCTCTGCTGGTGACTTGCAGGATGTGCAAGGACACAAGTAAAAGGAGGCCTGTGATTGGTTAAATTGCCAATTTCTCTATTTAAAAATGGGTCATAACTTTAAAAGTAGCAGAGACCCCCCCCCCCCCCCCCCCCCTCTGGGACTTTGATATGCCCTTAGCGTATATTAGGTTCAACAATATCAACATTATAGTTTTTCTCAATATTCATGTTTATATGTTTCAATATTCCTAAATTAATGCAAAATATTACTGATATTACAGAGCTAGTGGTAAATCTTCATGACACATTCTTTGTAGAACCTACAGATTAAACATTATGGAGTCTTAAAAGGAGGACTGGGCATGTCCAACATTTCATAACTATGCCAAATTGAAATAATTAATTTAAATCAATAATGCTTTTAGATTCAAATGTCAAATGTCAAACTACCAGTCAAATTTTTTTAGAACACCTACACAGGTTTTTCTTTATTTTTTACTATTTTCTACACTGTAGAATAATAGTGAAGACATAGAAACTATGAAATAACACATATGGAATCATGTATTAACCCGAAAAAGTGTTATATTTGAGATTCTTCAATTAGCCACCCTTTGCCTTGATGACAGTTTTGCACATTCTTGGTATTCTCTCAACCAGCTTCATGAGGTAGTCACCTGGAATGCATTTCATATAACAGGTGTGCATCCTTAAAAAGTTAATTTGTGGAATTTATTTCCTTCTTAATGTGTTTGAGCCAATCAGTTGTGACAAGGTAGGGGTGGTATACAGAAGATAGCCCTATTTGGTAAAAGACCAAGTCCATATTATGGCAAGAACAACTCAAATAAACAAAGAGAAATGACAGTCCATCATTACTTTAAGACATGAAGGTCAGTCAATCCAGAAAATTTCAAGAACTTTGATAGTTTCTTCAAGGACATTTGCAAAAACAATCAAGCGCAATGATGAAACTGGCTCTCATGAGGACCGCCACAGGAAAGGAAGACCCAGAGTTACCTCTGCTGCAGAGGATACGTTCATTAGAGATACCAGACTCAGGAATTGCAGCCCAAATAAATGCTTCACAGAGTTCAAGTAACAGACACATCTCAACATCAACTGTTCAGAGGAGACTCCGTGAATCAGGCCTTCATGGTCCAATTGCTGCAAAGAAACCACTACTAAAGAACACCAATAATAAGAAGAGACTTGCTTGGACCAAGAAACACGAGCAATGGACATTAGACCAGTGGAAATCTGTCCTTTGGTCTGGTGTCCAAATTGGAGACTTTTGGTTCCAACCGCAGTGTCTTTGTGAGACACAGTCTGGGTGAACGGATGATCTCTGCATGTGTGTTTCCCACCGTGAAGCATGGAGGAGGAGGTGTTATGGTGTGTGTGGTGCTTTGCTGGTGACACTGTCTGTGTTTATTTAGAATTCAAGGCACACTTAACCAGCATGCATTCTGCAGCGATACGCCATCCCATCTGGTTTGAGCTTAGTGGGACAATCATTTGTTTTTCAACAGGACAATGACCCAACACTAGAGGTTGACCGATTATGATTTTTCCACACCGATACCGATTATAAATAAATGTGCAGATTTTAAATAGGTAACAGCTTTTTTTTGGTCCTCCAATAATCGGTATCGGTCATGTATTATATATATAATAAATGACAATTACAACAATACCAAATTAACACTTATTTTAACACTTAACAATATAATACATAAATAAAATAAATTTTGTTTCAAATAAATAATGAAACATGTTCAATTTGGTTTAAATAATGCAAAAACAAAGTGTTGGAGAAGAAAGTAAAAGTGCAATATGTGCCATGTAAAAAAGCTAACGTTTAAGTTCCTTGCTCAGAACATGAGAACATATGAAAGCTGGTGGTTCCTTTTAACATGAGTCTTCAATATTCCCAGGTAAGAAGTTTTAGGTTGTAGTTATTATAGGACTATTTCTCTCTATACCATTTGTATTTCATATACCTTTGACTATTGAATGTTCTTATAGGCACTATAGTATTGCCAGCCTAATATCGGGAGTTGATAGGCTTGAAGTCATAAACAGTGCAATGCTTGAAGCACAGCGAAGAGCTGCTGGCAAATTCACGAAAGTGCTGTTTGAATGAATGCTTACGAGCCTGCTGCTGCCTACCACCGCTCAGTCAGACTGCGCTATCAAATATCAAATCATAGACTTAAATATAATATAATAACACACAGAAATACGAGCCTTTGGTCATTAATATGGTCAAATCCAGAATCTATCATTTCAAAAACAAAACGTTTATTCTTTCAGTGAAATACGGAACCGTTCCGTATTTTATCTAACGGGTGGCATCCCTAAGTCTAAATATTGCTGTTACATTGGACACCCTTCAATGTTATGTCATAAGTATGTAAAATTCTGGCAAATTAATTACGGTCTTTGTTAGGAAGAAATGGTCTTCACACAGTTCACAACGAGCCAGGCGGCCCAAACTGCTGCATATACTCTGACTCTGCTTGGACAGAACGCCATAATAAAAAATCGAATTAATTAATGTCAACATGCAATATTAAGTAAATATGCAGGTTACATTTTTTTAACTTGTGTATTGATTTTAAGAAAGGCATTGATGTTTATGGTTAGGTACACATTGGTGCAAAGACAGTGCCTTTTCCGCGAATGCGCTTTTTAATGCGTGTTAAATCATCACCCGTTTGGCGAAGTAGGCTGTGATTCGATGAGAAGTTAACAGGCACCGCATCGATTATATGCAACGCAGGACAAGCTAGATAAACTGGTAATATCATCAACCATGTGTAGGTTTTTTATTTAACCAGGTACGCTAGTTGAGAACAAGTTCTCATTGACAAGATAGTTAACTAGTGATTATGTTAAGATTGATTGTTTTTATAAGATAAGTTTAATGCTAGCTAGCAACTTACCTTGGCACCTTGCTGCACTCGCGTAACAGGTGGTCAGCCTGCCACGCAGTCTCCTTGTGGAGTGCAATGTAATCGGCCATAATCGGTGTCCAAAAATGCCAACTAACGATTGTTATGAAAACTTGAAATCGGCCATGCCAATAATTTTTTTAATTTAACTAGGCAAGTCAGTTAAGAACAAATTCTTATTTTCAATGATGGCCTAGGAACAGTGGGTTAACTACCTTGCTCAGGGGCAGAGCGACAGATTTTTACTTTGTCAGCTCGGGGACTCGATCTTGCAACCTTTCGGTTACTATTCCAACGCTCTAACCACTAGGCTACCTCCCGCCCCCATTAACCTCTACCCAAAACACATCCAGGCAGTGTAAGGGCTATTTCACCAAGAAGGAGAGAGATGGAGTGCTGCATCAGATGACTTGGCTTCCACAATCACCTGACCTCAACCAAATTGAGATGGTGTTGGGATGAGTCGGACCGCTGAGTGAAGGTAAAGCAGCCAACAAGTGCTCAGCATATGTGGGAACTCTTTCAAGACTGTTGGAAAAGCATTCCAGGTGAAGCTGGTTGAGAGAATGCCAAGAGTGTAAAAAGTTGTCATCAAGGCAAAGGGTGGCTACTTAAAACCTTTTCTCAATAGGGGGTGCTGTTTTCACATTGTAAAAATTTCGTTCCCAAATTAAACTGCCTCGTACTCAATTCTTGCTTGTACAATATGCATATTATTATTAATATTGGATAGAAAACACTCTCTAGTTTCTAAAACCGTTTGAATTATATCTGTGAGTAAAACAGAACTCAAGTTGGAGCAAACTTCCTATGAGGAAGTGAGAAATCTGAAATCAGGCAGGCTGTTCTGGGGTCAGTTTATTAATTTGCATGTCTTCTATTGGTCGAAAAGCACTGCATACACCTTCCCCTAGATGTCAGCAAATAGTGAGAATTGGAATGGAGTTGCTAGGCAGATCTGAGGCCATATAAAGGGTCTTGGAACGTGGGGTGCACCCTTTTCAACATTCGCCATGACGCAAGACAGACCTCAGGATGGCGTTCTGGAAAAGCTCCTGTTATAGGCCTTAGATATATCCGGCTCTGATTTTATTCGATATAGGTGTTAAAGACATCATAATGTTGTTATTTTAAACCGAGTTATATCAGTTTATATCAGTATATTGCGATTTTCGGATAAATCTTTGTGCTGCGTTGTAGTGAGTTGGGCACGTCTGGCCCACATGGCTAATGTTTACTGCTAATTCCAAAGTTGAAGGCGACAATCTACAACTGAGCAACGATTCTTCTGGACAAAGGACAACTTGCCCAAGATTCTGATGGAAGCACATCAAAAAGTAAGAAGTATTTACGATGTTAATTCGTTGTTCTGTTGAAAAATGTGAAACTACTATTCCGCCATTAATTTCGGTGCGGTCTCGCTTTAACGCACGCTGTATGTCGTAGTAACGTTAATTTTAAAAATCTAACACAGCGGTTGCATTAAGAACTAATGTATCTTTCATTTGCTGTCCAACCTGTATTTTTTAGTCAAGTTTATGATTAGTTACTGATTAGATTAGGCGCCTCTCCCAAGATTTCTCCCGACATTTTGTTGGCAGCTTGGCTACTATTCTCATTGTATAACCACGATTTGTGCCGCTAAATATGCACATTTTCGAACAAACTCTATATGTATTGTGTAATACGATGTTATAGGACTGTCATCTGAAGAAGTTTGAGAAGGTCAGTGAAAAAATTAAATATCTTTTGCTGGTTTATTCGTTATCGCTATTGTTGGCTTGAATCAATGCTGTTGTGTGTTTGGCCATTGTAGTAAGCTAATATAATGCTATATTGTGTTTTCGCTGTAAAACACTTAAAAAATCTGAAATATTGGCTGTATTCACAAGATCTTTGTCTTTCATTTGCTGTACGCTGTGTATTTTTCATAAATGTTTTATGATGAGTATTTAGGTAATTCACGTTGGTCTCTGTAGTTATTCTAGTTGCTTTGGTGAGAGTTGTGATGGTGGCTGCAATGTAAAACTATGATTTATACCTGAAATATGCACATTTTTCTAACAAAACATATGCTATACAATAAATATGTTATCAGACTGTCATCTGATGAAGTTGTTCCTTGGTTAGTGACTATTTATATCTTTATTTGGTCGAAATTGTGATAGCTACCTATGCAGGAAAAAAATGGTGGAGAAAAAAAGTTGTGTCTTTTGCTATCGTGGTTAGCTAATAGAAATACATATTGTGTCTTCCCTGTAAAACATTTTAAAAATCAGAAATGATGGCTGGATTCACAAGATGTGTATCTTTCATCTGGTATCTTGGACTTGTGATTTAATGATATTTAGATGCTAGTATTTACTTGTGACGCTATGCTAGGCTATGCTAGTCAGCTTTTTTTACTGATGGGGGTGCTCCCGGATCCGGGATTGTGGTGAAGTAGAAGTTAAAGAATCTCAAATTTAAAATATATTTTTTGGTTACTACATGATTTTGTTTACCATATGTGTTATTTCATAGTTTTGATGTCTTCACTACTATTCTACAATGTAGTAAAAATAAAGTAAAACCCTTGAATGACTAGGTGTTCTAAAACTTTTGACCGGTAATGTACGTCAACAATCCCCCAAAAGGACCATGCTTCTATGTTTAACATTACTCTGGTTTTGTATGTAATCACTCCACGTCTTTCTGCTCAATACCACAATGTCTTTTACCAATCTGGGCGGTAAACCCGTTAAAGTATTCAATCATTTTGCTGAGTACTTCAGATGGAATCAAAACATTCAATTGTACCAGAGGCAAACCAAAACAGAGCTTGTTCTGCAAATACAAATTGCCCCCGGACCCAACTAGACAGCTCAGAAAACTCTGGCTGGCTTTTCCACACACACACCAATGTTTCCCTTTGTGCATTTATCATGTTCTCCACCCAATCGTCAACAGCCGCATATTCTCTTCCTTCCTGTCTGCCTGTGTCTTGGACCGCCTGCCTGTTTATCCGTCTCTGTTTATCAGTCTCGGTCTGCTTGTCTGTTCTACACCATAGGAATAGAATCAGTCTGCCAGTCCACCCATTATGACATCACTGACTTGAATGGGGACGCACGTTCTATAGATTCTGTTTCTATGTTCTACCCAGCTTTCCTCCAGTCTGTACAATAACTGCCATCAGCTCTAGGCAAACCAGAAAAGCACACTATAATGTGATTAAATGTTCTGTGGTCTGGCGCCCCTCCCAACTACCTCTCCCATCCCTCTCTCACACAAAAACACACAGATTCCCGCTCTCAATTCAATTCAATTCAATTAAAGTGGCTTTAATGGCATGGGAAACATATGTTAACATTACCAAAGCAAGTGAAGTAGATAACATACAAAAGTGAAATAAACAATAAAAATGAACAATAAACATTACACTCATAGAAGTTCCAAAAGAATAAAGACATTACAAATGTCATATTATGTATATATAGGTCTCTCTCACAAAAACACAGATTCTCTCTCTCCTTCTCTCACAAAAACACAGATTCTCTCTCTCCCTCTCTCACAAAAACACAGATTCTCTCTCTCTCCCTCTCTCACAAAAACACAGATTCTCCCTCTCCCTCTCTCACAAAAACACAGATTCTCCCTCTCTCACAAAAACACAGATTCTCTCTCTCTCACAAAAACACAGATTCTCTCTCTCTCTCACAAAAACACAGATTCTCTCTCTCTCCCCCTCTCACAAAAACACAGATTCTCTCTCTCTCCCTCTCTCACAAAAACACAGATTCTCTCTCTCTCCCTCTCTCACAAAAACACAGATTATCTCTCTCTCCCTCTCACAAAAACACAGATTCTCTCTCTCCCTCTCACAAAAACACAGATTCTCTCTCTCTCACGAAAACACAGATTATCTCTCTCTCCCTCTCTCACAAAAACACAGATTCTCTCTCTCTCCCTCTCTCACAAAAACACAGATTCTCTCTCTCCCTCTCTCACAAAAACACAGATTCTCCCTCTCTCACAGAAACTCAGATTCTCTCTCTCTCTGAGTAGTGTTTATAAAATAGAACCCCCATGTTAACAGTCAACAGCAGACTTAACAGGTATGACCATCCTGAATGGAGTTGATTATGATCCAGTATGTGAATCCATCCATGTGTCTGTCATTAGAAAGGGTGACACATACACAGTGCTTTCGGAAAGTGTTCAGACCCCTTGACTTTCTCCACATTTTGTGGTTACGCTACAGCCTTATTCTAAAATGAATTAAATAAAAACACAATCCTCAGGAATCTACACACAATAATGACAAAGCAATAACAGGTTTTTAGATTATTATTTTTATTTTATTTATTTTTTTACAAATGTATTAAAAATAAAAATACCTTTTTTTCTATACAGTGGCAAGAAAAAGGATGTGAACCCTTTGGAATGACCTGGAATTCTGAATAAATTTGTCATAAAATTTGAGCTGATCTTCATCTAAGACACAACAATAGACAAACACAGTCTGTTTAAACTAATAACACACAAACAATTATACGTTTTCATGTCTTTATTGAACACAACGTGTAAACATTCACAGTGCAGGGTGGGAAAAGTATGTGAACCCTTGGATTTAATAACTAGTTGACCCTCCTTTGGCAGCAATAACCTCAACCAAACGTTTTCTGTAGTTGTGGATCAGACCTGCACAACGGTCAGGAGGAATTTTGGACCATTCCTCTTTACAAAACTGTTTCAGTTCAGCAATATTCTTGGGAATATTTTTGCCAGAAGTGCTGTGGAACATCCAGGTGCTCTTTTGCAAACTTCCGACGTAAATGTAGAGGTGGTGTGATGTGTGGTGGTGTTATGGTATGGTGTGTGGTGGTGTTATGGTATGGTGTGGTGGTGGTGTGATGTGTGGTGGTGGTGGTGTGATGTGTGGTGGTGGTGTGATGTGTGGTGGTGGTGGTGTGATGTGTGGTGGTGGTGTGATGTGTGGTGGTGGTGTGATGTGTGGTGGTGGTGTTATGGTATGGTGTGTGGTGGTGTTATGGTATGGTGTGTGGTGGTGTTATGGTATGGTGTGTGGTGGTGTTATGGTATGGTGTGTGGTGGTGTTATGGTATGGTGTGTGGTGGTGTTATGGTATGGTGTGTGGTAGTGTTATGGTATGGTGTGTGGTGGTGTTATGGTATGGTGTGTGGTAGTGTTATGGTATGGTGTGTGGTGGTGTTATGGTATGGTGTGTGGTGGTGTTATGGTATGGTGTGTGGTGGTGTTATGGTATGGTGTGTGGTAGTGTTATGGTATGGTCTGTGGTAGTGTTATGGTATGGTGTGTGGTGGTGTTATGGTGTGGTGTGTGGTAGTGTTATGGTATGGTGTGTGGTGGTGTTATGGTATGGTGTGTGGTGGTGTTATGGTATGGTGTGTGGTGGTGTTATGGTATGGTGGTGGTGGTGTTATGGTATGGTGGTGGTGGTGTTATGGTATGGTGGTGGTGGTGTTATGGTATGGTGGTGTTATGGTATGGTGTGTGGTGGTGTTATGGTATGGTGTGTGGTGGTGTTATGGTATGGTGTGTGGTGGTGTTATGGTATGGTGTGTGGTGGTGTTATGGTATGGTGGTGGTAGTGTTATGGTATGGTGTGTGGTGGTGTTATGGTATGGTGTGTGGTGGTGTTATGGTATGGTGTTATGGTGTGGTGTGTGGTGGTGTTATGGTATGGTGGTGGTGGTGTTATGGTATGGTGGTGGTGGTGTTATGGTATGGTGTGTGGTAGTGTTATGGTATGGTGTGTGGTGGTGTGATGTGTGGTAGTGTTATGGTATGGTGTGTGGTGGTGTTATGGTATGGTATGTGGTGGTGTTATGGTATGGTGTGTGGTGGTGTTATGGTATGGTGTGTGGTGGTGTTATGGTATGGTGTGTGGTGGTGTTATGGTATGGTGTGTGGTGGTGTTATGGTATGGTGTGTGGTGGTGTTATGGTATGGTGTGTGGTGGTGTTATGGTATGGTGGTGGGGGTGTTATGGTATGGTGTGTGGTGGTGTTATGGTATGGTGTGTGGTGGTGTTATGGTATGGTGTGTGGTGGTGTTATGGTATGGTGTGTGGTGGTGTTATGGTATGGTGTGTGGTGGTGTTATGGTGTGGTGTGGTGTTATGGTGTGGTGTGTGGTGGTGTTATGGTGTGTGGTAGTGTTATGGTATGGTGGTGGTGGTGTTATGGTATGGTGGTGGTGGTGTTATGGTATGGTGGTGGTGGTGTTATGGTATGGTGTGTGGTAGTGTTATGGTATGGTGTGTGGTGGTGTTATGGTATGGTGGTGGTGGTGTTATGGTATGGTGTGTGGTAGTGTTATGGTATGGTGTGTGGTGGTGTTATGGTATGGTGGTGGTGGTGTTATGGTGTGATGTGTGGTAGTGTTATGGTATGGTGTGTGGTGGTGTTATGGTATGGTGTGTGGTGGTGTTATGGTATGGTGTGTGGTGGTGTTATGGTATGGTGTGTGGTGGTGTTATGGTATGGTGTGTGGTGGTGTTATGGTATGGTGGTGGTGGTGTTATGGTATGGTGTGTGGTGGTGGTATGGTGTGTGGTGGTGTTATGGTATGATGTGTGGTGGTGTTATGGTATGGTGTGTGGTGGTGTTATGGTATGGTGTGTGGTGGTGTTATGGTGTGGTGTGTGGTGGTGTTATGGTATGGTGTGTGGTAGTGTTATGGTATGTGGTGGTGTTATGGTATGGTGGTGGTGGTGTTATGGTATGGTGGTGGTGGTGTTATGGTATGGTGGTGGTGGTGTTATGGTATGGTGTGTGGTAGTGTTATGGTATGGTGTGTGGTGGTGTTATGGTATGGTGGTGGTGGTGTTATGGTGTGATGTGTGGTGGTGTTATGGTATGGTGGTGGTAGTGTTATGGTGTGGTGTGTGGTGGTGTTATGGTATGGTGGTGGTGGTGTTATGGTATGGTGGTGGTGGTGTTATGGTATGGTGGTGGTAGTGTTATGGTATGGTGTGTGGTGGTGTTATGGTATGGTGGTGGTGGTGGTGGTGTTATGGTGTGGTGTGTGGTAGTGTTATGGTATGGTGGTGGTGGTGTTATGGTATGGTGGTGGTAGTGTTATGGTATGGTGGTGGTAGTGTTATGGTGTGGTGTGTGGTAGTGTTATGGTATGGTGGTGGTGGTGTTATGGTATGGTGTGTGGTGGTGTTATGGTATGGTGTGTGGTAGTGTTATGGTATGGTGGTGGTGGTGTTATGGTGTGATGTGTGGTGGTGTTATGGTATGGTGGTGGTGGTGTTATGGTGTGGTGGTGGTAGTGTTATGGTATGGTGTGTGGTGGTGTTATGGTATGGTGGTGGTGGTGTTATGGTATGGTGGTGGTGGTGTGATGTGTGGTAGTGTTATGGTATGGTGTGTGGTAGTGTTATGGTATGGTGTGTGGTAGTGTTATGGTATGGTGTGTGCTGGTGTTATGGTATGGTGTGTGCTGGTGTTATGGTGTGGTGTGTGGTAGTGTTATGGTATGGTGTGTGGTAGTGTTATGGTATGGTGTGTGGTAGTGTTATGGTATGGTGTGTGGTGGTGTTATGGTGTGGTGTGTGCTGGTGTTATGGTATGGTGGTGGTGGTGTTATGGTGTGGTGTGTGGTAGTGTTATGGTATGGTGTGTGGTGGTGTTATGGTATGGTGTGTGGTAGTGTTATGGTATGGTGGTGGTGGTGTTATGGTGTGGTGTGTGGTAGTGTTATGGTATGGTGGTGGTGGTGTTATGGTATGGTGGTGGTGGTGTTATGGTGTGGTGGTGGTGGTGTTATGGTGTGGTGTGTGGTGGTGTTATGGTATGGTGTGTGGTGGTGTTATGGTATGGTGTGTGGTGGTGTTATGGTATGGTGTGTGGTGGTGTTATGGTATGGTGTGTGGTAGTGTTATGGTATGGTGGTGGTGGTGGTGTTATGGTATGGTGGTGGTGGTGTTATGGTGTGGTGTGTGGTAGTGTTATGGTATGGTGGTGGTGGTGTTATGGTGTGGTGTGTGGTGGTGTTATGGTGTGGTGGTGGTAGTGTTATGGTATGGTGGTGGTGGTGTTATGGTATGGTGGTGGTAGTGTTATGGTATGGTGGTGGTAGTGTTATGGTATGGTGGTGGTGGTGTTATGGTATGGTGTGTGGTGGTGTTATGGTATGGTGGTGGTGGTGTTATGGTATGGTGTGTGGTAGTGTTATGGTATGGTGGTGGTGGTGTTATGGTGTGGTGTGTGGGTAGTGTTGGTGGAGGGACTGCGCTTCTTAACTCTAGTCCTACAGCTAACACCTTTCCCTTGGTTGGTAGAGGAGGCTACAGCTAACACCTTTCCCTTGGTTGGTAGATGCTACAGCTAACACCTTTCCCTTGGTTAATAGAGGAGGCTACAGCTAACACCTTTCCCTTGGTTAATAGAGGAGGCTGCAGCTAACACCTTTCCCTTGGTTAATAGAGGAGGCTTCAGCTAACACCTTTCCCTTGGTTGGTAGAGGAGGCTACAGCTAACACCTTTCCCTTGGTTAATAGAGGAGGCTACAGCTAACACCTTTCCCTTGGTTAATAGAGGAGGCTACAGCTAACATCTTTCCCTTGGTTAATAGAGGAGGCTACAGCTAACACCTTTCCCTTGGTTGGTAGAGGAGGCTACAGCTAACACCTTTCCCTTGGTTGGTAGGAGATGCTACAGCTAACACCTTTACCTTGGTTAATAGAGGAGGCTACAGCTAACACCTTTCCCTTGGTTGGTAGGAGATGCTACAGCTAACACCTTTCCCTTGGTTAATAGAGGATGCTACAGCTAACACCTTTACCATATACTCCAAGATGGCTTAGCAGTTCAGACGTCTTTTTCCGTATTGTCGTGTCGTGTCCTGTATATATATATATTTACACCTTTTCTTCACATATCTTTTATTTATTTTATTATCCAAGAACTCAACTACAAAAGCTTTCCTGCAAAATCTTTCCTGCAACCCGCTTCACCAATTACAATAAGTATTATTTACCTCAATCTGAAAATCCATCGTGGAAGATAGCCAGGGGCTAATTCAGAAGCTAGCCTGAAAGCTAACCAGAAGCTACTCCGATAGCTAGCCAGAAGCTAATCTGTAGCTGCCCCGAAATTAGCCGGTTTGCTGGCTAGCGTTGGTGTTTCAGCTGCCCATGTTTTGCGGTCATCAGCTATTCCTTTAGCTCGATAATCTACCGGCACTTTTGTGCAACGCGACTCGGACCGGAGCATTCCGGGACTTTTTTTCTCTCAGTTTCCCCGGATTCCAACCGCAGGCTCTGGACACTTGCACCTTGATTTCGCAGCTAGCTAGCTGCATACCGTGTGACTATTGGCTTACGTCGACCCCGGAGCAAACTCAAATCATGCTGGAGCTAGCCAGCTGAGGAGTTCCATCACCATCCGGACCCGTTTCTTTTGTTGCTGCTGCAGATACGGAACCCCACCGGGCCTTCACGACTGACTGCCGACGTTATCTGCCCCGAGAGATTTATCCAACCGGCACCTCCGTCCCGACGTTACCTGAACGCTCATCTGAGGCCCGCTAATCGTTAGCTGTCTTATCGGCTGCTATCTGAACAAAACCCCACTACACGGAACCTACCGACGGAAACACACGAGGTATCTACAAACAGACCTCCATCCTATGCTGCTACCGATAGCCATATACCCGGCCAGCTGTCTGGATCGCCACGACCCCAACCAACCTCTACTCACTGGACCCTTATTGACCACTCGATTAAGCATGCTTCTCCTTAATGTAAATATGCCTTGTCCATTGCTGTTCTGGTTAGTGTTTATTGGCTTATTTCACTGTAGAGATTCTAGCCCTGCTCTCTATACCATATCCAACCTCTCAGTTCCACCACCCACATATGCGATGACATCACCTGGTTTCAATGATGTTTCTAGAGACAAGATCTCTCTCATCATCACTCAATACCTAGGTTTACCTCCACTGTATTCACATCCTACCATACCTTTGTCTGTACATTATTCCTATAAACTATTTTATCGCCCCCAGAAACTTCCTTTTAATCTCTGCTCTAGTAGCTCTAGGCGACCAATTCTCATAGCTTTTAGCTGTACTCTTATCCTACTTCTCCTCTGTTCCTCTGGTGATGTAGAGGTGAATCCAGGCCCTGCAGTACCTGGCTCCACTCCTATTCCCCAGGCGCTCTCTTTTGATGACTTCTGTAACCGTAATAGCCTTGGCTTCATGCATGTTAACATTAGAAGCCTCCTCCCTAAGTTTGTTTTGTTCACTGCTTTAGCACACTCTACCAACCCGGATGTTTTAGCCGTGTCTGAATCCTGGCTTAGAAAGACCACCAAAAATTCAGACATTTTTATCCCCAATTACAATATTTTCAGACAAGATAGAACGGCCAAAGGGGGCGGTGTTGCAATCTACTGCAAAGACTGCCTGCAGAGTTCTGTTATACTATCCAGGTCTGTTCCCAAACAATTTGAACTTCTACTTTTAAAAATCCACCTCTCTAAAAACAAGTCTCTCACCGTTGCCGCCTGCTATAGACCACCCTCTGCCCCCAGCTGTGCTCTGGACACTATATGTGAACTGATTGCCCCCCATCTATCTTCAGAGTTCGTGCTGCTAGGCGACCTAAATTTGAACATGCTCAACACCCCAGCCACCCTACAATCTAAGCTTGATGCCCTCAATCTCGCACAAATTATCAATGAACCTACCAGGTACCACCCCAACTCCGTAAACACGGGTACCCTCATAGATATCATCCTAACAAACTTGCCCTCCAAATACACCTCTGCTGTTTTCAACCAAGATCTCAGCGATCACTGCCTCATTGCCTGCATCCGTAATGGGTCAGCGGTCAAACGACCTCCACTCGTCATTGTCAAACGCTCCCTGAAACACTTCAGCGAGCAGGCCTTCCTAATCGACCTGGCCGGGGTATCCTGGAAGGATATTGATCTCATCCCGTCAGTAGAGGATGCCTGGTCATTTTTTTTAAATGCCTTCCTCACCATCTTGAATAAGCATGCCCCATTCAAGAAATTTAGAACCAGGAACAGATATAGCCCTTGGTTCTCTCCTGACCTGACTGCCCTTAACCAACAGAAAAACATCCTATGGCGTTCTGCATTAGCATCCAACAGCCCCCGTGATATGCAACTTTTCAGGGAAGCCAGAAACCAATATACACAGGCAGTTAGAACAGCCAAGGCTAGCATTTAAGCAGAAATTTGCTTCCTGCAACACAAATTCAAAAAAGTTCTGGGACACCGTAAAGTCCATGGAGAATAAGAACACCTCCTCCCAGCTTCCAACCGCTCTGAAGATAGGAAACACTGTCACCACCGACAAATCCACTATAATTGAGAATTTCAATAAGCATTTTTCTACGGCTGGCCATGCTTTCCACCTGGCTACCCCTACCCCGGACAACAGCACTGCCCTCCCCTCTGCTACTCGCCCAAGCCTTCCCCATTTCTCTTTCTCCCAAATACAGTCAGCTGATGTTCTTAATGAGCTGCAAAATCTGGACCCTTACAAATCAGCCGGGCTAGATAATCTGGACCCTTTCTTTCTAAAACTATCTGCTGAAATTGTTGCCACCCCTATCACTAGCCTCTTCAACCTCTCTTTCGTGTCGTCTGAGATCCCCAAAGATTGGAAAGCAGCTGCGGTTATCCCCCTCTTCAAAGGGGGGGACACCCTTGACCCTAACTGCTACAGACCTATATCTATCCTACCCTGCCTTTCTAAGGTCTTCGAAAGCCAAGTCAACAAACAGATTACCGACCATTTCGAATCCCACCACACCTTCTCCGCTATGCAATCTGGTTTCAGAGCTGGTCATGGGTGCACCTCAGCCACGCTCAAGGTCATAAACGATATCATAACCGCCATCGATAGGAAACAATACTGTGCAGCCGTATTCATTGACCTGGCCAAGGCTTTTGACTCTGTCAATCACCACATCCTCATTGGCAGACTCGACAGCCTTGGTTTCTCTAATGATTGCCTCGCCTGGTTCACCAACTACTTCTCTGATAGAGTTCAGTGTGTCAAATCGGAGGGTCTGTTGTCCGGGCCTCTGGCGGTCTCTATGGGGGTGCCACAGGGTTCAATTCTTGGACCGACTCTCTTCTCTGTTTACATCAATGATGTCGCTCTTGCTGCTGGTGATTCTCTGATCCACCTCTACGCAGACGACACTATTCTGTATACTTCTGGCCCTTCTTTTGACACTGTGTTAACAACCCTCCAGGCGAGCTTCAATGCCATACAACTCTCCTTCCGTGGCCTCCAACTGCTCTTAAATACAAGTAAAACCAAATGCATGCTCTTCAACCGATCGCTGCCTGCTCCTGCCCGCCTGTCCAACATCACTACTTTGGACGGCTCTGACTTAGAATATGTGGACAACTACAAATACCTAGGTGTCTGGTTAGACTGTAAACTCTCCTTCCAGACCCACATCAAACATCTCCAATCCAAAGTCAAATCTAGAATTGGCTTCCTATTCCGCAACAAAGCATCCTTTACTCATGCTGCCAAACATACCCTTGTAAAACTGACCATCCTACCAATCCTCGACTTCGGTGATGTCATTTACAAAATAGCCTCCAAAACCCTACTCAATAAATTGGATGCAGTCTATCACAGTGCCATCCGTTTTGTCACCAAAGCCCCATATACTACCCACCACTGCGACCTGTACACTCTCGTTGGCTGACCCTCGCTTCATACTCGTCGCCAAACCCACTGGTTCCAGGTCATCTACAAGACCCTGCTAGGTAAAGTCCCCCCTTATCTCAGCTCGCTGGTCACCATAGCAGCACCTACCTGTAGCACGCGCTCCAGCAGGTATATCTCTCTAGTCACCCCCAAAACCAACTCTTCCTTTGGACGCCTCTCCTTCCAGTTCTCTGCTGCCAATGACTGGAACGAACTACAAAAATCTCTGAAACTGGAAACACCTATCTCCCTCACTAGCTTTAAGCACCAGCTGTCAGAGCAGCTCATAGATTACTGCACCTGTACATAACTCATCTACAATTTAGCCCAAACAACTACCTCTTTACCTACTGTATTTATTAATTTATTTATTTTGCTCCTTTGCACCCCATTATTTCTGTCTCTACTTTGCACTTTCTTCCAATGCAAACCAACCATTCCAGTGTTTTTTTTTGTTTTTATTTTACTTGCTGTGTTGTACTCACTTCGCCTCCATGGCCTTTTTATATTTTTATTTATTTATACATATATCTGTTTGCCTTCACCTCCCTTATCTCACCTCACTTGCTCACATTGTATATAGACTTATTTTTTTTTCACTGTATTATCGACTATATGTTTGTTTTTACTCCATGTGTAACTATGTGTTGTTGTATGTGTCGAACTGCTTTGCTTTATCTTGGCCAGGTCGCAATTGTAAATGAGAACGTGTTCTCAATTTGCCTACCTGGTTAAATAAAGGTTAAATAAATAAATAAAATAAATAAAAAACCTTGGTTAATAGAGGAGGCTACAGCTAACATCTTTCCCTTGGTTAATAGAGGAGGCTACAGCTAACACCTTTCCCTTGGTTGGTAGGAGATGCTACAGCTAAAACCTTTCCCTTTGTTGGTAGAGGAGGCTAAAGCTAACACCTTTCCCTTGGTTGGTAGATGCTATAGCTAACACCTTTCCCTTGGTTGGTAGAGGAGGCTACAGCTAACACCTTTCCCTTGGTTGGTAGAGGAGGCTACAGCTAACACCTTTCCCTTGGTTAATAGAGGAGGCTACAGCTAACACCTTTACCTTGGTTAATAGAGGAGGCTACAGCTAACACCTTTCCCTTGGTTGGTAGAGGAGGCTACAGCTAACACCTTTCCCTTGGTTGGTAGGAGATGCTACAGCTAACACCTTTACCTTGGTTAATAGAGGAGGCTACAGCTAACACCTTTCCCTTGGTTGGTAGAGGAGGCTACAGCTAACACCTTTCCCTTGGTTGGTAGAGGCTACTGCTAACACCTTTCTCTTGGTTGGTATGAGATGCTACAGCTAACACCTTTCCCTTGGTTGGTAGATGCTACAGCTAACACCTTTCCCTTGGTTGGTAGGAGATGCTACAGCTAACACCTTTCCCTTGGTTGGTAGGAGATGCTACAGCTAACACCTTTCCCTTGGTTGGTAGGAGATGCTACAGCTAACACCTTTCCCTTGGTTGGTAGGAGATGCTACAGCTAACACCTTTCCCTTGGTTGGTAGATGCTACAGCTAACACCTTTCCCTTGGTTGGTAGGAGATGCTACAGCTAACACCTTTCCCTTGGTTGGTAGATGCTACAGCTAACACCTTTCCCTTGGTTGGTAGGAGTTGCTACAGCTAACACCTTTCCCTTGGTTGTTAGATGCTACAGCTAACACCTTTCCCTTGGTTGTTAGATGCTACAGCTAACACCTTTCCCTTGGTTGGTAGAGGAGGCTACAGCTAACACCTTTCCCTTGGTTGGTAGAGGAGGCTACAGCTAACACCTTTCCATTGGTTGGTAGAGGCTACAGCTAAGACCTTTCCCTTGGTTAATAGAGGAGGCTACAGCTAACACCTTTCCCTTGGTTGGTATAGGCTACAGCTAACACCTTTCCCTTGGTTGGTATAAGCTACAGCTAACACCTTTCCCTTGGTTGGTAGATGCTACAGCTAAGACCTTTCCCTTGGTTGGTAGAGGCTACAGCAACACCTTTCCCTTGGTTGGTAGAGGCTACAGCTAACACCTTTCCCTTGGTTGGTAGGAGATGCTACAGCTAACACCTTTCCCTTGGTTGGTAGATGCTACAGCTAACACCTTTCCCTTGGTTGGTAGATGCTACAGCTAACACCTTTCCCTTTGTTGGCAGAGGAGGCTACAGCTAACACCTTTCCCTTGGTTGGTAGATGCTACAGCTAACACCTTTCCCTTGGTTGGTAAAGGCTACAGCTAACACCTTTACCTTGGTTGGTAGGAGATGCTACAGCTAACACCTTTCCCTTAGTTGGTAGAGCCTACTGCTAACACCTTTCCCTTGGTTGGTAGATGCTACAGCTAACACCTTTCCCTTGGTTGGTAGGAGATGCTACAGCTAACACCTTTCCCTTGGTTGGTAGGAGATGCTACAGCTAACACCTTTCCCTTGGTTGGTAGATGCTACAGCTAACACCTTTCCCTTGGTTGGTAGATGCTACAGCTAACACCTTTCCCTTGGTTGGTAGATGCTACAGCTAACACCTTTCCCTTGGTTGGTAGATGCTACAGCTAACACCTTTCCCTTGGTTGGTAGATGCTACAGCTAACACCTTTCCCTTGGTTGGTAGATGCTACAGCTAACACCTTTCCCTTGGTTGGTAGATGCTACAGCTAACACCTTTCCCTTGGTTGGTAGAGGCTACAGCTAACACCTTTCCCTTGGTTGGTAGGAGATGCTACAGCTAACACCTTTCCCTTGGTTGGTAGATGCTACAGCTAACACCTTTCCCTTGGTTGGTAGATGCTACAGCTAACACCTTTCCCTTGGTTGGTAGATGCTACAGCTAACACCTTTCCCTTGGTTGGTAGAGGCTACAGCTAACACCTTTCCCTTGGTTGGTAGAGGAAGCTACAGCTAACACCTTTCCCTTGGTTGGTAGAGGAGGCTACAGCTAACACCTTTCCCTTGGTTGGTAGATGCTACAGCTAACACCTTTCCCTTTGTTGGTAGAGGAGGCTACAGCTAACACCTTTCCCTTGGTTGGTAGAGGAGGCTACAGCTAACACCTTTCCCTTGGTTGGTAGATGCTACAGCTAACACCTTTCCCTTGGTTGGTAGATGCTACAGCTAACACCTTTCCCTTGGTTGGTAGGAGATGCTACAGCTAACACCTTTCCCTTGGTTGGTAGAGGAGGCTACAGCTAACACCTTTCCCTTGGTTGGTAGAGGAGGCTACAGCTAACACCTTTCCCTTGGTTGGTAGAGGAGGCTACAGCTAACACCTTTCCCTTGGTTGGTAGAGGAGGCTACAGCTAACACCTTTCCCTTGGTTGGTAGAGGAGGCTACAGCTAACACCTTTCCCTTGGTTGGTAGAGGAGGCTACAGCTAACACCTTTCCCTTGGTTGGTAGAGGAGGCTACAGCTAACACCTTTCCCTTGGTTGGTAGAGGAAGCTACAGCTAACACCTTTCCCTTGGTTGGTAGAGGAGGCTACAGCTAACACCTTTCCCTTGGTTGGTAGGAGAGGCTACAGCTAACACCTTTCCCTTGGTTGGTAGGAGAGGCTACAGCTAACACCTTTCCCTTGGTTGGTAGGAGACGCTAAAGCTAACACCTTTCCCTTGGTTGGTAGAGGAGGCTACAGCTAACACCTTTCCCTTGGTTAATAGAGGAGGCTACAGCTAAGGTCAGCATGGTTGAGTCTGTGTGTGTGTCTGCCCCATGATAATTCACATGCTCAACTTGGGGGCCCCCTGAGAGGTTGCGGAGGGGAAGGAGGGGGAGAAAGAGAGGGAGGAGGAGGAGGGTGGGGAGGATGGAGGGGGAGAAAGAGAGGGAGGGGGGGGTGCTCTCCAGTCCTTGAGATTGAAGGATTCTATTGGAATCCAGACTCTGATCAAGCAACATGTCACCTAACAGACAAATGGTCACACACAGGGCTGCTACCTTAAATCAATGCTTCTTTACTTCTTTACAGGTTCCATCGAGTGCCTCGCTTTGATCCTTTGGGATGTCACTCATATCCCATTCATTTTTACAAAAGAGTAAACTTGGAAGACGATGATGAACCAATACCCAATTACTGCCACAAGTGATGAAGGTCCTATTTAATAGTTTGAAACTACAAGCCATGTTTCAAACGCTGAATCACTGCTACACGTGGACGGGACCAATTCCACTCAGACACACACTGCTGTTCTGATGAGGTAGAGAGAGAGAGGTAGAGGTAGAGAGAGAGAGGTAGAGAGGTAGAGAGAGGTAGAGGTAGAGAGGTAGAGAGAGAGAGGTAGAGAGAGAGAGAGAGAGAGGTAGAGAGAGAGAGAGAGAGAGAGGTAGAGAGAGAGAGAGAGAGAGAGGTAGAGAGAGAGAGAGGTAGAGAGAGAGAGAGAGAGGTAGAGAGAGAGAGAGAGAGGTAGAGAGAGAGAGAGAGAGGTAGAGAGAGAGAGAGAGAGGTAGAGAGAGAGAGAGGTAGAGAGAGAGAGAGGTAGAGAGAGAGAGAGGTAGAGAGAGAGAGAGGTAGAGAGAGAGAGAGGTAGAGAGAGAGAGAGGTAGAGAGAGAGAGAGGTAGAGAGAGAGAGAGGTAGAGAGAGAGAGAGGTAGAGAGAGAGAGAGAGAGGTAGAGAGAGAGAGAGGTAGATAGAGAGAGGTAGAGAGGTAGAGAGAGGTAGAGAGAGAGATGTGTGTAATGTGTAATGTTTACTGTTAATTCGTTTTGTTTGTTTCACTTTTGTGTATTGTCTACCTCACTTGCTTTGGCAATGTTAACACATGTTTCCCATGCCAATAAAGCCCCTTGATTTGAATTGAGAGAGGTAGAGAGAGAGAGAGGTAGAGAGAGAGAGAGGTAGAGAGAGAGAGAGGTAGAGAGAGAGAGAGGTAGAGAGAGAGAGAGGTAGAGAGAGAGAGAGGTAGAGAGAGAGAGGTAGAGAGGTAGAGAGAGAGAGAGGTAGAGAGAGAGAGAGGTAGAGAGAGAGAGAGGTAGAGAGAGAGAGAGGTAGAGAGAGAGAGAGGTAGAGAGAGAGAGAGGTAGAGAGAGAGAGAGGTAGAGAGAGAGAGAGGTAGAGAGAGAGAGAGGTAGAGAGAGAGAGGTAGAGAGGTAGAGAGAGGTAGAGAGAGAGATGTGTGTAATGTGTAATGTTTACTGTTAATTCGTTTTGTTTGTTTCACTTTTGTGTATTGTCTACCTCACTTGCTTTGGCAATGTTAACACATGTTTCCCATGCCAATAAAGCCCCTTGATTTGAATTGAGAGAGGTAGAGAGGTAGAGAGAGAGAGGTAGAGAGAGAGGTAGAGAGGTAGAGAGAGAGAGAGAGAGAGGCAGAGGTTGAGAGAGAGAGGTAGAGCGAGTGGTTGACTTTTAGTCAGGTCACCTATTGAAAACCCATCTTGGACCTCTCTCTCAGCACATAAAGACTAGAAACATGTGTTTCTCTCCCTGTTTTTTATAAATCACAATAGTCAAGAAGTAGACACTCTCAAAACATACTTTACAGCCAAAGTAGACAAATATAGTGGCATGCAACAATTGGGAGATTTATCTGAATATTATTATATATATTTTTATAACAGTAGTCTACTTTTTAAGTGTCTCTCAAGAGAGAAAAGGGACAGAGAGAGAGAGACAGAGAAAGGGAGAGAGAGAGACAGAGAGAGAAAGCGAGAGAGAAAGGGAGAGAGAGGGGGGAGAGAGAGAGAGAGAAAGGGAGAGAGACAGAGGTAGAGAGACAGAGAGACAGAGACAGACAGAGAGACAGAGAGAGACAGAGAGAGACAGAGAGAGGTAGAGAGAGAGAGAGAGAGACAGAGAGAGACAGAGGTAGAGAGACAGAGAAACAGAGACAGACAGAGAGACAGAGAGAGACAGAGAGAGACAGAGAGAGACAGAGAGAGACAGAGAGAGACAGAGAGAGGTAGATAGACTACCTCTCTCTCCCTTTCTCTATCTCTGACAGTGATTAGAAAGCAGAGCAGCTAGGGTGGTGTGCTTCTGGCTTATTTTTTTCCCCCTCTTGGCGGTTCTTCCTAGACAGATGTACAGGCAGCTATGAAAGGAAAGCTAGTTCTGTGTGAGAGAGGCCCACCTTCAGTCCCTTCTGGATTCAGATCCAGACACCGACAGAATTCAGGGAGTGAATGAGTTCAACCCACTAAAACAGTAATAACAGTGGGGTTACAACAACCCCTATCAGGTGTGTAACTTGTGCACACACAAGTAGTAGGCTAATGATAAACCCATTACTAAATAATATAGGCTAACCTTAGCCTATAACCTACATGGGATCATTACGAATTATGACGCATATTTCTAATGAATGGGCTAGCCTAAACAGCAGGTTAAGTAAATCACATTGTATGATATTGCAATGGTTGTTAATAATGCATGTTAAATTGTAACACTCTCTCTCTACCCCTCGAATTTTGACACATGACAAAGAAAGATTGTTGCAATGCCATGTGTCTCGCTCTACACCAATGCAATCTCCTAAAAGTGACCAGCAAGACACGACCCACATATCTAAACCCGCGCACACACACACACACACACACACACACACACACACACACACACACACACACACACTGCTGGACTGATCCGAGTCTTGATCCACCAAAAATCTACGAAACAACACATCCGCCGCCGTGAAGACCAGGCTACGGCATCTCGGCTATAACGGACGAAATGCACAACCTGCCAACTATCCTACAATACGTCTCTATCTCCGTCCAGCGACGTCGCAGCGTTGATAACACGACAAGCGCCCTAATGTTGCTTCAAGTGGTCACTCCATTGTCGGGGAAACAATCCCAACGAACCAACTGGTAGAAGAAAAAATAAATCACAAAACCCTCCCGAGCGAGAGGTGTTCAACGCGACAGACACAGACTGCAACCAACAGAACAATCACGTAACTTAACTTACCAGATTTAAAGCGAGTGGCGAAACGACTCGGAGAAAGTCCTCTTTGGTAAATTTCAGGATCTTGTTTTTTTTTTTTTAAATGATCTTCCTCTAGTCACTACCACTGAGAATGACTGGGGCTCAACGTCAGTGGGTGAATCAACTAAGATAGAGAGCACAGTAAGTTGAAGTGTCAAATTACATTGGCCATTCTATTCCCAAAGGGCCATGCTTGGTGGTTAGGAACAAAATGTGTTGCGGATTTACAGTGAGGAGACGTAACAAGTACAGGAAGACACTGGAATGGACTCTGAGCTTGTCGCCTGGAAGAATTTGACATCTGTTACGCTATAAACACGGTGTTATTTCATTATATAACGGGATAATTAAACGTAGACGTATTTAATGATAATAATAATTTATTATTTTTAGGAATAGGACATTGTATTTGTGAAAAATTGGTAATAAATAAACACATATATATACATAACATGGATACATATACAGTCAATATCAATTATCTACTCTGTCACTTTGGGGAAAAAAATAACGTTCACCACCTTTTAAAACACCTTGTGTTATCAATCTACAAAATGGGATATTTTTACATATTATTCATTATTATTATTATTCATATTAATATTACTATGATTACTATCATTATTAGTATTATTACTCTCCAGTGTTCCGCATCCTAGTTAAAGTCATGTTCCGTGTTTTCCTGGTTGCAATCTCTGATGGAAAGGTCTGATTAACAAAGGGGTTTTCTCTTTTGGCCAAAAAGACCGTCCTCTCTCCTCCTCGCTCCTCCGTGACCCGGAAACCGATAAAGTGGTCGAGGGAGTGTGTCAATTTGTTAGTAGAAAAACGGAAGAGTGTCCTCCGCTCATCTTTCAACCGAGGACACCAGAGAGGATGAAGAGGTGAAACGAGACGGATAACTGGGCCCAAAATCTGTCACCTCCAGCAGGTGGCGTTTTTTCGCTTTTTTTCACTCACCAATTTAGGAGTTTTTGTATGGAGGTCAATGAGTGTCGAATTTGGTTAACAAAATATCTAATGGCTTATTTGCTACTTGTGGCTTATTTGTTCATTTGCTCTTTCATCCCCCCTCCTCTCCCCTGTAACTATTTCCCAGGGCGTTGCTGTAAAGGAGAATTTGTTCTCAGTCAATTTGCCTGGTTAAATAAGTGTTAAATAAATAAATATACACTACCGTTCAAACGTTTGGGGTCACATGTTTTTGATAAAAAAGCAAAAAAAAATTACCATTAAAATAACATCAAATTGATCAGAAATACAGTGTATCAAATCAAATCAAGTTTATTTTATATAGCCCTTCGTACATCAGCTATTATCTCGATGTGCTGTACAGAAACCCAGCCTAAAACCCCAAACAGCAAGCAATGCAGGTGTAGAAGCACGGTGGCTAGGAAAAACTCCCTAGAAAGGCCAAAACCTAGGAAGAAACCTAGAGAGGAACCAGGCTATGAGGGGTGGCCAGTCCTCTTCTGGCTGTGCCGGGTGGAGATTATAACAGAACTATGCCAAGATGTTCAAAATGTTCATAAGTGACAAGCATGGTCAAATAATAATCAGGAATAAATGTCAGTTGGCTTTTCATAGCCGATCATTAAGAGTTGAAAACAGCAGGTCTGGGACAGGTAGCGGTTCCATAACCGCAGGCAGAACAGTTGAAACTGGAATAGCAGCAAGGCCAGGTGGACTGGGGACAGCAAGGAGTCATCATGCCCGGTAGTCCTGACGTATGGTTCTAGGGCTCAGGTCCTCCGTGTAGACATTGTTAATGTTGTAAATGACTATTGTAGCTGGAAACGGCTGATTTTGAATGGAATATCTACATAGGCGTACAGAGGTCCATTATCAGCAACTATCACTCCTGTGTTCCAATGGCACGTTGTATTTATTTTTATTTTTGTATTTAACCTTTATTTAACTAGGCAAGTCAGTTAATGATGGTCTAGGAACAGTGGGTTAACTGCATTGTTCAGGGGGAGAACAACAGATTTTTACCTTGTCAGCTCTGGGATTTGATCTAGCAGCCTTTCAGTTACTAGCTTAACGCTCGTACATTAACACTAGGCTACCTGCCGCCCTGAGTATTAGCTAATCCAAGTTTATCACTTTAAAAGGCTAATGATCATTAGAAAACTCTTTTGCAATTATTATACAGCTGAAAACTGTTGTTCTGATTAAAGAAGCAATAAAACTGGCCTTCTTTAGACTAGTTGAGTATCTGGAGCATCAGCATTTGTGGGTTCGATTACAGGCTCAAAATGACTTGAAGCAAAAAACTTTCTTCTGAAACTCGTCAGTCTATTCTTGTTCTGAGAAATGAAGGCTATTCCATGCGAGATATAGCCAAGAAACTGAAGATCTGGGACAACGCTGTGTACTACCTTCACAGAACAGCGCACACTGGCTCTAACCAGAATAGAAAGAGTGGGAGGCCCCGGTGCACAACTGAGCAAGAGGACAAGTACATTAGAGTGTCTAGTTTGAGAAACAGACGCCTCACAAGTCCTCAACTGGCAGCTTCATTAAATAGTACCCGCAAAACACCAGTCTCAATGTCAACAGTGAAGAGGCGACTCCGGGATGCTGGCCTTCTAGGCAGAGTTGCAAAGAAAAAGCCATATCTCAGACTGGCCAATAAAAAGAAAAGATTAAGATGGAAAAAGAACACAGACACTGGACAGAGGAACTCTGCCTAGAAGACCAGCATCCTGGAGTCGCCTCTTCGCTGTTGACGTTGAGACTGGTGTTTGCAAAAAAGTAGAAGACAATCGCTAGCTAATTTTGTTCTATAAAGCTTAATAAATATGGCTACTAAGCTACCAAGTGGCTCTTGAGTGGCGCAGTGGTCTAAGGCACTGCATCTCAGTGCTAGAGGCATCACTACAGAGCCTGGTTCGATCCCGGGCTGTATCACAACCGGCTGTGATCGGGAGTCCCATAGGGCGGCGCACAATCGGCCCAGCGTTGTCCGGGTTAGGGGAGGATTTGGCCGGAGTAGGGAGTCATTGTAAAATAAGAATTTTGTTATTAAATGAGTTGCCTATTTAAATAAAGTTTAATAAAATAAAATAAATGCCAAGCTGCTAGGACAAAACTGACCTTGCTACATCTTCAATTAGCACTGAAGTGTGAAGTGAGAAGTGTGAAAACTCTTGAGCCGAACAAACCCCCCCCCCCCCCATCCAAATGTAGAGGCCTTTGAAGCCTCCTGCGCCATGGCGTATCCCTGGGCAGAGATACATGGCGTATCCCTCATCACAGTACAGTACCTCATGGATATTAAAAATAACACTGCACGGGAAAAAGTACAAAAAAGTAGCTCCTCAAGGACAATCCAGAGACACTATTTGCTGACTACAACAAAGAGAGAAACGTAAGCTAATTACTGTTCCACACAGACCATCCCCTGGCACAGTGTTATAAGAGTACACTACCCCTATGTCAAGAGAGAGGATATTGGCCCAGGGTGGAAACTCAGAATACTAGAGATTGAATCTACCTCTGTCAACATCTACAAGTCTGGGACAGTAATGGCGCAGGGAACCCTCATGCAATTCCAGTAGGACTTTTACGGGATCAAACAGAAAGCACAGCAAGAAAAGGTCTCTCTCTGTGACGACTCCCCCATCCTGAGTCAGTCTGATCACACCTCTTCAAACTGTCCTGCAGACGAGGATAGTCACCCCCCCCCAGCACTGAATACACCCAGGTCCCACAACTGCACTGCTCCTCCATCACTGAGAGGGATAAATTCACAGAGCTGGAGAGACACATGGTGGATCTCAGAGAGCTAGTTCACAAAATCCAGACAGGAAAGCCTTTGTGACTAGGTCTCTACAAGGCAGCAATCCCAACTTTTGCCCTGAAGGACGTCATCCTCAACAGCAGCCCCAGCACCTCACACAGGAGCAACAGATCAACAGACACCCCACCCAGATCAACAGACACCCCGCCCAGACCAGTGTCATCCTCAACAGCAGCCCCAGCACCTCACACAGGAGCAACAGATCAACAGACACCCCACCCAGACACTCTGCCCAGACCGGCGAGACACTCTCCCAGACCTGCAAGACCCCCCCCCCCCCCTGAAGGACCTGCACCGAGAGAACCCACACCAAGAGGACCTAGACCCAGACCACAGCACCACCAACCACACCAAACCAGCTGAGACAACCCCAAACAAACCCTAGCTATATAGCCCCCCCCCCCCCCCCCCCCCCCCATATCAGACCTATGCCCCTTCTGCCCCCTCCCTATGCCCCTGCAACAAGAACCTCAACATGACAGCCTCACATATGCCCAGGTCGTGAGTAGAGCAACAGGCCCAACCCCCAGTATTACACCCGACCAAGCCCCATCCTGCGACTTACGAGGTATGTATCTCAACATGCTCTGCTCACACCTACTGTAATGGACTAAGCCTAAACCACATGTAAACACCACTAGACACTATGGAACACAAAGATCTTACTCTCTCATTCTGGAATATACAAGGTCTGAGGTCATCTGCCTTTGGCCTAAAGAGCAGGAACCCAGACTTCATCAAAGAAATTGGAAATAGAAGACATTGTCATCCTACAAGAAACCTGGTATAGAGGAGATGGACCCACTGGTTGCCCTCTAGGTTACAGAGAGCAGGTAGTCCCATCCACCAAACTACCAGGTATTGAAACAGGGAAGTGACTAAGGAGGTATACTAATTTGGTTTAGAGCAGATCTAACCCACTCAATTAAATTAATCAAAAAAGGAACATTTTATATCTGGCTGGAAATTAATAAGGAAAGGATCTGAACAGAGAAAAATGTCCTCCTGTGTGCTACCTACATCCCCCCCAATATAATCCCCATACTTTAACAATGACAGCTTCTCCATCCTGTGTGCTACCTACATCCCCCCCAATATAATCCCCATACTTTAGACAGCTTCTCCATCCTGTGTGTTACCTACATCCCCCCCCCAATATAATCCCCATACTTTAGACAGCTTCTCCATCCTGTGTGCTACCTACATCCCCCCCCAATATAATCCCCATACTTTAGACAGCTTCTCCATCCTGTGTGCTACCTACATCCCCCCCAATATAATCCCCATACTTTAACAATGACAGCTTCTCCATCCTGTGTGCTACCTACATCCCCCCCCAATATAATCCCCATACTTTAGACAGCTTCTCCATCCTGTGTGCTACCTACATCCCCCCCAATATAATCCCCATACTTTAGACAGCTTCTCCATCCTGTGTGCTACCTACATCCCCCCCAATATAATCCCCATACTTTAGACAGCTTCTCCATCCTGTGTGCTACCTACATCCCCCCCAATATAATCCCCATACTTTAGACAGCTTCTCCATCCTGTGTGCTACCTACATCCCCCCCCAATATAATCCCCATACTTTAGACAGCTTCTCCATCCTGTGTGCTACCTACATCCCCCCCAATATAATCCCCATACTTTAACAATGACAGCTTCTCCATCCTGTGTGCTACCTACATCCCCCCCAATATAATCCCCATACTTTAACAATGACAGCTTCTCCATCCTGTGTGCTACCTACACCCCCCCAATATAATCCCCATACTTTAGACAGCTTCTCCATCCTGTGTGCTACCTACATCCCCCCAATATAATCCCCATACTTTAGACAGCTTCTCCATCCTGTGTGTTACCTACATCCCCCCCCAATATAATCCCCATACTTTAACAATGACAGCTTCTCCATCCTGTGTGCTACCTACATCCCCCCCCAATATAATCCCCATACTTTAGACAGCTTCTCCATCCTGTGTGCTACCTACATCCCCCCCAATATAATCCCCATACTTTAGACAGCTTCTCCATCCTGTGTGCTACCTACATCCCCCCCAATATAATCCCCATACTTTAGACAGCTTCTCCATCCTGTGTGCTACCTACATCCCCCCCAATATAATCCCCATACTTTAGACAGCTTCTCCATCCTGTGTGCTACCTACATCCCCCCCCCAATATAATCCCCATACTTTAGACAGCTTCTCCATCCTGTGTGCTACCTACATCCCCCCCAATATAATCCCCATACTTTAACAATGACAGCTTCTCCATCCTGTGTGCTACCTACATCCCCCCCAATATAATCCCCATACTTTAACAATGACAGCTTCTCCATCCTGTGTGCTACCTACACCCCCCCAATATAATCCCCATACTTTAGACAGCTTCTCCATCCTGTGTGCTACCTACATCCCCCCAATATAATCCCCATACTTTAGACAGCTTCTCCATCCTGTGTGTTACCTACATCCCCCCCCAATATAATCCCCATACTTTAACAATGACAGCTTCTCCATCCTGTGTGCTACCTACATCCCCCCCCAATATAATCCCCATACTTTAGACAGCTTCTCCATCCTGTGTGCTACCTACATCCCCCCCAATATAATCCCCATACTTTAACAATGACAGCTTCTCCATCCTGGAGGGGGAGATCAACCATTTCCAGGCCCAGGGACATGTATTAGTCTGTGGCGACCTAAATGGCAGAACTGTTCAAAAGCTTGTCAGCACACAGGGGGACAAACACCTACCTGGAGGTGACAGTACTCCCTCCCCCATATGACCCCCTAGGCACAACTATGACAAAACAACCAACAAAAAATGGGTCATAACTCCTGCAGCTCTGTCGCACGCTGTGTCTCTACATAGTCAATGTTAGGCGTCAAGGAGACTCCTATTGTAGGTACACCTATAGCTCATCTCTTGGCAGTAGTACTGTAGACTACTTTATCACTGACCTCAACCCTGTAACGGCTGTCCTCCTCCTCTTCGGAAGAAGAGGAGGAGTAGGGATTGGACCAAAGCGCAGCGTGATAATTTGACATAACGAAGTTTATTAAAGTAAAGACGAAAAACCGAAAACACTGCAACAAACTACAAAATAACGTAGACAGACCTGAACATGGAACTTACATAAATACACGAAGAACTCACGAACAGGAACAACCTACAAACAAACGATCGAACAAACCGAAACAGTCCCGTGTGGTGCACAGACACAGAAGACAATCACCCACAAACAAACAGTGTGAACAGCCTACCTTTATATGGTTCTCAATCAGAGGAAACTTCAAACACCTGTCCCTGATTGAGAACCATATAAGGCTAATTACACCTGACCTAAACATAGAAACACAAAACATAGAATGCCCACCCCAACTCAAGCCCTGACCAACTAAACACATACAAAAATAACAGAAAACAGGTCAGGAACGTGACAAACCCAGAGTCTCTCAGAGCGTTCACAGTCAGCCCACTGACACCCCTATCAGACCACAGCAAAATCACAGTCTACTTGAACAGAGAAACACTCAATCATGAGGGATCAAAGCCAAAGGAACTGAACAATATTAAAAAATACTATTTTTGGACAAAACATTTCACTGTAATAGTGAAGGTGTGCACTTGGCAGGAGAAAGCCTAAACAGTATATTTGACCTTTCAGACAACCTAAGACAATTAACAACAATGACAAATGGTTTGATGAAGAATGCAAAAACCTAAGATTTAAATACACTTAGGTGGAGTCATTAAAACTCGTTTTTCAACCACTCCACAAATTTCTTGTTAAAAAACTATAGATTTGCAAAGTCGGTTAGGACATCTACTTTGTACATGACACAAGTCATTTTTCCAACAATTGTTTACGGACAGATTATTTCACTTATAATTCACTGTATCACAATTCCAGTGGGTTAGAAGTTTACATACACTAAGTTGACTGTGCCTTTAAACAGCTTGTAAAATTCCAGAAAATTATGTCATGGCTTTAGAAGCTTCTGATAGGCTAATTGGCATAATTTGAGTCAATTGGAGGTGTACCTGTGGATGTATTTCAAGGCCTACCTTCAAACTTAGTGCCTCTTTGATTGACATCATGGAAAAATCTAAAGAAATCAGCAAAGACCTCAGGAAAAAAAATAGTTGACCTCCACAAGTCTGGTTCATCCTTGAGAGCAATTTCATAACACCTGAATGTACCATATTTATCTGTACAATCAATAGTACACAAGTATAAACACCATGGGACCACACATCCGTCATACCGCTCAGGAAGGAGACGCATTCTGTCTCCTAGAGATGAACGTACTTTGGTGCAAAAAGTGCAAATAAATCCCAGAACAACAGCAAAGGACCTTGTGAAGATGCTGGAGGAAACGTTTACAAAAGTATCTATATCCACAGTAAAACGAGTCCTATATTGACATAACCTGAAAGGCTGCTCAGCAAGAAAGAAGCCACTGCTCCAAAACCGCCATAAAAAAATCCAGACTACGGTTTGCAACTGCACATGGGGACAAAGATCGTACTTTTTGGAGAAATGTCTTCTGGTCTGATTAAACAAAAATAGAACTGTTTGGCCATAATGACCATCGTTATGTTTGGAGGAAAAAGGGGGAGGCTTGCAAGCCGAAGAATACCATCCCAACCATGAAGCACGGGGGTGGCAGCATCATGTTGTGGGGGTGCTTTGCTGCAGGAGGGACTGGTGCACTTCACAAAATAGATGGCATCATGAGGTAGGAAAATTATGTGGATATATTGAAGCAACATCTCAAGATATCAGTCAGGAAGTTAAAGCTTGGTCGCAAATGGGTCTTTCAAATGGACAATGACCCCAAGCATACTTCCAAAGTTGTGGCAAAATGGCTTAAGGACAACAAAGTCAAGGTATTGGAGTGGCCATCACAAAGCCCTGACCTCAATCCCATTGAAAATGTGTGGCCAGAACTGAAAATGCGTGTGCTAGCAAGGAGGCCTACAAACCTGACTCCGTTACACCAGCAGTTGCATCCTGTGTGCTACCTACATCCCCCCAATATAATCCCCATACTTTAGACAGCTTCTCCATCCTGTGTGCTACCTACATCCCCCCAATATAATCCCCATACTTTAACAATGACAGCTTCTCCATCCTGTGTGCTACCTACATCCCCCCAATATAATCCCCATACTTTAACAATGACAGCTTCTCCATCCTGTGTGCTACCTACATCCCCCCAATATAATCCCCATACTTTAACAATGACAGCTTCTCCATCCTGTGTGCTACCTACATCCCCCAATATAATCCCCATACTTTAGACAGCTTCTCCATCCTGTGTGCTACCTACATCCCCCCAATATAATCCCCATACTTTAGACAGCTTCTCCATCCTGTGTGCTACCTACATCCCCCCAATATAATCCCCATACTTTAGACAGCTTCTCCATCCTGTGTGCTACCTACATCCCCCCAATATAATCCCCATACTTTAACAATGACAGCTTCTCCATCCTGTGTGCTACCTACATCCCCCAATATAATCCCCATACTTTAGACAGCTTCTCCATCCTGTGTGCTACCTACATCCCCCCAATATAATCCCCATACTTTAGACAGCTTCTCCATCCTGTGTGCTACCTACATCCCCCCCAATATAATCCCCATACTTTAACAATGACAGCTTCTCCATCCTGTGTGCTACCTACATCCCCCCAATATAATCCCCATACTTTAGACAGTTTCTCCATCCTGTGTGCTACCTACATCCCCCCCAATATAATCCCCATACTTTAACAATGACAGCTTCTCCATCCTGGAGGGGGAGATCAACCATTTCCAGGCCCAGGGACATGTATTAGTCTGTGGCGACCTAAATGGCAGAACTGTTCAAAAGCTTGTCAGCACACAGGGGGACAAACACCTACCTGGAGGTGACAGTATTCCCTCCCCCATATGACCCCCTAGGCACAACTATGACAAAACAACCAACAAAAAATGGGTCATAACTCCTGCAGCTCTGTCGCACGCTGTGTCTCTACATAGTCAATGTTAGGCGTCAAGGAGACTCCTATTGTAGGTACACCTATAGCTCATCTCTTGGCAGTAGTACTGTAGACTACTTTATCACTGACCTCAACCCTGTAACGGCTGTCCTCCTCCTCTTCGGAAGAAGAGGAGGAGTAGGGCAAAATGGCTTAAGGACAACAAAGTCAAGGTATTGGAGTGGCCATCACAAAGCCCTGACCTCAATCCCATTGAAAATTTGTGGCCAGAACTGAAAATGCGTGTGCTAGCAAGGAGGCCTACAAACCTGACTCCGTTAGACCAGCTCTGTCAGGAGGAATGGGCCAAAATTCACCCAACTTATTGTGGGTAGTTTGTGGAAGGCTACCTGATGTGTTTGACACAAGTTAAACAATTTAAAGGAAATGCTACCAAATACTAATTGAGTGTATGTAAACTTCTGACCCACTGGGAATGTGATGAAAGAAATAAAAGCTGAAATAAATCATTATCTCTACTATTATTCTGACATTTCACATTCTTAAAATAAAGTGGTGATCCTAACTGACCCAAGACAGGGCATTTTTACTAGGATAAAATGTCAGGAATTGTGAAAAACCGAGTTTAAATGTATTTGGCTAAGGTGTATGTAAACTTCCGACTTTAATTGTATCTATCCAAAACAGAGATGTATGGATAAACCCCTTCTCCAATATTTTGGGCTCTTTTTTTCCTCTATAACAAAGAACAAACAGCAAAAACATATACATGATTAATTACAATTTGTATAATCAACTATTAAAGACTACCAGAACCCACTGGATTCTCCAATTACATTGAATGAACTACAGGACAAAATACAAACCCTCCAACCCAAAAAGGCCTGTGGTGTTGATGGTATCCTCAATGAAATGATAAAATATGCAGACCACAAATTCCAATTGGCTATACTAAAACTCTTTAGCATCATCCTCAGCTCGGGCATCTTCCCCAATATTTGGAACCAAAGTCTGATCACCCCAATCCACATAAGTGGAGACAAATTTGACCCCAATAACTTCCGTGGGATATGCATCAACAGCAACCTTGGGAAAATCCTCTGCATTATCATTAACAGCAGACTCGTACATTTCCTCAGTGAAAACAATGTACTGAGCAAATGTCAAATTGGCTTTTTTCCAAATTACAATATGACAGACCACGTATTCACCCTGCACACCCTAATCACCGTACGACAGACCACGTATTCACCCTGCACACCCTAATCACCGTACGACAGACCACGTATTCACCCTGCACACCCTAATCACCGTACGACAGACCACGTATTCACTCTGCACACCCTAATCACCGTACGACAGACCACGTATTCACCCTGCACACCCTAATCACCGTACGACAGACCACGTATTCACCCTGCACACCCTAATCACCGTACGACAGACCACGTATTCCCCCTGCACACCCTAATCACCGTACGACAGACCACGTATTCACCCTGCACACCCTAATTGACAAACAAAACAATGGTCTTCTCATGCTTTGTTGATTCAAAAAAAGCTTTTGACACAATTTGGCACGAGGGTCTGCTATACAAATGAATGGAAAGTGGTGTTGTGGGGAAAAAAATACGACATTATGATATCGATGTACGCAAACAACAAGTGTGTGGTTAAAATTGGCAAAAAAGACACACATTTCTTTCCACGGGGCTATGGGGTGAGACAGGGATGCAGCTTAAGCCCCAGCCTCTTCAACATATCTATCAACGGATTGGCGCGGGCACTAGAACAGTCTGCAGCACCCGGCCTCACCCTACTAGAATCTGAAGTCAAATGTCTACTGTTTGCTGATGATCTGGTGCTTCTGTCACCAACCAAGGAGGGTCTATATCAGCACCTAGATCTTCTGCACAGAATCTGCCAGACCTGGGCCCTGACAGACCTTTTTTTTTAAATTTTATTTCACCTTTATTTAACCAGGTAGGCAAATTGAGAACACGTTCTCATTTACAATTGCGACCTGGCCAAGATAAAGCAAAGCAGTTCGGCACATACAACAACACATAGTTACACATGGAGTAAAACAAACATACAGTCAATAATACAGTGAAAAATAAGTCTATATACAATATGAGCAAGTGAGGTGAGACAAGGGAGGTGAAGGCAAACAAAATATATATATAAATAAATAAAAATATAAAAAGGCCATGGTGGTGAAGTAAATACAATATAGCAAGTAAAAAAACACTGGAATGGTTGGTTTGCAGTGGAAGAAGGTGCAAAGTAGAGATAGAAATAATGGGGTGCAAAGGAGCAAAATAAATAAATACAGTAGGTAAAGAGGTAGTTGTTTGGGCTAAATTATAGATGGGCTATGTACAGGTGCAGTAATCTATGAGCTGCTCTGACAGCTGGTGCTTAAAGCTAGTGAGGGAGATAAGTGTTTCCAGTTTCAGAGATTTTTGTAGTTCGTTCCAGTCATTGGCAGCAGAGAACTGGAAGGAGAGGCGGCCAAAGGAAGAATTGGTTTTGGGGGTGACCAGAGAGATATACCTGCTGGAGCGTGTGCTACGGGTGGGCGTTGCTATGGTGACCAGCGAGCTGAGATAAGGGGGGACTTTACCTAGCAGGGTCTTGTAGATGACCTGGAGCCAGTGGGTTTGGCGACGAGTGTGAAGCGAGGGCCAGCCAACGAGAGCGTACAGGTCGCAGTGGTGGGTAGTATATGGGAATTTGGTGACAAAACGGATGGCACTGTGATAGACTGCATCCAATTTATTGAGTAGGGTTTTGGAGGCTATTTTGTAAATGACATCACCGAAGTCGAGGATTAGTAGGATGGTCAGTTTTACAAGGGTATGTTTGGCAGCATGAGTGAAGGATGCTTTGTTGCGGAATAGGAAGCCAATTCTAGATTTAACTTTGGATTGGAGATGCTTGATGTGAGTCTGGAAGGAGAGTTTACAGTCTAACCAGACACCTAGGTATTTGTAGTTGTCCACATATTCTAAGTCAGAGCCGTCCAAAGTAGTGATGTTGGACAGGCGGGCAGGTGCAGGCAGCGATCGGTTGAAGAGCATGCATTTAGTTTTACTTGTATTTAAGAGCAATTGGAGGCCACGGAAGGAGAGTTGTATGGCATTGAAGCTCGCCTGTAGGGTTGTTAACACATTGTCAAAAGAAGGGCCAGAAGTATACAGAATAGTGTCGTCTGCGTAGAGGTGGATCAGAGACTCACCAGCAGCAAGAGCGACATCATTGATGTATACAGAGAAGAGAGTCGGTCCAAGAATTGAACCCTGTGGCACCCCCATAGAGACTGCCAGAGGTCCGGACAACAGACCCTCCGATTTGACACACTGAACTCTATCAGAGAAGTAGTTGGTGAACCAGGCGAGGCAATCATTAGAGAAACCAAGGCTGTCGAGTCTGCCAATGAGGATGTGGTGATTGACAGAGTCAAAAGCCTTGGCCAGGTCAATGAATATGGCTGCACAGTACTGTTTCCTATCGATGGCGGTTAAGATATCGTTTATGACCTTGAGCGTGGCTGAGGTGCACCCATGACCAGCTCTGAAACCAGATTGCATAGCGGAGAAGGTATGGTGGGATTCGAGATGGTCGGTAATCTGTTTGTTGACTTGGCTTTCGAAGACCAAAGAAAGGCAGGGTAGGATAGATATAGGTCTGTAGCTGTTTGGGTCAAGAGTGTCCCCCCCCTTTGAAGAGGGGGATAACCGCAGCTGCTTTCCAATCTTTGGGAATCTCAGACGACACGAAAGAGAGGTTGAAAAGGCTGGTAATAGGGGTGGCAACAATTTCAGCAGATAGTTTTAGAAAGAAAGGGTCCAGATTATCTAGCCCGGCGGATTTGTAAGTGTCCAGATTTTGCAGCTCTTTCAGAACATCAGCTGACTGTATTTGGGAGAAAGAGAAATGGGGAAGGCGTGGGCGAGTAGCAGAGGGGAGGCCAGTGCTGTTGACCGGGGTAGGGGTAGCCAGGTGGAAAGCATGGCCAGCCGTAGAAAAATGCTTGTTGAAATTCTCAATTATAGTGGATTTGTCGGTGGTGACAGTGTTTCCTATCTTCAGTGCAGTTGGAAGCTGGGTGGAGGTGTCCTTATTCTCCATGGACTTTACAGTGTCCCAGAACTTTTTTGAGTTTGTGTTGCAGGAAGCAAATTTCTGCTTGAAAAAGCTAGCCTTGGCTTTTCTAACTGCCTGTGTATACTGGTTTCTAGCTTCCCTGAAAAGTTGCATATCACGGGGGCCCTGACAGACCTCGGCCCTGACAGTAAATCTCAGTAAGACCAAAATAACGGTGTTCCAAAAAAGGTCCAGTTGCCAGGACCACAAATACAAATTCCATCTAGACACACAAACTATACATTCCTCGGCCTAAACATCAACGCCACAGGTAACTTCCACAAAGCTGTGAACGATCTGAGAGACAAGGCAAGAAGGGCCTTCTATGCCATCGAAATGAACATAAAATTTGACATACCAATTAGGTTCTGGTTAAAAAATACTTGATGTCACGCTGATATAAAGAATTTGGAGACAGGCGCAGGAATACATCATCTGGCTTTTTAACCCATTGACGCCCCGCCTCCGCCTGTGGACATCGAGGGAGGTCCAGCGTACTCGGTCCGTGAGGTCCTGGATTCGAGGCATTGGGGAGAGGGGGGGGGGGGGGGCGTCTCCAGTAACTCATCGACTGGAAGGGGTACGGCCCAGAGGAACAGTGCTGGGTTCCTGCGGTGGACATCCTGGCTGCTTCGCTGACCAGGGATTTTCACCGTCGGCGTCTGGACCGACCCGCTTCCCTGTCGTCCCCGAGGCTTGCTGCTCATTCTGCTCGCCAGTTCCGGAGGTCAACGTCACCGGCCTTCTAGGCTGCACTAAACTGTGTCATTACGCACACCTGGTTCCAATTCATCACTGATTGTGTTTGTATAAATGTGATCTTTGTTTCCCCGTTGGGTTGTCGATTATTGTTCCCATGTTCATTGGTCGTGTGAGTACCTATGCATTGTCTCGGCCTGTGCTGTGTGTTTTGTGCATTGTGTATTACGCGTCTCGTCTCGTGTCGTTCTACGAGGTTTACCCCCGCTCTTTTGTTTGGGTACATCCCAGTGTTTTGCATATGTGTTTGTTTTTGGTGTATTTAAAACCCAGATGATGTATTCCTGCACCTGTCTCCAAATCCTTTATACCAACATGACACTTGAATCAGTTATACAGGTAACTTCCACAAAGCTGTGAACGATCTGAGAGACAAGGCAAGAAGGGACAAGGCATTCTATACCATCAAAAGGAACATACATTTCAACATACCAATTAGGATGTGGCTAAAAATACTTGAATCAGTCATAGAACCCATTGCCCTTTATGGTTGT
The DNA here is from genome assembly GCF_029448725.1 of Salvelinus fontinalis. NCBI lineage: Eukaryota > Metazoa > Chordata > Actinopteri > Salmoniformes > Salmonidae > Salvelinus > Salvelinus fontinalis. The sequence continues at coordinate 5,953,549 of NC_074665.1, read as the reverse complement.
GAGGTCTGTGGTCCGCTCACCAACCAAGAATTCACAAAATGGAACAAACACCAAATTGAGACTGCATGCAGAATTCTGCAAAAATATCCTCAGTGCACAACGTAAAACACCAAATAATGCATGCAGAGCAGAATTAACCCGATACCCGCTAATTATCAAAATCCAGAAAAGAGCCGTTAAATTCTACAACCACCTTAAAGGAAGTGATTACCAAACCTTCCATAACAAAGCCATCACCTACAGAGAGATGGATCTGGAAAAGAGTTCACTAAGCAAGCTGGTCCTGGGGCTCTGTTCACAAACACAAACAGACCCAACAGAGCCCCGGGACAATAACACATTTAGACCCAACCAAATCATGACAAAACAAAAAAGAGAATTACTTGACACATTGGAAAGAATTAACAAAAAAACTGAGCAAACTAGAATGCTATTTGGCCCTAAACAGAGAGTACACAGTGGCAGAATACCTGACCACTGTGACTGACCCAAACTTAAGGAAAGCTTTGACTATGTACAGACTCAGTGAGCATAGCCTTGCTATTGAGAGAGGCCGCCGTAGGCAGACCTGGCTCTCAAGAGAAGACAGGCTATGTGCACACTGCCCACAAAATGAGGTGGAAACTGAGCTGCACTTCCTAACCTCCTGCCAAATGTATGACCATATTAGAGACACATATTTCCCTCAGATTACACAGACCCACAAAGTATGAAAAAAAAACATCAAATGTTGTTAAACTCCCATAACTACTGGGTGAAGTACCACAGTGTGCAACCACAGCAGCAAGATTTGTGACCTGTTTCCACAAGAAAAGGGCAACCAGTGAAGAACAAACACCATTGTAGAGGCATATTTATTTATTTTCCCTTTTGTACTTTAACAATTTTTTGAAATGTCTTTATTATTTTGGAACTTGTGTGTGTAATATTTTTTATTTCACTTTTGTTTTTCCATTTCACTTGCTTTGGCAAATATTTCCCATGCCAATAAAGCCTCTTGAATTGAATTAAGAAGGTGGGAGAGAGAGAGAGGGAAGGAAGATAGGAAGGAAAGAGAGAGACAGAGGTTTATTTGCCATAATTATCAATAGCACTGTTTGTGTTTTCAGCACTTTGTTTGTAGCTAGTTGGGAACTTGATTGAGCTGGTAAAATGAATTGAGATGGTAATTATCAGTAGTAAAACTGTTTACAATACACCGTAATTGTCACGTTCCTGACCTTATTTCCTTTATTTAGCATGTGTTTAGTTGGTCAGGACGTGAGCTGGGTGGGCATTCTATGTTATGTGTTTCTATGTTGGGTTGTCAACTAGCCTGATATGGTTCTCAATCAGGGGCAGGTGTTTTACGTTTCCTCTGATTGAGAACCATATTAAGGTAGGCTGTTCTCACTGTTTGTTTGTGATTGTTGCCGTGTCTGTGTTTGTGCGCCACACGGTACTGTTTTCGTTCGTTCGTTCGTTCGTTTGTTCACGTCGTTTATTTGTTTTGTATTTTGTCAAGTGTGTTTTTTGTCTTCGTTGATATTATTAAAATATTATGTATTCAACCCACGCTGCGTTTTGGTCCGATCCATCGATCTTCAGACGAGGAGGAAGACGAGCATTACAGAAATAATCTTCACTGTTTCCCCATGTTTTTTTTTACCTGTTATTCCTATACACCCAGTATACCGGGTGATGACATCAGTTTACACCCGGTAGCAGGCTGGTCCACACACACACACACACACACACACACACACACACACACACACACACACACACACACACACACACACACACACACACACACACACACACACACACACACACACACACACACACACACACACACACACACACACACACAGTGAAGAGAGCCAGCCAGTCAGTGAAGTTATGGAAGATTGGGAATCAGAAAATAAATAAGAGCAAATAGTTTGACAAGAAGACATGAGGGAATTCTACACCCTAAGAAAAGAGGGTTCCTCAAGGGTTCTTTGTGAATGGTGGTGTTTCCATGACTCCAAGAACCTTTTGAGCCTTTCATTGGTTCATTACAGATTAGAAAAGGGTTCTTTCCTCTCTTAGTGATAATGTAGGGGCGGCAGCTCATTTGAATATTTTGGGGCGTGGTTTGCTCCCAGATATATATTTTTTGTAACCATGAGAGACAGTGTCCTTCCTGTTTATTTCATGTGTTGTGTTATTGCCAGTTATATTTTAATTATGACTATGGCCATTGTCTTCTGAAATACTAACATATGTTCTGGTGTCATATTGAGAACACAGTTAACTAAATCAGTGGTTCTCAATTCTCTCCTCAGGAAATCGCAGCTGTTCCAGCCAAGTTATTACCTCGTAACCCTCCAGAGCTTCCACACTTAATACAAATAGTCAATATTAACACAATAATAACACCTGTGGAATTTCATGTCTAGTTAGATAGAATAAATAACCTGTATGGTTCTACAAAGAACCTTTGAGATTGAGAAAGGTTCTTTATTGAACCATTCTCCATAAAGAACCATAAAAACGTTTTATTTTTCGGGTGCTATACAGTCCTTGTGCCCAAGAACATTAAGGTAACCTGCCTAAATGACTACCGACCCGTAGCACTCACGTCTGTAGCCATGAAGTGCTCTGAAAGGTTGGTAATGGCTCACATCAACACCATTATCCCAGAAACCCTAGACCCACTCCAATTTGCATACCGCACCAACAGATCCACAGATGATGCAATCTCTATTGCACTCCACACTGCCCTTTCCCACCTGGACAAAAGGAACAACTATGTCAGAATGCTATTAATTGACTACAGCTCAGCGTTCAACACCATAGTGCCCTCAAAGCTCATCACTAAGCTAATGACCCTGGGACTAAACACCTCCCTCTGCAACTGGATCCTGGACTTCCTGACGGGCCGCCCCCAGGTGGTAAGGGTAGGTAACAACACATCTGCCACGCTGATCCTCAACACTGGAGCACCACAGGGGTGTGTGTTCAGTCCCCTCCTGTACTCCCTGTTCACCCACGACTGCATGGCCAGGCATGACTCCAACACCATCATTAAGTTTGCAGACGACACAACAGTGGTAGGCCTGATCACCGACAACGATGAGACAGCCTACAGTTAGGAGGTCAGAGACTTGGCCGTGTGGTGCCAGGATAACAACCTCTCCCTCAACGTGACCAAGACAAAGGAGCTGATTGTAGACTACAGGAAAAGGAGGACCGAGAACGCCCCCATTCTCATTGACGGGGCTGTAGTGGAGGAGATTGAGAGCTTCAAGTTCCTTGGCGTCTGCATCAACAACAAACTATCATGGTCCAAGCACACCGAGACAGTCGTGAAGAGGGCACGACAAAACATATGGATCAGGAGACTGAAAAGATTTGGCAAGGGTCCTCAGATCCTCAAAAGGTTTTACAGCTGCACCATCGAGAGCATCCTGACGGGTTGCATCACTGCCTGGTATGGCATCTGCTAGGCCTCCGACCGCAAGGAACTACAGAGGGTAGTGCGTACGGCCCAGTACATCACTGGGGCCAAGCTTCCTGCCATCCAGGACCACTATACCAGGCGGTGTCAGAGGAAGGCCCTAAAAATTGTCAAAGACACCAGCCACCCATGTCATAGACTGTTCTCTCTGCTAACGCACGGCAAGCGATACCGGAGCGCCAGGTCTAGGTCCAGGAGGCTTCTAAACAGCTTCTACCCCCAATGACTATGCATAGTCACTTTAATAACGCTACCTACATGTACATATTACATTAATTACCTCGACACCGGTGCCCCCGCACATTGACTCTGTACCGGTACCCCCTGTATATAGCCTCCACATTGACTCTATACAGGTACCCCCTGTATATAGCCTCCACATTGACTCTATACCGGTACACCCTGTATATAGCCTCCACATTGACTCTATACCGGTACACCCCTGTATATAGCCTCCACATTGACTCTGTACCGTAACACCCTGTATATAGCCTCCACATTGACTCTATACCGACTCTATACCGATACACCCTGTATATAGCCTCCTCATTGACTCTGTACCGTAACATCCTGTATATAGCCTCCTCATTGACTCTGTACCGTAACACCCTGTATATAGCCCAGCTATTGTTATTTACTGCTGCTCTTTAATTAATTAGTTATTCTTATCTCTTACTTTTTTGGAGGTATTTTCTTAAAATTGCATTGTTGGTTAAGGACATGTAAGTAAGCATTTCACTGTAAAGGTCTACTACACCTGTTGTATTCAGCATTTCACTGTAAGGTCTACTACACCTGTTGTATTCAGCATTTCACTGTAAGGTCTACTACAACTGTTGTATTCAGCATTTCACTGTAAAGGTCTACTACACCTGTTGTATTCAGCATTTCACTGTAAGGTCTACTACACCTGTTGTATTCAGCATTTCACTGTAAGGTCTACTACAACTATTGTATTCAGCATTTCACTGTAAAGGTCTACTACACCTGTTGTATTCAGCATTTCACTGCAAGGTCTACTACACCTGTTGTATTCAGCATTTCACTGTGAGGTCTACTACACCTGTTGTATTCAGCATTTCACTGTAAGGTCTACTACACCTGTTGTATTCAGCATTTCACTGTAAGGTCAACTACACCTGTTGTATTCAGCATTTCACTGTGAGGTCTACTACACCTGTTGTATTCAGCATTTCACTGTAAGGTCAACTACACCTGTTGTATTCAGCATTTCACTGTGAGGTCTACTACACCTGTTGTATTCAGCATTTCACTGTGAGGTCTACTACACCTGTTGTATTCAGCATTTCACTGTGAGGTCTACTACACCTGTTGTATTCAGCATTTCACTGTGAGGTCTACTACACCTGTTGTATTCAGCATTTCACTGTAAGGTCAACTACACCTGTTGTATTCAGCATTTCACTGTGAGGTCTACTACACCTGTTGTATTCAGCATTTCACTGTAAAGGTCTACTACACCTGTTGTATTCAGCATTTCACTGTGAGGTTACACCTGTTGTATTCAGCATTTCACTGTGAGGTCTACACCTGTTGTATTCTGCGCATGTGACAAATAACATTTGATTTGATCCTTTCATTAATGGCTCTTTATAGAACCTTAGGAAATGGTTTATTATAGCACCAATAAGGGTTCCGTATGGTTGCAAACCAAATAACCCTTATTTGTCACTATATACAGGAAGTACTATATAGACAATAAATGTTGTATGCATTACAGCACCATTAATTCTCATTAGAGCAGAGAGAGGGAGGGAGAGGAGGGAGGGAGGGAGGGAGGGAGGGAGAGGAGGGAGGGAGGGAGGGAGGGAGGGAGGGAGGGAGGGAGGGAGGGAGAGGAGAGTGGGAGGGAGAGGAGGGAAAGTGAGAGAGATAGTTTTTTAAACATTTTTAGTTTATATCACCTTTATTTAACCAGGTAGGCTAGTTGAGAACAAGTTCTCATTTACAACTGTGACCTGGCCAAGACAAAGCAAAGCAGTGTGACAAAAACAACAACAGTTACACATGGGATAAACAAACGTACAGTCAATAACACAATAGAAAAATCTTTATACAGTGTATACAAATGTAGTAAGATTAGGGAGGTAAGACAATAAATAGGCCATCGTGGCAAAATAATTACAATTTACAGTTAACACTGGAGTGATAGATGTGCAGATGATGATGTGCAAGTAGAGATACTGGGGTGCAAAAGAGCAGAAAAAAGAACAATATGGGGATGAGGTAGTTGGGTGGGCTATTTACAGATGGGCTGTGTAGGTTGGGATGCAAAGAGAAAGAGAGAGAGAAGGAGGGAGGGATAGAGAAATGGAGACAGGGAGGGAGGGATAGAGAGGGAGAGAGAGGTTGGGAGGGAAAGAGAGACGGAGGGAGGGATGGAGAGAGGGAGGGAGGGAGAGAGAGAGAAGGAGAGAGATGGATGAAGGGCTAGAGAAACAGAGAGAGTGAGGGAGGGATAGAGAGGGAGAGAGATGGAGGGATAGAGCAGAAGCTAGAGAGAGTGAGGGATAGAGAGAGAGAAAGCGAGGGAGAGAGAGAGGTATAGCGAGTGAGGGATAGATAGGGAGAAAGAGAGGGAGTGATAGAGAAGCAGAAAGAGAGTGGGAGAGAGCAGTTGTATGAGGGGGTCTACCATGGGACAGCTTCTGGAAGTGGTGTGAAGCCTCCCTCGATGAGTTCTCCCTTCCCCTGCTTTTTCCGTCTCTTTTCTTCCATCTTTTAAACAAGAAAGGGTGAGCCTGTGTGCGTGTGCGTGTGTGCGTGTGAGCAATAGCAGATAAAGCAGGCTGCCTTGCCCACATGCTGGTTTGCTTTGGAGAGTGGCAATGCAATCAATGTGTCCTCACAAAGGGGGAAGAGCATTCAGAAAGCCAACTGTTCCCTCAGGCCATGGGGAGCGACAAGAGGGGGGAGAGGGAGAGTATTGAAAGAGAGATTGTGAGGGTTAGAGAGAGAAATTGAGGGAGAAAGAGAGGGAGAGAGGAGAGAGAGAAGAGACAGATGGAAAGAAAGAAAGAAAATAAGCGAGAGAGAGAGAGAGAGAGAGAGAGAGAGAGAGAGAGAGAGAGAGAGAGAGAGAGAGAGAGAGAGAGAGAGAGAGAGAGAGAGAGAGAGAGAGAGAGAGAGAGGAGAGAGAGAGAGAGAGAGAGAGAGAGAGAGAGAGAGAGAGAGAGAGAGAGAGACAGAGAGAGAGAGAGAGAGAGAGAGAGAGAGAGAGAGAGAGAGAGAGAGAGAGAGAGAGAGAGAGAGAGAGAGAGGTAACAACATGTTTTCCTGAGGGGACAGAGTCCAAACACGTTGAAATACATTGAAATACACATAAATAGCAACCCAGCTAGCACATTTGGTTACTTCGAAGTTTCACACTGGTTCTGGGAATGAAGCCAGAAGTTTCCTAAATGGTAAAACTGAAAGTTTTTTTATTCATTCTGAGAATGGAAATGAACATTTCACTTGTTCTAAGAACAACGATTTTTTTTAGTTGCAGGGAGGTTCTGAGAACGTTTTACTACGGTTCCAGGGAGGTTCTGAGAATGTTTTGCTGTGGTTCCCTGACAGTTTTCCTGGGAGATTTTATTACCTGGTCCTCCCTGTAAATTGCCATGTTATTACCTGGTACTCCCTGTATATAGCCATGTTATTACCTGGTACTCCCTGTATATAGCCATGTTATTACCTGGTACTCCCTGTATATAGCCATGTTATTACCTGGTACTCCCTGTATATAGCCATTTTATTACCTGATACTCCCTGTATATATCCATGTTATTACCTGATACTCCCTGTATATAGCCATGTTATTACCTGGTACTCCCTGTATATAGCCATGTTATTACCTGGTACTCCCTGTATATAGCCATGTTATTACCTGGCACTTCCTGTATATAGCCATGTTATTACCTGGTACCCCCTGTATATAACCATGTTATTACCTGGTACTCCCTGTATATAACCATGGTATTACCTGGTACTCCCTGTATATAGCCATGTTATTACCTGGTACTCCCTGTATATAGCCATGTTATTACCTGGCACTTCCTGTATATAACCATGTTATTACCTGGTACTCCCTGTATATTGCCATGTTATTACCTAACACTCCCTGTATATAGCCATGTTATTACCTGGTACTCCCTGTATATAGCCATGTTATTACCTGGTACTCCCTGTATATATCCATGTTATTACCTGATACTCCCTGTATATAGCCATGTTATTGCCTGATACTCCCTGTATATAGCCATGTTATTACCTGGTACCCCCTGTATATAGCCATGTTATTACCTGGTACTCCCTGTATATAGCCATGTTATTACCTGGTACTCCCTGTATATAGCCATGTTATTACCTGGTACTCTCTGTATATAACCATGTCATTACCTCATACCCCTGCACACCGACTTAGTACTGGTACTCCCTGTATATAGCCATGTTATTACCTGGTACTCCCTGTATATAACCATTTTATTACCTGGTACTCCCTGTATATAACCATGTTATTACCTGGTACTCCCTGTATATAACCATGTTATTCTAACTTGTTATTGTTATTCATTATTCACAGTGTATTTATTCCTCCACTGTTTATATTATTTTATCTTTAACTCTGTGTTGTTGGAAAAGGACCTGTCAGTAAGAATGTCACTGTTAGTCTCCAAACCTGTTGTTTACAAACCATGTGACCAATACATTTTTATTTGCCTGATTTGATTCAGCATACTGTTTGGTAATTTGCTATTGTAATGTGCAAAGACTCTATAAAGGTTGTTCGTAGACTTATAGAATATGTAACGTTCTTCGTCGGGCGAAAGAGAGGAGGACCAAGATGCAGCGTGGTGAGTATTCATTTTAATAAGAATACTTAAACAACGAACAAAACAATAAACCGACAAAGGAACGAAAACGTAACAGTCCCGTATGGATGAACACAAACACAGGAACAATCACCCACAACCCCACAATACAAAACAGGCTACCTAAATATGGCTCCCAATCAGAGACAACGACTGACACCTGCCTCTGATTGAGAACCATATCAGGCCAAACACACAGTAATAGACAAACTAGACATACGACATAGAATGCCCACTCAGATCACACCCTGACCAAACAAAACATAGAAACATACAAAGCAAACTATGGTCAGGGCGTGACAGAATATAATCATTATGACAATTATAAGGTATTCATTGATTTTTTTAATAAGGTTTTATGATGAGCATTCAATCAATCATAAACAAAAAGGAGAAAGATGGACTAAGTTCAAGTCAGAGTTGTATTTTCATCATATATTTCAAACAATCAATCAATTTTCTAACAGATGGAACTATTGAAACACTCAGTGCGGTCTGTTGCGGTCTCATGGTCTCACGGTCTCATTCTAATCAATGTTTTGTTATGAGGAAGTTTCGAGGGAGATGAAAGAGTTACCAAAGAAATAGAATGACTAGAATAGAACAAAAATAATTACATTACATTCCTAGTCTACGGGAGATGCAACCACAGAACTAAAATGAGATTGCATGTCTATAGGTGCACCACCTTGTATAATGACTAATTCTAGTCTGTGATTCTATTTCAGTGGGAGTTGCAACCGCTTGTGTATCCCCATGGAGGACAGCAGGGCAGTAGTCCTGTTAGTTAGCAGTTAGCATGGAGGACAGTAGAGCAGTAGTCCTGTTAGTTAGCAGTTAGCATGGAGGACAGCACAGCAGTAGTCCTGTTAGCAGTTAGCATGGAGGACAGTAGAGCAGTAGTCCTGTTAGCAGTTAGCATGGAGGACAGTAGAGCAGTAGTCCTGTTAGCAGTTAGCATGGAGGACAGCAGAGCAGTAGTCCTGTTAGTTAGCAGTTAGCATGGAGGACAGCAGAGCAGTAGTCCTGTTAGTTAGCAGTTAGCATGGAGGACAGCAGAGCATTAGTCCTGTTAGCAGTTAGCATGGAGGACAGTAGAGCAGTAGTCCTGTTAGTTAGCAGTAGTCCTGTTAGTTAGCAGTTAGCATGGAGGACAGTAGAGCAGTAGTCCTGTTAGTTAGTAGTTAGCATGGAGGACAGTAGAGCAGTAGTCCTGTTAGTTAGTAGTTAGCATGGAGGACAGCAGAGCAGTAGTCCTGTTAGTTAGCAGTTAGCATGGAGGACAGTAGAGCAGTAGTCCTGTTAGTTAGCAGTTAGCATGGAGGACAGCAGAGCAGTAGTCCTGTTAGTTAGCATGGAGGACAGTAGAGCAGTAGTCCTGTTAGTTAGCATGGAGGACAGTAGAGCAGTAGTCCTGTTAGTTAGTAGTTATCATGGAGGACAGTAGAGCAGTAGTCCTGTTAGTTAGTAGTTAGCATGGAGGACAGCAGAGCAGTAGTCCTGTTAGTTAGCAGTTAGCATGGAGGACAGTAGAGCAGTAGTCCTGTTAGTTAGCAGTTAGCATGGAGGACAGCAGAGCAGTAGTCCTGTTAGTTAGCAGTTAGCATGGAGGACAGTAGAGCAGTAGTCCTGTTAGTTAGTAGTTAGCATGGAGGACAGCAGAGCAGTAGTCCTGTTAGCAGTTAGCATGGAGGACAGTAGAGCAGTAGTCCTGTTAGCAGTTAGCATGGAGGACAGTAGAGCAGTAGTCCTGTTAGCAGTTAGCATGGAGGACAGCAGAGCAGTAGTCCTGTTAGTTAGCAGTTAGCATGGAGGACAGCAGAGCAGTAGTCCTGTTAGTTAGCAGTTAGCATGGAGGACAGCAGAGCATTAGTCCTGTTAGCAGTTAGCATGGAGGACAGTAGAGCAGTAGTCCTGTTAGTTAGCAGTAGTCCTGTTAGTTAGCAGTTAGCATGGAGGACAGTAGAGCAGTAGTCCTGTTAGTTAGTAGTTAGCATGGAGGACAGTAGAGCAGTAGTCCTGTTAGTTAGTAGTTAGCATGGAGGACAGCAGAGCAGTAGTCCTGTTAGTTAGCAGTTAGCATGGAGGACAGTAGAGCAGTAGTCCTGTTAGTTAGCAGTTAGCATGGAGGACAGCAGAGCAGTAGTCCTGTTAGTTAGCATGGAGGACAGTAGAGCAGTAGTCCTGTTAGTTAGCATGGAGGACAGTAGAGCAGTAGTCCTGTTAGTTAGTAGTTATCATGGAGGACAGTAGAGCAGTAGTCCTGTTAGTTAGTAGTTAGCATGGAGGACAGCAGAGCAGTAGTCCTGTTAGTTAGCAGTTAGCATGGAGGACAGTAGAGCAGTAGTCCTGTTAGTTAGCAGTTAGCATGGAGGACAGCAGAGCAGTAGTCCTGTTAGTTAGCAGTTAGCATGGAGGACAGTAGAGCAGTAGTCCTGTTAGTTAGTAGTTAGCATGGAGGACAGCAGAGCAGTAGTCCTGTTATTTAGCAGTTAGCATGGAGGACAGTAGAGCAGTAGTCCTGTTAGTTAGCAGTTAGCATGGAGGACAGAAGAGCAGTAGTCCTGTTAGTTAGCAGTTAGCATGGAGGACAGTAGAGCAGTAGTCCTGTTAGTTAGCAGTTAGCATGGAGGACAGTAGAGCAGTAGTCCTGTTAGTTAGCAGTTAGCATGGAGGACAGTAGAGCAGTAGTCCTGTTAGTTAGCAGTAGTCCTGTTAGTTAGCAGTTAGCATGGAGGACAGCAGAGCAGTAGTCCTGTTAGCAGTTAGCATGGAGGACAGCAGAGCAGTAGTCCTGTTAGTTAGCAGTTAGCATGGAGGACAGCATAGCAGTAGTCCTGTTAGTTAGCAGTTAGCATGGAGGACAGTAGAGCAGTAGTCCTGTTAGCAGTTAGCATGGAGGACAGTAGAGCAGTAGTCCTGTTAGCAGTTAGCATGGAGGACAGCATAGCAGTAGTCCTGTTAGTTAGCAGTTAGCATGGAGGACAGTAGAGCAGTAGTCCTGTTAGCAGTTAGCATGGAGGACAGTAGAGCAGTAGTCCTGTTAGCAGTTAGCATGGAGGACAGCATAGCAGTAGTCCTGTTAGTTAGCAGTTAGCATGGAGGACAGCAGAGCAGAGGACAGCAGAGCAGAAGTCCTGTTAACAGTTAGCAAGGAGGACAGTAGAGCAGTAGTCCTGTTAGTTAGCAGTTAGCATGGAGGACAGCAGAGCAGTAGTCCTGTTAACAGTTAGCATGGAGGACAGCAGAGCAGTAGTCCTGTTAACAGTTAGCAAGGAGGACAGCAGAGCAGTAGTCCTGTTAACAGTTAGCATGGAGGACAGCAGAGCAGTAGTCCTGTTAGTTAGCAGTTAGCATGGAGGACAGCAGAGCAGTAGTCCTGGTAGTTAGCAGTTAGCATGGAGGACAGTAGAGCAGTAGTCCTGTTAGTTAGCAGTTAGCATGGAGGACAGCATAGCAGTAGTCCTGTTAGTTAGCAGTTAGCATGGAGGACAGCAGAGCAGTAGTCCTGTTAGCAGTTAGCATGGAGGACAGCAGAGCATTTGTCCTGTTAGCAGTTAGCATGAAGGACAGTAGAGCAGTAGTCCTGTTAGTTAGCAGTAGTCCTGTTAGTTAGCAGTTAGCATGGAGGACAGTAGAGCAGTAGTCCTGTTAGTTAGCAGTAGTCCTGTTAGTTAGCACGGAGGACAGCAGAGCAGTAGTCCTGTTAGTTAGCAGTTAGCATGGAGGACAGTAGAGCAGTAGTCCTGTTAGTTAGCAGTTAGCATGGAGGACAGTAGAGCAGTAGTCCTGTTAGTTAGCAGTTAGCATGGAGGACAGTAGAGCAGTAGTCCTGTTAGTTAGTAGTTAGCATGGAGGACAGCAGAGCAGTAGTCCTGTTAGTTAGCAGTTAGCATGGAGGACAGTAGAGCAGTAGTCCTGTTAGTTAGCAGTTAGCATGGAGGACAGCAGAGCAGTAGTCCTGTTAGTTAGCAGTTAGCATGGAGGACAGTAGAGCAGTAGTCCTGTTAGTTAGTAGTTAGCATGGAGGACAGCAGAGCAGTAGTCCTGTTAGCAGTTAGCATGGAGGACAGTAGAGCAGTAGTCCTGTTAGCAGTTAGCATGGAGGACAGTAGAGCAGTAGTCCTGTTAGCAGTTAGCATGGAGGACAGCAGAGCAGTAGTCCTGTTAGTTAGCAGTTAGCATGGAGGACAGCAGAGCAGTAGTCCTGTTAGTTAGCAGTTAGCATGGAGGACAGCAGAGCATTAGTCCTGTTAGCAGTTAGCATGGAGGACAGTAGAGCAGTAGTCCTGTTAGTTAGCAGTAGTCCTGTTAGTTAGCAGTTAGCATGGAGGACAGTAGAGCAGTAGTCCTGTTAGTTAGTAGTTAGCATGGAGGACAGTAGAGCAGTAGTCCTGTTAGTTAGTAGTTAGCATGGAGGACAGCAGAGCAGTAGTCCTGTTAGTTAGCAGTTAGCATGGAGGACAGTAGAGCAGTAGTCCTGTTAGTTAGCAGTTAGCATGGAGGACAGCAGAGCAGTAGTCCTGTTAGTTAGCATGGAGGACAGTAGAGCAGTAGTCCTGTTAGTTAGCATGGAGGACAGTAGAGCAGTAGTCCTGTTAGTTAGTAGTTATCATGGAGGACAGTAGAGCAGTAGTCCTGTTAGTTAGTAGTTAGCATGGAGGACAGCAGAGCAGTAGTCCTGTTAGTTAGCAGTTAGCATGGAGGACAGTAGAGCAGTAGTCCTGTTAGTTAGCAGTTAGCATGGAGGACAGCAGAGCAGTAGTCCTGTTAGTTAGCAGTTAGCATGGAGGACAGTAGAGCAGTAGTCCTGTTAGTTAGTAGTTAGCATGGAGGACAGCAGAGCAGTAGTCCTGTTAGTTAGCAGTTAGCATGGAGGACAGTAGAGCAGTAGTGCTGTTAGTTAGCAGTTAGCATGGAGGACAGAAGAGCAGTAGTCCTGTTAGTTAGCAGTTAGCATGGAGGACAGTAGAGCAGTAGTCCTGTTAGTTAGCAGTTAGCATGGAGGACAGTAGAGCAGTAGTCCTGTTAGTTAGCAGTTAGCATGGAGGACAGTAGAGCAGTAGTCCTGTTAGTTAGCAGTAGTCCTGTTAGTTAGCAGTTAGCATGGAGGACAGCAGAGCAGTAGTCCTGTTAGCAGTTAGCATGGAGGACAGCAGAGCAGTAGTCCTGTTAGTTAGCAGTTAGCATGGAGGACAGCATAGCAGTAGTCCTGTTAGTTAGCAGTTAGCATGGAGGACAGTAGAGCAGTAGTCCTGTTAGCAGTTAGCATGGAGGACAGTAGAGCATTAGTCCTGTTAGCAGTTAGCATGGAGGACAGCATAGCAGTAGTCCTGTTAGTTAGCAGTTAGCATGGAGGACAGTAGAGCAGTAGTCCTGTTAGCAGTTAGCATGGAGGACAGTAGAGCAGTAGTCCTGTTAGCAGTTAGCATGGAGGACAGCATAGCAGTAGTCCTGTTAGTTAGCAGTTAGCATGGAGGACAGCAGAGCAGAGGACAGCAGAGCAGAAGTCCTGTTAACAGTTAGCAAGGAGGACAGTAGAGCAGTAGTCCTGTTAGTTAGCAGTTAGCATGGAGGACAGCAGAGCAGTAGTCCTGTTAACAGTTAGCATGGAGGACAGCAGAGCAGTAGTCCTGTTAACAGTTAGCAAGGAGGACAGCAGAGCAGTAGTCCTGTTAACAGTTAGCATGGAGGACAGCAGAGCAGTAGTCCTGTTAGTTAGCAGTTAGCATGGAGGACAGCAGAGCAGTAGTCCTGGTAGTTAGCAGTTAGCATGGAGGACAGTAGAGCAGTAGTCCTGTTAGTTAGCAGTTAGCATGGAGGACAGCATAGCAGTAGTCCTGTTAGTTAGCAGTTAGCATGGAGGACAGCAGAGCAGTAGTCCTGTTAGCAGTTAGCATGGAGGACAGCAGAGCATTTGTCCTGTTAGCAGTTAGCATGAAGGACAGTAGAGCAGTAGTCCTGTTAGTTAGCAGTAGTCCTGTTAGTTAGCAGTTAGCATGGAGGACAGTAGAGCAGTAGTCCTGTTAGTTAGCAGTAGTCCTGTTAGTTAGCACGGAGGACAGCAGAGCAGTAGTCCTGTTAGTTAGCAGTTAGCATGGAGGACAGTAGAGCAGTAGTCCTGTTAGTTAGCAGTTAGCATGGAGGACAGTAGAGCAGTAGTCCTGTTAGTTAGCAGTTAGCATGAAGGACAGCAGAGCAGTAGTCCTGTTAGTTAGCAGTTAGCATGAAGGACAGCAGAGCAGTAGTCCTGTTAGTTAGCAGTTAGCATGGAGGACAGCAGAGCAGTAGTTATGTTAGTTAGCAGTTAGCATGGAGGACAGTAGAGCAGTAGTCCTGTTAGCAGTTAGCATGGAGGGCAGCAGACCAGTAGTCCTGTTAGTTAGCAGTTAGCATGGAGGACAGTAGAGCAGTAGTCCTGTTAGTTAGCAGTTAGCATGGAGGACAGTAGAGCAGTAGTCCTGTTAGTTAGCAGTTAGCATGGAGGACAGCATAGCAGTAGTCCTGTTAGTTAGCAGTTAGCTTGGAGGACAGTAGAGCAGTAGTCCTGTTAGCAGTTAGCTTGGAGGACAGTAGAGCAGTAGTCCTGTTAGTTAGCAGTAGTCCTGTTAGTTAGCAGTTAGCATGGAGGACAGTAGAGCAGTAGTCCTGTTAGTTAGCAGTAGTCCTGTTAGTTAGCACGGAGGACAGCACAGCAGTAGTCCTGTTAGTTAGCAGTTAGCATGGAGGACAGTAGAGCAGTAGTCCTGTTAGTTAGCAGTTAGCATGGAGGACAGTAGAGCAGTAGTCCTGTTAGTTAGCAGTTAGCATGGAGGACAGTAGAGCAGTAGTCCTGTTAGTTAGCAGTTAGCATGGAGGACAGTAGACCAGTAGTCCTGTTAGTTAGCAGTTAGCTTGGAGGACAGCACAGCAGTAGTCCTGTTAGTTAGCAGTTAGCATGAAGGACAGCAGAGCAGTAGTCCTGTTAGTTAGCAGTTAGCATGAAGGACAGCAGAGCAGTAGTCCTGTTAGTTAGCAGTTAGCATGGAGGACAGCAGAGCAGTAGTCCTGTTAGCAGTTAGCATGGAGGACAGTAGAGCAGTAGTCCTGTTAGTTAGCAGTTAGCATGGAGGACAGCAGAGCAGTAGTTATGTTAGTTAGCAGTTAGCATGGAGGACAGTAGAGCAGTAGTCCTGTTAGCAGTTAGCATGGAGGGCAGCAGACCAGTAGTCCTGTTAGTTAGCAGTTAGCATGGAGGACAGCAGAGCAGTAGTCCTGTTAGTTAGCAGTTAGCATGGAGGACAGTAGAGCAGTAGTCCTGTTAGTTAGCAGTTAGCATGGAGGACAGCATAGCAGTAGTCCTGTTAGTTAGCAGTTAGCTTGGAGGACAGCAGAGCAGTAGTCCTGTTAGTTAGCAGTTAGCATGGAGGACAGTAGATTAGTAGTCCTGTTAGTTAGCAGTTAGCATGGAGGACAGTAGAGCAGTAGTCCTGTTAGTTAGCAGTTAGCATGGAGGACAGTAGAGCAGTAGTCCTGTTAGTTAGCAGTTAGCATGGAGGACAGCATAGCAGTAGTCCTGTTAGTTAGCAGTTAGCTTGGAGGACAGCAGAGCAGTAGTCCTGTTAGTTAGCAGTTAGCATGGAGGACAGTAGATTAGTAGTCCTGTTAGTTAGCAGTTAGCATGGAGGACAGTAGAGCAGTAGTCCTGTTAGTTAGCAGTTAGCATGGAGGACAGCAGAGCAGTAGTCCTGTTAGCAGTTAGCATGGAGGACAGTAGAGCAGTAGTCCTGTTAGTTAGCAGTTAGCATGGAGGACAGTAGAGCAGTAGTCCTGTTAGCAGTTAGCATGGAGGACAGTAGAGCAGTAGTCCTGTTAGCAGTTAGCATGGAGGACAGTAGAGCAGTAGTCCTGTTAGCAGTTAGCAAGGAGGACAGTAGAGCAGTAGTCCTGTTAGCAGTTAGCATGGAGGACAGTAGAGCAGTAGTCCTGTTAGCAGTTAGCATGGAGGACAGCACAGCAGTAGTCCTGTTAGCAGTTAGCATGGAGGACAGCATAGCAGTAGTCCTGTTAGTTAGCAGTTAGCATGGAGGACAGCAGAGCAGTAGTCCTGTTAACAGTTAGCAAGGAGGACAGTAGAGCAGTAGTCCTGTTAGCAGTTAGCATGGAGGACAGTAGAGCAGTAGTCCTGTTAGCAGTCAGCATGGAGGACAGTAGAGCAGTAGTCCTGTTAGTTAGCAGTTAGCATGGAGGACAGCAGAGCAGTAGTCCTGTTAGCAGTTAGCATGGAGGACAGCAGAGCATTTGTCCTGTTAGCAGTTAGCATGGAGGACAGTAGAGCAGTAGTCCTGTTAGTTAGCAGTTAGCATGGAGGACAGTAGAGCAGTAGTCCTGTTAGCAGTTAGCATGGAGGACAGTAGAGCAGTAGTCCTGTTAGCAGTTAGCATGGAGGACAGTAGAGCAGTAGTCCTGTTAGCAGTTAGCAAGGAGGACAGTAGAGCAGTAGTCCTGTTAGCAGTTAGCATGGAGGACAGTAGAGCAGTAGTCCTGTTAGCAGTTAGCATGGAGGACAGCACAGCAGTAGTCCTGTTAGCAGTTAGCATGGAGGACAGCATAGCAGTAGTCCTGTTAGTTAGCAGTTAGCATGGAGGACAGCAGAGCAGTAGTCCTGTTAACAGTTAGCAAGGAGGACAGTAGAGCAGTAGTCCTGTTAGCAGTTAGCATGGAGGACAGTAGAGCAGTAGTCCTGTTAGCAGTTAGCATGGAGGACAGTAGAGCAGTAGTCCTGTTAGTTAGCAGTTAGCATGGAGGACAGCAGAGCAGTAGTCCTGTTAGCAGTTAGCATGGAGGACAGCAGAGCATTTGTCCTGTTAGCAGTTAGCATGGAGGACAGTAGAGCAGTAGTCCTGTTAGTTAGCAGTAGTCCTGTTAGTTAGCACGGAGGACAGCAGAGCAGTAGTCCTGTTAGTTAGCAGTTAGCATGGAGGACAGTAGAGCAGTAGTCCTGTTAGTTAGCAGTTAGCATGGAGGACAGCAGAGCAGTAGTCCTGTTAGTTAGCAGTTAGCATGGAGGACAGTAGAGCAGTAGTCCTGTTAGTTAGCAGTTAGCATGGAGGGCAGCAGAGCAGTAGTCCTGTTAGTTAGCAGTTAGCATGGAGGACAGTAGACCAGTAGTCCTGTTAGTTAGCAGTTAGCATGGAGGACAGCAGAGCAGTAGTCCTGTTAGCAGTTAGCATGGAGGACAGTAGAGCAGTAGTCCTGTTAGTTAGCAGTTAGCATGGAGGACAGTAGAGCAGTAGTCCTGTTAGCAGTTAGCATGGAGGACAGTAGAGCAGTAGTCCTGTTAGCAGTTAGCATGGAGGACAGTAGAGCAGTAGTCCTGTTAGCAGTTAGCAAGGAGGACAGTAGAGCAGTAGTCCTGTTAGCAGTTAGCATGGAGGACAGTAGAGCAGTAGTCCTGTTAGCAGTTAGCATGGAGGACAGTAGAGCAGTAGTCCTGTTAGCAGTTAGCAAGGAGGACAGTAGAGCAGTAGTCCTGTTAGCAGTTAGCATGGAGGACAGTAGAGCAGTAGTCCTGTTAGCAGTTAGCATGGAGGACAGCACAGCAGTAGTCCTGTTAGCAGTTAGCATGGAGGACAGCATAGCAGTAGTCCTGTTAGTTAGCAGTTAGCATGGAGGACAGCAGAGCAGTAGTCCTGTTAACAGTTAGCAAGGAGGACAGTAGAGCAGTAGTCCTGTTAGCAGTTAGCATGGAGGACAGTAGAGCAGTAGTCCTGTTAGCAGTTAGCATGGAGGACAGTAGAGCAGTAGTCCTGTTAGTTAGCAGTTAGCATGGAGGACAGCAGAGCAGTAGTCCTGTTAGCAGTTAGCATGGAGGACAGCAGAGCATTTGTCCTGTTAGCAGTTAGCATGGAGGACAGTAGAGCAGTAGTCCTGTTAGTTAGCAGTTAGCATGGAAGACAGTAGAGCAGTAGTCCTGTTAGCAGTTAGCATGGAGGACAGTAGAGCAGTAGTCCTGTTAGCAGTTAGCATGGAGGACAGTAGAGCAGTAGTCCTGTTAGCAGTTAGCAAGGAGGACAGTAGAGCAGTAGTCCTGTTAGCAGTTAGCATGGAGGACAGTAGAGCAGTAGTCCTGTTAGCAGTTAGCATGGAGGACAGCACAGCAGTAGTCCTGTTAGCAGTTAGCATGGAGGACAGCATAGCAGTAGTCCTGTTAGTTAGCAGTTAGCATGGAGGACAGCAGAGCAGTAGTCCTGTTAACAGTTAGCAAGGAGGACAGTAGAGCAGTAGTCCTGTTAGCAGTTAGCATGGAGGACAGTAGAGCAGTAGTCCTGTTAGCAGTTAGCACGGAGGACAGTAGAGCAGTAGTCCTGTTAGTTAGCAGTTAGCATGGAGGACAGCAGAGCAGTAGTCCTGTTAGCAGTTAGCATGGAGGACAGCAGAGCATTTGTCCTGTTAGCAGTTAGCATGGAGGACAGTAGAGCAGTAGTCCTGTTAGTTAGCAGTAGTCCTGTTAGTTAGCACGGAGGACAGCAGAGCAGTAGTCCTGTTAGTTAGCAGTTAGCATGGAGGACAGTAGAGCAGTAGTCCTGTTAGTTAGCAGTTAGCATGGAGGACAGCAGAGCAGTAGTCCTGTTAGTTAGCAGTTAGCATGGAGGACAGTAGAGCAGTAGTCCTGTTAGTTAGCAGTTAGCATGGAGGGCAGCAGAGCAGTAGTCCTGTTAGTTAGCAGTTAGCATGGAGGACAGTAGACCAGTAGTCCTGTTAGTTAGCAGTTAGCATGGAGGACAGCAGAGCAGTAGTCCTGTTAGCAGTTAGCATGGAGGACAGTAGAGCAGTAGTCCTGTTAGTTAGCAGTTAGCATGGAGGACAGTAGAGCAGTAGTCCTGTTAGCAGTTAGCATGGAGGACAGTAGAGCAGTAGTCCTGTTAGCAGTTAGCATGGAGGACAGTAGAGCAGTAGTCCTGTTAGCAGTTAGCAAGGAGGACAGTAGAGCAGTAGTCCTGTTAGCAGTTAGC